>NW_012116077.1:1739036-1769112 GCF_000951035.1 Colobus angolensis palliatus
GAGACCAGCCTGACCAACCTGGTGAAACCCCATCTCTACCAAAAATACAAAAATTAGCCGGGCATGGTAGCAAATGCCTGTAATCCCAGCTACTCAGGAGGCTGAGGCAGGAGAATCGCTTGAACCTGAGAAGTAGAGGTTGCAATGAACTGAGATAGTGCCACTGCACTCCAGCCTGGGCAACAGAGTGAGACTCTGTCTCCAAAAATAAATATAAATAAATAAACAAACAAACAAATAAGACAGAGTCTTGTTCCGTAGCCCAGGCTGGAGTGCAGTGCCACGATCAAGGCTCACTGCAGCCTCAACCTCCAGTGCTCAAGTGATCCTCCCACCTCAGCCTCCCAAGTAGCTGTTATTACAGGCATGTGCCACAATGCCTGGCTAATTTTTAAAATTTTTTATCGAGACAGAGTCTCGCTATGTTGTCCAGTCTGGTCTCAAACTCCTGGTCTCAAGCAATCGACCTGCCTCAGCCTCCCCAAGGGTGGGGATTACAGGCGTGAGCCACTGCACCCAGCCTAACTTAGCTTTAACTAGCACTTTCACATTACTCGCCGGTGTAAGGATTTCTCCCAGGCCACCATGCTTAATATGTTACCAGGGAGTGGCAGTGTGTGGAAGACATGATCATACAGGGGTTTTAGAAAGATCGCTTACTGCGGCTACGGTGGGAAGGATGAATTATTTGGAGATGGGTAAGAGTGAACACAGAGATGATCGTTAGAGGACTTGGTCAGGTGAGAGAGAATGGTGGCCTAAGTAGAGAAATACAGTAGGGGTCGAAAGGAGGGGACAGATGCAAGAGACATCTGGCTGGTGTCGATTTGGAGACTAACCATAGTGAATGGGCAAGGGGGACAGTTTACAGCGATTACTGGCAACCTGGACTGGGCAACTCAGTGGATGGAGTGGTGGGAACCACAATTTTAGAAGATACCTATTAGGACCAAGAGATTGAGAGATGTAGTGGCCAAAGCACAAATCTAAATTTGTTTCTGGATCACTTAGGTAAGGGAAGGTGGAGCCCAATTAAGAAAAGAGGGAGGGAGAGGAGGGCTAAGGGCCCCAAACAAAAAGGCTGAGAAAGGATACAAGTTTGAAAAACACCAGGGTTTACCATCCATTCTCTCATTATAACCTAAAAACATCTGGAGCTTTTTGCTATGGGTGGTGTCTGGGGAAAAATAATTGCTTTAACCAAAGTACAATGGATGGAGGAAAAAATAATTTTCCCTCCTTACGAAAAACAGAAGGCTACAGAAGTTCTCAGGGAGTGATGGGTGGTGTTATCAGGAAACTTTTAAACGTACAACACTCTGGATTTCAGTGTATCCACCTCCAGTCTGGCCACAAGAATGAAAATATATGTTGCGGGCTCTCTAAAACGCAGTTTTTAGCATTTTCCAGAAGGGTCAAGGGCCAAGGAATGAATACTGGATGTGGAAAGGAAGCCATGGCTAGTTGGCCAGTCCCTTTCTGGTTCTGTGGGGGTTTACATGCAAGCTAAGAGACTGCTTCGCTTTTTGCTTTTCCTCAGAAGCTGTTGCAAGAGTTCTCAAGCAAATCCAATCTAGTGTCCAAGCCCGCTGGTATGCTGTTCTCAAACACTGTGTGCTTGCTGAAACAGTCCGTGCCTGACCTGCTGTCTTTATGGAAGTTTGAACCAAATAGCAACTGTTGGGATGGAGGTCATCCAATAGGCATGGATGCAAACTTTGAAAATATTGGGCTTTGCCTCACTAGAAGGAAATCAGCAAGTGACAGTATAACTGAAAAAAGAAAGCTTGGGGGCCTATGTTAAGATGAAGGAAACATCTGGTTTTTGTTTTCTCAACTTTTATTAATTCATCTGAGGTGTGAGTCACCAGTACACTCAGCCAATGTTTCCAAAATGAAGTCCTCATTGCCTTCGGAGTGGCCGGGAAAAGTCACTTCAGAACCACATTGAGAGAAAGATGATGGACAAAGAGGTGTCATTTTTTTTTTTTTTTAAAGAAATGTAGTGTTGGTCCTGATACCTAGAGGTCTTTCCTAAAATTGCTTGTGTTAAACCCCAATTACATTCCTTCCTCAGCAGGAATTTATTTCTTCACCCAGAAACTGTAGGACTGATATGGTGACCTAAAAAACATACATTAAACGCAGAACCTCCCCTTCACCTACAAAGGCGGTCCAGGACAAAGCTGGCTGTTCTGTGTAACGATGGAGCCCACAGCTCTGGTCTCATTACGCTGAGCTCTGTTCTTTCTGACCCATTGGTGGGGATGTCAGTAGTGCAATTTCAAACTCTGTTTCATAGGAAACCAATGACTTGATTCTACTAATTCTTCCTTCATTCCTTCTGTCTGATCTAGAAAGTCAGATGTACATCAGGCATGCTGCCTACCCCAAGGAGCTCACAGTCTAGTGGTGAAGACAGCCTTGTCATTAGATACATGGTTTTAGAGTTCAGCATTTATTAGATATGTGGTTTTAGAGCTCAGCATTTCTAGTTTGTAAATGTAATAGATCAAAATGGCCATTTTATTTTGTACAGAACTTCATGCCATCTTTTCATTATGCCCTTTAGCAGGATCAATAGCTTATTATTAGATGCTTTTTGGTATTTCTCTGATTTCTCCTCTGATTTCATTTGAATAAGCAGCATCTGTGCATGTAGTTTCTGTACCACGCATTTGGAGTCACTTCTAAGGATGAACAGAAGAACTTACAAGGTAAATTAAAAACCAAAGTACTTGGCACACTGCTTCTGTCGGTGCTGAGCCAGTTGCCACTTCCTTTCCATAACACTGGTATGTTATAGAACTTTCTCTTGTTGTTAGGCTAAGGAAGAAGCGAAAGGGTAGCTTCAGGTTGGTGGCTCACGCCCATAATCCTAGCACTTTGGGAGGCCGAGGCAGGTTGATCACCTGAGGTCAGGAGTTCGAGACCAGCCTGGCCAACATGGCAAAACCAAATCTCTACTAAAAATACAAAAATTAGCCAGGCTTATTAGGGAGGCTGAGGGGGGAGAATTGCTTGAACCTGGGAGGTGGAAGTTGGTTGCAGTGAGCCAAGATTGTTCCATTGCACTCCAGCCTGGGCAACAAGAGCGAAACTCTGTCTCAAAAAAAAAAAAAAAAAAAAAAGATAGCTTCAGATACCACTCCAATTATACAGCATTCAGCATCTGTACTTATAGGCAATGATCCAATTCTATATCAAATAAAACACAAACCAGGTCTTAGATATTTTAATGACATGACTGAATTCAAATAACAGTGTCTAGCTGGGTAGTTCAGGACAGAAATTTCCAGCTTGTGGCCAATGTAGTTTCTTACTCTAAGATAGTCTTTATATCGTGCCCCTTGTAGTAAATGAAAACCCCAATCTTTATAAAGAAAATGATGTCATCGGCTTGCCCTTTTCTCTAGTCCCCATCAGATTGAATTTAAATATGATACCGGCAAGAATAACAGGGTAAATGATCAGTTTGTGATATATCTGGTCCAAGGGGGATTATTTTGACAGTCTGTTCTAACCATACAAACAATGTTTCCAATAAAAAGTTTTATTAGGTGTTGTCACAGATATAAATGTTTCATAAAGTTAGCACTCCAGTTGTAAATCATATACTTGAAATTATTCTAAAGTCACCTCATTAGATACCAAAAAAAAACCTATGTTTTTCACATAAATTCTGGTCTCGAGTGACTTTAAAAAAAGGAGCAAAGAACAGAAAAACAAAACTCAAGTCCCAGCCATTGAAGGCTGAACTTTAAGAGAACTGACAGGAATAAGAAAATTTCCCTTGTCTGTTTTTGTAATCTTTCTAAGATTATACACTTCAAACATTTCATTATCTTCCTGGGTCCATCAGATTCTCCAGAAATGACAGAAGTGGAAAACTTATCTAAACTCACTTTTTCGAAAAACTCTGGCTCATTGGCAAAGCACGGTGGCTCACACCTGTAATCCCAGCACTTTGGGAGATAAAGGCGGGCAGGTCACCTGAGGTCAGGAGTTTGAGACCAGCCTGGCCAACATGAAGAAACACCGTCTCTACTAAAAATATAAAAATTAGTCAGGCCTGGTGGCACATGCCTGTAATCACAGCTACTCGGGAGACTGAGGTAGGAGAATCGCTTGAATCCGGTAGGTGGAGGTTGCAGTGAGCTGACATCACACCACCGCACTCCAGCCTGGGTGACAGAGTGAGATTCTGTCTCAAAACAAACAGACAGACAAACAAACAAACAAGCAAAACCTCTGGCTTATTGAAGTATGATTTATATGCCATAAAATTTATCCTTTAGCATATAGCTCTGCGAGCTTTGAAAAACACAGACGGCTCAGTGTGGTGGCTCACGCCTGTAGTCCCAGCACTTTGGAAGGCCGAGGTGGGTGGATCCCCTGAGGCCAGGAGTTCGAGACCAACCTGGCCAAAATGGTGAAATCTCATCTTTACTGAAAATACAAAAGATTAGCCAGGCGTGGTGGTAGGAGCCTGTAATCCCAGCAATTCAGGAGGCTGAGGCAGGAGAATGGCTTGAACCCAGGAGGCGGAGGCTGGAGTGAGCTGAAGTGAACTGAGATCACAACATTGCACTCCAGCCTGGGCAACAAGAGTGAAACTCCATCTCAAAAAAAAAAAAAAAAAAGAATAAAGAAAAACACAGACATGTAACTGTCACCACAATCGAGTTGGATCGGGTTCATCTCTTCAAAAACTTCCCCTGTGCCCATTTGTAGTTAACCCCTTCCCCCACCCTGGGCTTCTGACAACCACTGACATATTTCCTGTCCTTGTAGTTTTGCTTTTTCCAGAATGTCATATAAACAGAAGCATACAGCACATAGCTTTTTGCAGACCCTCACTTTTGAAATTAATAACATTGTTTTCAGATTATAAAAATAATACATGTTCATTGTGGACAAAATTAAAATATTTAGGAAATGAGACACGAAAATGCTGCCCAAAGATAACCATTGTTAACATTTTAGTGAGGTTTCTTCTAGTCTTTTTAATCTATATGCATATGCACTCACACATTCAGAAACTTTGGAAAATTGAAATCCTACTGCATATAGGATTAACTCTTTCTTGAGGGTGAAAGACAAGAGCCTAATCAATGGGTTGAGAGATAGAAAAGAAACAGGCACAGAACAACCATTGGAGGCTCACTGGCCTCTGCTTTTGGTTTCCCAGACTGCTTGCATTCACTTGTTTTAAGCAAAGATCATCTTTTATTTTTTAAAATTGTTTTGTAGGCAAGGGGTCTTGCTATATTGCTCAGGCTGGTTTCAAACTTTTGGACTCAAGTAATCCTCCTGTCTCAGTCTCCCAAACTGCAGGGATTACAGGCGTGAGCCACCACTCCTGGCCATCTTTTCGATTTGGATGCTGGCTTTTGCGCGAACTGAAACGAACACATTCCCAGGTTGAGTTCGATGCTGGTTCCTCTGGGGACTGACAGTGCCCTGTGCTCCTCAGCTGCAGAGAAATCCTCTTACTACATTAGAATTGTTCATTTATTTTATCCATCTCCCCCACTAGACAGTAAGCCGTAGGCTCAGACACCCTTGTCTCAATCGTCTGATTTCCCCCAGTGTTAGGCATACTATTGAGCAAAGAGTAGATACAGGAACCTACCAAGAATGTGAGGGATGAACAAATGAGCGAATGAATGAACAAACCAAGATCAAACATTACCTTTACTGGACTGGTGAATGCCACTCATTTTTTTCTCTTCTGCTTTACCCACAGAAGAGGAAAAAATACCTTTTTGAGCATTACTCTGGTGGCTGTCACAGAAGGGGTGAATTCTGCTTTCAAATGTTTTGGCATTTTTTTGACTCACAGCTACGCAACCTGGTAAAATAGCCAACTAGCTACTTCTCATGTTGCTGTGGCATGCCTCATGTGCTGCTCTGTGGAGCCGACCAAACCTGTATTGGCTGGGAGATGTAAAGTGCCAAAAACGGACCTGGCAAGGAGAAAGAAGAGGCGATCTGCTTGGAGTTGCCTTTGGTAGGCACACAAACCTGTGAGTGGCTCATGTGTGCTTCTCCATGGCCATGCAAGCTCTTGCCCTCCCTGCACTTCACAGGGCTGGGAGAGAATAGAAAGTCAGTGTTTAAGATCAGGGTGAGCTCACACTTGTAATCCTAGCACTTCGGGAGGCCAAGGCGGGTGTCCCACCTGAGGTCCAGAGTTCGAGACCAGCCTGGCCAACAAGGTGAAACCTCCTCTCTACTAAAAATACAAAAAATAATTAGCCAGGTATGGTGACAGGCACTTGTAATCCTAGCTACTCAGGAGGCTGAGGCAGGAGAATGGCTTGAACCTGGGAGGAGGAGGAGGTTGCAGTGAGCCGAGATCCTGCCATTGCACTCCAGCCTGGACAACAAGAGTGAAACTCAGTCTCCAAAAAAAAAAAAAAAAAAAAGACCAAACAAACAAACAAACAAAAAAACAGGGTAAGTTGAGAAAGAAGAAGGTAAGGAGAGGGAGAAGTACAACAAGAGAATTAAGGCCATTGTCATTTTCCCCTTTGATCTGAATCATTGGCTATTTCCCGCATGTAATAATAATATCAGTTGTCTCTTGTTGAAGCACCTAATCTGGACCAGGCACAGGGTTAAGCCCTTTATAAGCATTGCCTCGTCGAATCCACAAAACAACTCTCTGAGCTGAGTGCCATTGCTATCCCCTTTCTTACCGATAAGGAAGGAACTGGGGCTCAGAGAGGTTCAGCGAAGGCCCCAGATCACACAGCTACTTAGCACAGTGCCTGGCCTACAGTGAGAACCCTGTCAATGGTAGCTGCCATGGCGATTATTACTATGATTAATCATAAGAAATGCTGGTGCCACAGTTGGCTCAAAGCAGACTGAAGTCTCAAGGCCCAAAGCAGGCTCTGAGGTGTAGACTCCCGGGGGCCTGCTCAGCAGGCATGAGGACCTTGACTTCCCTTTGTGCTTCTTCAAGACTTGGGATGGTGGCTCCTTGGGTGGTGGGGAAAATGATGCCATACTTGTGTCTGGCTCCTTCTTGGTTCCCACAAATGTCCTTAACATTTTCCATTTTCTGAGTGGCTTTTGTGAAACGGCTCTGATGTGGTTGACAGAACTTGTAGTGGGAGCCAAGTCAAGCCTTCCTCCAGAGGAAAGTTGGAAGCCTTTAAGGGTCTTGTCAGTGCTCACGTAGCCCACGGCCTCCTGCCTAGCATCGCCAAAGGCCAAGGCTTCCCGGCAGTCAGCTCCGATCACAGCACACTCATTGATTCCTGCGCTGTTTCTGAAAGTGGGAAATCAACCCCCATCGGCCTGGCTTGGGCTTGCAGGGCCTTTTCTCCAGGGAGAGCTTTGTTGGAGCCTCTGATCTGCACGTGATGTTCTTCATGGTTCAGGGGCTGCTGTGTCCAACTCAAGATGATTTCCCTTTCCATGTTTTCTGCACCTTTTTTTTTTTTTTTTCAGGACCCTAGAAAAACTTTGAAACTTAAAATTATTCGTGTGCCAGGAATTCTCACAGCCTCCTTGTGAGGGGTAGATGAGCACCATATGCTGTTTACACAAAAATAAATGGCTTCTCCCCGTGAAGCACATGGGCCCAAATCACTGGCTAACCCCCCTTTTACCTTAGCAGCTGGAGCAATGGCCCTCTGGATAAGAATGCATATGCAGATAGAAATTTGGCTCTAGAAAGCCCTGAACAGTTTGTTTGTACAAGAGTTTGGTCTCCTAGAGAGGCAGGTGGTGGGCAGGCCAGTGTCCCTCTGTGGCACTAGCTGAAGAAAGCAAGAGAAGACCAACATGCAGTGCTGGACAATTACCTTCTGCCTCCCTGGGGCAGAGTTTCAGGGAGGTCCCCTCATCCTAATCACCACTTACCCAACATCGTGAGCCCTAGGACTGGGTGCAAAGGAGGGGGATCTCTCTTTTTGAACTTAAAATACTTGAAGTTATTGCTTCACTTGGGCAATAGATATCCATTAATTCATTCATCAAGCAATTATTGAGCACCTAGTATGTGCACATCTGAAATTGTACCAAGTGCAACCCCAACCACTTGTCCCCGGTGCTGACGCAACAACACTGGGCCAAAACTAAAACTTTGGAAGTGATGGAGGCTGCAAGTCGACAACCTGGGCAGCTAGAGAGTGAAAGTGTCAGCTGCTGCATTTCAATGGGATTTTATTCACGCATCTATTCATTCATTCATTTATTCAGCCAAGATTCATGAGTGTCTACTGTGTGCCACATGGTGTGCTAGGCACTAGGGATATCAGAAGGGAGAACGCCAGCTCTAATCAAAGGGAACTTCAGATAACAGTAGCTAACATCTACAGAGTGTTTATGTGTGCCAAGCACCACCATGAGTGCTTTTGATAGCTTCTCTCTTTGAATGCTCATTCCAGCAGTGGCAGGGAGGTCCAGACAGATGGGGAAGCTGAGGCTCAGAGATTTTACTGACTTGCTGAAAGTCACATAGCCAGAAAGTAGCAGAAGTAAACTTGCAAAATCCAAGTGAGCCCAAGGGCCTGAGGCTGTGTTCTCTGCTGGTTACTACACATTACTGTACATTACTGCCCGCTGCAGGGATTAGCTAGCTGCAGCCCACAGGTCAAGTCAAGCCCATTGGCCGTTTTTGTACTGCCTGAGAGCTAAGACTGGTGTTTGTATTTTTATGTGGTTGTAACAAATCAAAAGTGTATTTTGTGACACATGAAAATTATATGAAATTCACATTTCAGTGACCATCAATAAAATTTTATTGGAACACAGCCATGCGCATTCATTCATGTCTTGCCTAAGGCTTTTTCACTACAGTGGTAGAGTAGGACAGCGGTGATGGACCTATGGCCCGCAAAGTGAAAAATGCTTACTATCTAGCCCTTTACAGGGGGAGCTTGCCAATCCCTGGCTTAGTAGGTCACTGACAGAAAAGGAAACACATCTCAGCCCATCTCTGAGCTTAGGTGGTCCCCAGAGCCCTGCCTCCTTATCCCAGCTCTTCCTCAGCAACTCAGAAAGACCACCGGGGAGCCTTGAGTGAGCATTTCAGATGATGGCTGCCTTTGAGTTATTTCCAGCACTTCCTTCAGAGTCTTTGAGGCTGAAATGTTTAGGGTAGTATTAGGTTTTTCATCAAATGTTTAGATGAAAATGTAGACAGCAGACTTGGGGTTATTTGTGAACAAAGCCCTGAAGGCAAATCTTGTTGGTCTTTGCTGAGAGGTGCCAAATTATCTCAGGCTCCACTGGGAGCTGCTTGTGGGGCCTTATATGGGCATAATCTCCTAAGCCAGGCTTGCCTCACTCTGCAGCATGGTTGGATCCACTTTTAAGGTTATGTGTGAACATTTCTTGTCTTCCTGTTTGCTCAAGCTGTGGGGAACTTGGCTTTTGCCACACTTTAAGGGAACATAAATGCTGTCCACTCTGAACACGTTTTATTTGTATGTCAAAGATGACAACTGCCTTCCTTTTGGAATTCTTCTCCCTTTATATTTGTCTGTAGGTGGATGGAAGCATTTTTGTAAGCGCTGTAGTGGGGGAGATGTCGCTTCATTATCTTAGTTGCTTCCTGGGATTAGTGTGTCTGAAGAGATGTTGATAAAGGAAATATTTACTGTGTGTCTATAGGCAATGAATGTGTCTGAGGCATTCCATGAGCGTTAGCTTACTCAAACCTTGCAAAATGCCTTCACTCACTCTTTCAACAGGTATTTATTGATGCTTACTAAATGCCAAGTCGTGTGGTAAGCCAAGACAGTAATGGGGAGAGCTACTCGAGACTGGGAAATCAGGAACAGTCTCTCAGAAGACATTTAAGATGAGGCCTGAAGGATAAGAAGGTGCTGGCTGGGAGACTCTTGGTAATTGGATTGGAAATCTTGGTGCAGACATTTGAGTTAAGAGAGTTAATGAAAGAACTGCGCCAGCAACTCAGTTGACCAGAGCCCCACACTGAGGAACCCAAGGTTATTGGGGATTTTGTTCTAGAGACCTCAAAATGGAACCCTAACCTAGGCTTGCCCTGGAAAATATAGTTCTGGTTCAAAGGAGATCAGCTGAGCAAGTGAGGCTCCCCCCACCATTGGACACCAAATTCTGCAAATGTTTATGGAGCTCTTCTCATAAGCCCAGCACTACCTAGGTTTTGGGAATCCAGAGACAAATCAGATAGCAAGGAGCTCAGGGTCTAGTGGAGGAAATAAGTCATATAATCAAATAAATGACTCGACGATGTACTAAGTACAATGAAATAAATATGTATAAGATCGCAAGGTAGCACAGAAGAGGGGGTGCTGAACACACTTGGGAGGTCCAGGAAACAGCCAAGGGAGGCTGAATTTTGAAGAACCAGAAGGGCCCTTCCAGAACAAGAAGCCTGCATGACCAAAGGCCCAGAGACACAAAGCCACATGCCAGAGGCTTCATGCCACTGGGCCTTTGGGGAATGAGAGAACTTCTGTTATTTTTGAGCCTGAAGTACAAGGTAGAGAGTGGTGGACATTGAGATTTCAGCAAGGGCAGTTCAGGGCAAGCTTTGGGAATAAGTGTTTAGGATTTGAGCCACACTAAAGGTATGTAAATACAAGAAAGGAGATCTCTCTGTTAAGTTGCCTGGATAATGCCCCTCTTGTTACCTAATCCCATAGGTTTCGACTTCATCTTCTAGGAAGCTATGGTATTTCAAAGACACTGCCTGATCCCTTTCTAGACAAATTTTATGCTTTTGGAAGTGGCTTTTCCCCCCTAAGTACTTTATACTGTTTTCTTACAACTTTCCAAAGCATCTGCCATATGGTATTTCTCCCAAGTGAGAGATTATTGCCCCTTTATTGAGGGGGAGCTGAAATGAAGTCATCTGTCCACTGAAGTGACAGCTGCAAGCAGAGATGTACTCTCCAGGCAGCAGGTCTGCCGTCAGAGCCCAGCCCAGTGCGTCTTCTCCATGAGCGGTTTCCCCTCCCAGCCTCCTGTTGCCGCTTTCCCTTTCTTCTTGTTTCCTGTTATATAAGAGCATTTTTGCAGAGATGAACTCTGGGCTTGTTCTGAATATTTTAGGTGTCAAACATCCTGTTTTTCTCTGAGTAATGTGACCCTGTCAATGACCCACTGCATTTCAGAATGACATCATGGGATTCAACCGAGAATTGTTGAAGAGAAGTGATTATGGGAGCCCAGGGACCTCTGCTTGCCCCTTTACCTTTCAGCAAGTTGTTTGGAGATGTCAAACAAGAAGTCTGCAAATGAGTGTCTGCTTTGCACAAAAGCAGGGGTTGGCAGACGAGGAACTGCAGACCAAATCTGGCCCACAGAGCAAATCCATTCCCGACTGATTTTGCAAATAAAGTTTTATTGGCATTCAGCCATGCTCATTTGTTTGAGTATTGTCTAAGACTGTTTTGCACCACAATACCAGAGTCAAGTTATGTAACAGACCCCATATGGCGGCAAAGCTGAAAATTTTTACTATCAGGCCCTTACAGAAAAAGTTTGCTGAATCCTGTGCTGAAGTTCTCTCCTCCTACATCCTAGGAAGAGGGCATGTGGATTTAGCGTGCTCTCATTCCACGACTTGAGTACCACTGCCCGTTCCTTTCCCCTCCTCCCCAAACACCTGATACAACAAAAAAGGTAAAGGTTGATTTTTAACAAGCATATTGGGGCTTTTGTGTTTATTAAATGTCATCAGAACGTGCACATTCATTAAATGTGTTGCCTTTCCAAGAAGTCCCCTAAAGAAATTGCACACTTAGGCTGGGCACGGTGGCTCATGCCTATAATCTCAGCACTTTTGGAGTCTGAGGCAGGTGGATCACCTGAGATCAGGAGTTCGAGACCATCCTGGCCAACATGGTGAAACCCCGTCTCTACTAAAAATACAAAAATTAGCTGGTCGTAGTGGCATGCACCTGTAATCCCAGCTTCTTGGGAGGCTGAGGCAGGAGAATCACTTGAATCCGGGAGGCGGAGGTTGCAGTGAGCTGAGATCACGCCACTGCACTCCAGCCTGGGTGATAGAGCAAGACTCTTGTCTAAAAAAAAAAAAAAGAAAAAAATAAGAAAAACGAAATTGCACACTTATTCCAGTGTGGCTGCCAGTGTGCTAGACACTGCAGGGGGTACTCTTCAGAGCCAAGTGATATGACACCTAAGAAAATCCACTTCACCTTCTTTTTGGACCCAAAGTAGTGCAGCCTTATTGGAACATCTGCCTAGTTGCCATGGATTAATGTTGGCTTAGTTTTTCAAACAACAACAAATTCAGCACTAAGGACATTCCAAGGAATTGGTTGCATGTTCTGAGGTTAGTTCCTTTAAAAGCGCTCAACATCCGATGTCTTCAGA
Source organism: Colobus angolensis palliatus (assembly GCF_000951035.1). NCBI lineage: Eukaryota > Metazoa > Chordata > Mammalia > Primates > Cercopithecidae > Colobus > Colobus angolensis. The sequence goes on from NW_012116077.1 coordinate 1,751,385, forward strand.
GGCAAGGTAGCCTCACCCAAGGACTTCAGAGTCAAAGTTAGACTTTGGAAACACCTTTTGGAATTGTAGTGCATATTTTCAGCCTTTGGGCCATTTTATGTCTTACAGAATGAAATGCTCAGCATGTGGCTCGGCTCTCTATTTAGGGACTATATCCATACTTCAAACAACTTTACCATCTGTCTTGTATTTCCCCATCTCTTCCCAGCTGCTGTCAGTGGATTTTGCTGTGGCATGGTGCATTGTACCCATTTGGCTAATAATGGCATGAGCTGAGGGTTGAGGAAGCCCTCTGCTCAGTTCCATTTATCATTGTCAAGTTTGGATGGGAAAGAGTCCCCTGGGAGCTGGAATGTGGTATGCTGTGGATGGGCATGTCAGCATTCACTGGTTCTGCTCATATCACGGACCACAGTGTGCTCTGGACTGCTGGGGTGGAGGCAGGGTGGAGTTTGGTGGGTTTAGAAAACCATGAAATGTCTACTTATTGCTCCACATTTTTGCTTTCTCATTTTCCTTAAGCCCATTCTGCAGTGGGGGTATTGGTGTGGTCACTCCTGAAGTAAAAAGATAACAAGTTGCTTTTTAGGTATTTTTTTGGTCATTTCTTGCTTCTTTTCCTCCCCTCCTTTGCATCCAGAGCCACTGTCTCCCACACGAAACGTCTTAAGTTTTATGAGCTCACAGTTGCTTCACTGATTTCTGTGCTGCCAGAGTCTGAGATGGACTCTGGGGGGACTCGCTCAGATGTAAATAGCAGGCAAGTGGGACTTTGAAGTGTTTGTTTTTTTTTATTTTGAGCTTAATATCTATTCTGGTAGTACTTAATAATCAAGTAATTTGTCTGTGAATCCTCCAAGGGTCGAACCCCACAGGACTTCCATCAATCAGCCAGCATCTGAAGGAACTTGTGCTTTGTTCATAAAATGCCTGGCATCACTGGTCCTTGGGAGATGGCCAAACTGGCATGGCTCGCCACCAAAGAGGGGGTGGGGGAGGGACTCTTTGCTAGAGAGCTTTTTGGCTTACAATTTTAAAAAAGGAAAGCAGGTAACTTCAGAACTGTTTACTGGAAAGCACAGGACCTCAGTTTTGATGCTGAGAGAGGGAGAAGTTATCTTGGCAAGAGCTCTGTTTCGGTTTACTTCTTAGTATTCACAGGGGTAAGGAGCCCTGTTTAGTAGGTTGGACACGTTCCGGTGGGCAAAGCTTCTGGAGGTGGAATGATGGCTCTTTGTTCTCTCTTGGGGAGGTTGGGGAGTTGTTTGAAGACAGCTCAAGGCCAGGCAGAGATGGAATGCAGGGACTCTTAGCCCACATTCCTCCTCACTGCCTTCCAGAAAAGCCGAGATTGTTCAAAAGGACCATTAGACCTCCAGATAGCTCAGCCTTGCCCTGGGTTCTATTATTAGCCAATGGTCTACTGTTCTTCATGAGTGTCCATGTGTCCATGTGATATCTGTGTCCCAGGTCTTACCTGTCACCGATTAAGCAGTCTCCAGCACCCACCCAAAGTTCTAAAAAGCTGCCGTCTGCCAGCCTCTCCCTTCAGCCTGCCATGGGGGGTAATTTATTCTTTCTTCCTATATCAAGAGTCTGCCCCATTTGGAAATGTAGAAAAAGAACCTTCCCTAGTGTCCTCCTTTAATGAGTGCCAGAGGCGATGCATGCTGGGAGAGCGTAGACCACCCCTAGGGAACATCTGATGACTTATCTTAGATCCCAGCTGGGGCAGTACAGGCTCTTCACTTGGTTTACCATTTCCACTTGAGGATTGCTGCTCTCCTCTGAGGGTTACCTTTGGTTGTTTGATTGACTGATCATTCACTATTAGTTCATTCATTCAACTTATCCAGCATGTATTCATCCAACACTCATCCTACCACATTCCAAGCATTTGCCTAGATGCTGTGTTACAGTGTGGGGCAAAATCAGACAAAGGCCCTGTTCCTATGGTGTGTATATTCCTATTGGGGAAAACAACCAATAAACAAACAAAAAGGAAACACACAAACATGGAAAAGATCCAAGAGTGGCAAATGCAACACAGAGAATGAAAGTAGGGTGATGTGATAGAGTGACTGGGTGGTTAGCTCAGATAGCATGGTCAGGACAACATCCATGAGCAGAGGACCTCAAACAGCAATCTGAAGGATAAGTAGCCAGACTTTCAAAGGTGAGGGTGAGGACTATTCCAGTTATAAGGATGAGCTGATGGAAAGAGCCTGCTATGAGCTAGACCTGACATGTAGAGGGGAACGAAAGAGAAGAGGTAATTCCAGCTACGGGGGAGAGTAAGGTGGGAGGATCGCATGAGGCCAGGAGTTTGAGACCAGCCTGGGCAACATAGAGAGACCCAATCTCCAAAAAAATATTTAAAAATTAGCTGGATATGATGGCTCATGACTGTAGCCCCAGCTACTAAGGAGGCTGAGGTGGGAGGATCACTTGAGCCCAGTAATTGGAGGCTGCAGTGAGCTATAAGCACCCTACTGCACTCCAGCCTGGGCAATGGAGTGAGACCACCTTTCTAAAACTAATAATAATAAAATTAAATTTTTACAAAAAGAGAGAAGACGTCCCTTCCCCCCAGAGCTAATAATTTAGTTGGGAAGACAGACAGATAGATAGGCAGTTACAATGCAGTTAGATCAATACTGTGACAGGAAAAACAGACAGAAAGCTCTGGAAACTTAGAGTAAAGGTTCTGAAGGCTGAGTGTAAGGATCAGAGAAGGCTTCCTGGAGGAAGAGGCATTTAAGATGAGTAGAAGTTAGCCAGGTCAACTGGGAGAGGATGTGTGGAGGGAAAAGTGCTCCCCTGTCTAAGCAGAAGGGACCACAAGTGTGAAGGACCACTACTCACAGTGCAGCACATATCTGAGGAACCAAGATATGCTCACAGAAGCTCAGGAAAGGGGAGGGGTTATGGGAGATGAGACTGGAGAGCAGACACTGGCATGTTATGGGTTTGGGATTCTGGTTCTGACAATAATGGAGAAACCATTAAACAGTGTTAAGTTGGAGAGAGGCATGATCCAAATTATGTTTTGAAAAGACCATGGCTCGACCGGGCGCAGCAGCTCACGCCAGTAATCCCAGCACTTTGGGAGGTGAAGGCAGGTGGATCACCTGAGGTCAGGAGTTCGAGACCAGCCTGGCCAAAATGGCGAAACCCTGTCTCTACTAAAAATAAAATACAAAAATTAGCCAGGCATGGTGGCATGTGCCTGTAGTCCCGGGTATTCGGGAGACTGAGGCAGGAGAATCACTTGAACCTGGGAGGCAGAGGTTGCAGTGAGCCGAGATTGTGCCACTGCACTCCAGCCTGGGTGAGAGAGCGAGACTCCATCACACACACACACACACACACACACACACACACACACAGAAAGATAGAAAAAGAAAAGACCATGGCTCTGATTGCTAAGGGGAGAGTGGGCTATAGGGGAGGAAGACTGGAGGCAAGAAGATCAGTTAGGAGACAAGTTCAGGCACTCAGGTAAGAGAGGATGTTGGTTTGGCCAGGGTGGTGGATGGGGATGAAGATAAGTGGACAGATTCATGAGACATGTGGAAGGTAAGACTGACAGGGCTTGATGAGGGAGTTGTATATGCAGGTGAGTGAAGGTGAAAGAGGAGTCAGTGATACCCCTGAGGCTTTTGGCTGGAGCAAGTAGATATCGGCTGGTGCTATTTAAAGAGATGGCAGAAGGTGAGCACTGTGGTGCATTCCTGTGGTCCCAGCTACTGGGGAGGCTGAGGCAGGAGGATAGCCTCAGCCCAGGAGTTTGAGGCTGCAGTGAGCTATAATGGTGCTACTGCACTCCAGCCTGGGTGACAGAGCAAGACCCCATCTCAACAACAACAACAACAATAATAAAGGCAGAGACAGAGTATGATATATGGTGAGGAGATGGAGGCAAATGAGAGCTGTGCTCGGGACATTTTGAGTTTGAGGAGACGTCCAGCAGGCAGATGGAAATACAGGGGAGTGTTCTGACATAGGAAGAACTGTTAGTCCAGAGATGAGAACTGTGACAGTCAAGGCCACGGGAATGGAGAGGAATGCTAAGAGAAACAGGCACATTTAGAGGTCACCACATTTCGAGGTCAAGTGGAGAAGGAAGAGTAGCCAGTGAGATGGAGGAAAACCCAGAAGTTGTTTATTTGAAGCAGATGAGAGGAAAGACTGTTTCAAGGAGGAAGAAGCTGTTCATGTGTCTAATGCTACTGCTGAGTCTTCAGATGAAGATAGTAGAATGACTGTTGCATTGGCTACAGGGAAGCCATTAGTGTACTTGACAAGATCTATTTCAGAAGAGGTGAAGGGGCAAGGAAGCCTGATACAAACAAGTGGAGAAGGGCATGGGATGTGAACAAGTGGAGCAGCAACGTTTGCAGGTTGGGGTGCAGCCTATGGTTGCCATCCTCCTGCCCTGCTGCAGGTCCTATATATATATATTTATTTTTTTAATCTATCTATCTATCTATCTATCTATCTATCTATCTATCTATCTATCTATCATCTATCTATCTATATATATATTTTTGATCAATGTATTTAGGTACTGTAACAACCACAATAGTAACTGACCTCTGTAAAGGAATATTTAGGTTACAAAACACTTTTACAGGTTATCTACTCTGCTTACCAGTTTTTACTTACCAGTTTTCAACCAGTACTGCCTTTTAAAAACATGGAAAGATAATCTTCACTTAACCAAGATTAGTATTTTTCATTTTCCCCAGAAAGTCCAGCATGGGAGTGACTTGACATTGAAAAGCCTTACCAACAAATTAAGGAATGACATGTAGGCAGCACAGTCTTTCAAGGGGCTATTTTCCAAAAATTCATTTAAAAACCAGTTCTTGGCTGGACTCGGTGGCTCACGTCTGTAATCTCAGCACTTTGCCGAAGCAGGTGGATCACCTGAGGTCAGAAGTTCGAGACCAGCCTAACCAATATGGTGAACCCCTGTTTCTACTAAAAATACAAAAATTGTTAGCCGGGAGTGGTGGAGTGTGACTGTAGTCCCAGCCACTAGGGAGGCTGAGACAGGAGAATTGCTTGAACCTGGGAGGTGGAGGTTGTAGTGAGCCAAGATTGCGCCACTGCACTCCATCCTGGGCAATAAGAGCGAAACTCAGTCTCAATAAAACAAAGAAACAAAACAAAAAAAAAAATCAAAGATGACTTAAAAGACTGGAGAGACACAAGAATCTTGGATAGGAAGACTCAGCATAATAAAGATGTCAATTATCCCCCAAATGATCTACAGATTTAACATAATTCTTATCAACATCCCAATAAATAAAATAAAATAAAAACCAGTTATTGCTCCAAAAGTAATTGAAATACACTTCTTTTTCATCAGGAAAATAGTGTCTAGGTTCTTAAGATGGCCCACAAATGCCCATTTTACCTCCCACAATTCTGCTGAGCTGCAGTTCACACACATTACACTAGCCTACATGTTGGGGCAATTCCCTCTGGAATTGGGGAATTCCACCAATTCCCTCTACTCCTTTAATGAGTATGATTTGCCTAAAAGACCATGCCAGGAATTTAGAAGTCACCCTAGACCTTGTCCTTTCTCACATCTTCTATATCCAACTGGCTGCTAAAGCTTATCATTACTACTCTTCTCAAATCTACCTCACCATGCCGTATTTCCATTGGCTTTTCCTTGATTCACGTCCTGAGTCCTAGTCTCGCTCATTCAAGTCTATGTGCAACCAGATATGATCATTTCTCTCTCTTCCTAAAAGTTCAGTAGCTTCCTATTGTCTGCAGTAGCATTTCTCAAACTGGTAAAAGAGTACCTTCAAAATTAAACAAAAAATTTCAAAAACATCCCCTACATAAATTGAACTGGATTAAACAATGTTAAGTAGGCCTCTCACTAGCAAGATTTCGCAGTCTTACAATGCACAATACCACATATTTCCCTGTCACAAGGAATTGGGGTGGGGGGAGCCCTAACTGGGTTCCAAGGACAAAGTTAAAACTTATTGCAAGACATGTAAGATCCTACAGACTCTGGCCCTGCCTAGTTGTCAATGCCATCTGCCATTCATCAATGATTATCATTCACCCATTACAAACCTTACGTGTCATTCACTTACAACACAATCTGTAGTTCTTGAAAGACCCCTACTGTTTCCTGACTCTAATTCTTTATATACAATATTCCTTCTGCCCAGAATGCCGCCCTTCTCTAACTTAGTCTGGCTGAAGAGCTCCTACTTGCTCTCCCAGGGCCAGCTCAGACTACTAAACTTTGATTGTCCTTTCCACCTCCTAGCAGAGGACTCCTTCAACCTTTGTCCTGCCTCTGCAGACATCAGAGCACTTGTCCAACACTGCTGAATTTAGAGACTAAAAACCTTAAAGGTTGGGAACCAGACAGGCATCCAGCAGTGTAGCTGAATAAAGGAGACAGGGCAAGACTGGGGGAAGAAGGGGTGGAATCCCTCTTCTTTATTTGGGCTAAATTTGACAACAAAATAATTTTGTCTTTGACATGCTCTTACATCTCATCCCTATCCTCCTTTCCCAGCTCTCCCAATACCCTGTGATATGGTTTGGCTGTGTCCCCACCCAAATCTCATCTTGAATTCCCACGTGTTGTGGGAGGGACCTGGTGGGAGGTAATTGAATCATGGTAGCAGGTCTTTCCCGTGCTGTTCTCGTGATAGCAAGTAAGTCTCATGAGATCCGACGGTTTTAAAAAGAGGAGTTTCTAGCAGTGTGAAAACAGATTGATACATCCTGTGTTCCCAGGTCCCTTAGTGGCCTCATGTGACTCTATACAACCCCCACCACAGCACTCTTCTTCAGATCAACTACTTGCTCTTCCTCTTAGTTAGGAGTCCTTCTGTTCAGAAATTATTTTATTTTATTTTAAGAGTCTCACCTTGCTGCCCAGGCTGGAGTGCAGTGGCACGATCTTGGCTCACTGCAGCCTCCACCTCCCGGGTTCAAGTGATTCTCCTGCCTCAACCTCCCGAGGAGCTGGGATTACAGGCTCCTGCCACCACGCCAGGCTAATTTTTTTGTGTTTTTAGTAGAGACAGGGTTTCACCACGTTGGCCAGGTTGGTTTTGAACTCCTGACCTCAAGTGATCCACTTGCCACGGCCTCCCAAAGTGCTAGGATTACAGGTGTGAGCCACCACGCCCGGCCCAGAAATTGATACATAAATGAGTGACAGCTTCTCGTGGCTATGAACCTAAGATTAATCGCTAAGAAACAAAATCTAAAAAGAAGTATGGAGAGGATAAGGGTAGCATGCACTGTATCACACAGAAAGTCCTGCTAACAGGTTCTTTGCCTGGAAACTAAGATTAGATCCTCAATGGGCTGAGCAGGGGAAGTCACTCCAGATAATTTTATATTCAATCAACATGTAACACCTAACACGCTCCTACTTGACACAGGTACACTCTTTCCTAAATGCATTCCATTCCCTCAACTTTCCAAAGTTCCCACAAGGAGTCCTCCCGTGCACTAGGAATCCAGCACACGCATGATAAAACTCCATCATTCTTTTTTTCATCGTTTTCAACTGGCTACTATTAAGTGCACCATATGGGCCCTGAGAATGAAGCATTGAAAAAGGCAAATTCCTGGAGTTTACAATCTAGTGGAAGAGACAGATAAGGAAAACAATACATAAACATGCCATTTTCCTGACAGCAATGAATGCATTCAAGAAAATAAAACAGGGTAATAGGATGAGTAGTGATAGGGCAAGGCAGAGACAGAGTGTGAGAAGGGCTCCTTTAACCAGGATGGCAGAGAAGACCTCTCTGTAGGGAAGACGGGCTGGAGTGCAATGCCACGATCTCTGCTCACTACAACCTCTGCCTCCTGGGTTCAAGCAATTCTCCTGCCTCAGCCTCCCAAATACCTGGGATTACAGGCACCTGCCACCACGCCCAGCTAACTTTTGTATTCTTAGTAGAGATGGGGTTTCACTATATTGGCCAGGCTGGTCTTGAACTCCTGACCTCGTGTTCCCCCTCCTCAGCCTCCCAAAGTGCTGGGACTACAGGTGTGAGCCACCATGCCTGTCTGACATTTGCATTTTAATAGAGTTCTATTTGTTTCCTTCCTCATAACAACTACATCTGCTGCTGCCACTGCCACAAATACAATCTCTGCTAATATTACCACTGCCACCTCAGTATCCATGAGGAAGAACCTTTCACCTGTGGCCTCTTCGTTCCTTGACTTCCTCTCCTTCAATGATCTTGTCCACTTCGACCCCACCTCAGCCACTCACTTCCATGATCATACCCTAGACCTGACCACTACCAGTTTTTCTACCAAAACTTTCAATGTATCATTGCAAGGCTAGACAGGAGACTACCATCTTCTCCCTGTCCAGCTCGCTCCCACTAGTGACTCTATCTTTGCCCGCATGAGATATCCAATCCATAGATCTCCCTTCGTTTTCACTGTCCCCCACCCACTTGATGTCCTCTCTCCCCAACTTACTGAGCTTTCTTTCGATGTTTAGTCACTGTAATCACTCCCTTGCTTACATTTTAGCTCCTCACCCTCCTCACATTTGCATACTCACTTGACAAAACCCTGAACCTGGTTTGATTCAACTCTCTGTCTGCTCTGCACCTGCAGCTGACATGTGGCTGAAGGAAAATACAAAACCACGATGGCTGATGACTGGTCTCACTTTAAATTAATGACTGCTAGCCACAAGTGAGTCCTTAGAGCTGCCTGCCTGGCAACCAAACTAGTTCCCTAGATATTGCTTCTCCAATTCTCCTCAAAGACTGTTACATCTATTCCTCTCTCTTCAAAGTGCCAACACTCCCTCTCCCATCCTCACTCTCAGCAGATGATCTCATTTCCTATTTTATTGAGATAATAGAAGCAATCAGAAGATTAAAAGGACTTCTCAAAGCTCCTACAACTAAATATATTACAATGGAAGAGGTGTCTCCCATCTAGGGGCAACTCTTTCACTTGTCTACTAGATTCCCACCCCTATCACCTACTCAAGAGCATGGCTATAACATTTCTCCTCTCTTCGAAATCATTAATTTTTCCTGCTCTACTAGATCATTCTTATCAGTGAACAAACATATCTCTTGACCCACTTGCCTTTCTAAGAACTGCCCCATTTTTTCTCTTTCTTTTTACACTAAAGCTCTTTGAAAGTGTTGTCTCCAAAGTCTCTTCTTGTGCAGTGCTGTCCATGTCCCTAAGACGTCATGGTGAAAATGAAGGTCAGAGTAAACGAGTTGGCTGTATTGGGTTCCTGGTCACCAGGGCTGCTTTTAATTCTGGCCAAGTGTATGTTGTTATCATCGATGACCCTGTCATTGACCTCAACTACATGGTCTACATGTTCCCTTCTGATTCCACCTATGGCAAGTTCCATGGCACACTCAAGGCTGAGAATGGGAAGTTTGTTATCAATGGAAATTCCATCGACATCTTTCAGGAGCGAGATCCTACCAAAATCAAATGAGGTGATTCTGGCATTGATTATGCTGTGGAGTCCATTGTTGTCTTCACTGCCATGGGGAAGGCTAGGACTCATTTGTGGGGACAGGGGGAGCCAAAAGGGTCATCATCTCTGCCCTCTCTGCTGATGGTCCCAAGTTTGTGATGAGCATAAACCATGAGAAGTACCCAAACAGCCTCAAGATCATCAGCAATGCCTCCTGCACCACAAGATGCTTAGCCCCCTGGCCAAGATCATCACCTGACCTGCCTTCTGGAAAGACCTGGCAAATACGTTGACATCAAGATAGTGGCGAGGCAGGCATCTTCACCTGCCTTCAGGAGGGCCCCCTCAAGGTCATCCTGGGCTACACTGAGCACTAGGTTGTATCCTTTGACTTCAACAGCAACACTCAATATTCCACTTTCGATGCTGGGGCTGGCATCACCTTGAATGACCACTTTGTCAAACTCATTTCCTGCTATGACAATGAATTGGGCTGCAGCAACAGGGTGGTGGACCTCATGGTCCACATAACCTCCAAGGTGTAAGAACCCCCAGACTGCCAGCCCCAGCAAGAGCATGACAGGAAGAGACAGGCTGGACTCTCAGCTGTTGGGGAGTTCCTGCCGCACTCAGTCCCCCACCAAACTGGGATCTCCCCTCCTTAACACAATTTTCATGCCAGACCCCCTGAAGAATGGGAGGGGCCTAGAGATCCTCACCTTGTCATGTACGATCAATGAAGTCCCCTGTACTCAGCACCTCCGAAAAATCTGATCTCAAGAATTCTTAAGAAATGTAACTCCATGAGATTTACAAGACTTCCTAAGTTCTACAATGAGAATTCCAGTTGTACCAGCAAAAATGTCTGGACACCATAGGTACAGAAAAGTATAAGGCCATACATTAAGATTTTTCTATTGCATTTGAAAATGTATAGTTGTTGGGGTTTTGTGAAAAATTGTAAAAATAGAGAAAACTACAGAAAGTCACATCATACTTATGTTCCCATTATCCAGGACTAATGACTATGAATATTCTGGCATATTAACTTCACATATTTAAACTTTTTGTTGTGGAGAATTTCAAACATATATAAAAGTGGAGAAGAGAGTAGAAGGAATAGTATGATCAATCTCCAGGTACCCATCAGTCAACTTCAAAAATGATCCTGCCATGGTGAACATTTTTTCCTCTGTTCCCTTACCCATTTCCCTCATAAATTGTTTTGAAGGAAGCCCCATATATTGTATAATCTTAACTACAACATAATCAGTATACATCTGTAAAATATATCTTTGACATCCTCTTCACATTTATAACAGCCTCATGATGTCACAATTTTTTTAAGTTTGTTTAAATTTGGTTCCAAATAAAGTCCACACATTGCAATTACTTGATATGTGTCTCTTAATCTGTAAGTTCTCCCGCCATCTCTCTCTCTCTCTTTTTTTTTTTTTTTTTAAGAAGGAGTCTCACTCTGTCCCCCAGGCTGGAGTACAGTGGCACGATCTCGGCTCCCTGCAACCTCCGCCTCCCGAGTTCAAGTGATTCTCCTGCCAGAGTAGCTGGGATTACAGGTGCCCACCACCATCCCCAGCTAATTCTTGTATTTTTAGTAGAGACAGGGTTTCACTATGTTGGTCAGGCTGGTCTCGAACCCCTGACCTCAGGTGATCCACCCACCTTGGCCTCCCAAAGTGCTGGGATTACAGGCGTGAGCCACTGTGCCTGGCCTCTTTTTTTTCCCTTAAAATGTATTTGTTGAAAAAACTGGCTGTTTATCCTGTAGAAGGTTCCACAGTCTGGAGTTTACTACTGCATCCCTGTGGTGTCATTTAACATGCTCTTCCGTTGTTTGAATTTCCTGTATGTTGCTGGTTGGATCTAGAAGCTTAACCAGATTTGGGTTTATTTTTTTGGCATGATCACTTCATTGGTGGTGGTGTGTCCTTCCATTAGGAGGTGCAGAGTTGTCATAATGTCTCTGTGTGATGTTAGCAGCTGTTGGTGCTCCACTGGGGGTTGCAAAGTGGTGATATTAGAATTCTGTCATCTCATCTTCATTTATTAGCTGGAATACTTCTATAAAAAGAAGTGTCCCCTCACCTACTGTATGTTTCTATAAAAAGGCAGGAAAGATGCTTGATTTCTTCTCTTTACTTACCAGTTTTTAAAAATAATGAGCTGGGGCTGGACGCAATGGCTCATGCTTGTAATCCCAGCACTTTGGGAGACTGAGGCAGGAAGATCTCTTGAGGTTAGGAGTTTGAGACCAGCCTGGCCAACATGATGAAACCCCATCTCTACTAAAAATACAAAAATCAGCTGGGCATGGTGGTACACACCTGTAGTCCCAGCTACTTGGGAGGCTGAGGCAGGAGGTTCACTTGAGCCAGAGAGGGGGAAGTTGCAGTGAGTCGAGATTATACCACTGCACTGCAGCCAACGTGACAGAGTGTGATCCTGTTTCAATAATAATAATAATAATAATAATAATAATGCTTGTTCCTTAGCACCCTCCAATAGTGAGATTTTTTTCCCATCTCACTATAGGCAGGCTTTCACCCTTCACCATTCCACGTAAATGGCTCTTGTCAAGGTCATCGATGATCCTCATGATGTTCAATCCAATGATATAGCCCTTCATCCTCAACTTAGGTAAAGTGTCAACAGCATTTGACACACTCCTTTTGCAACATTTGTTTTTTCACTTTCTTTCTAGGATAATCTAGAACTGGTTTTCTTCCCATGTTGATTTCTGCTCTTCTGCCTGACTTATTTTTTCTAAATGAGATATAAATCACATACCATAAAATGTAACCTTTCATAGTGTGCAATTAAGTGTATTTTTTTGTATGCTCACAGAGTTGTGCAATCATCACCACTAATTCTAAAACATTGTCATCACCCCAAAAAGTAACCCTTTATGCATTAGCAATCACTCTCCATCCCTACTGCTGGGCCCCTGACAATTATGAATCTACTTTGCATCTGTATGGATTTGCCTATTCTTCTCCTTCACTTCTTAACATTGGAGTGCTCGAGCTCAATCCCTTTTCCTTTTTATCTATCCTTAGTCCTTGGTGATCTCATTCAGCTCTATGGATTTACATACAATCCACACAGTGATAATGCCAGCATGACTTCTCCCCTTAAACTCTAGATTTGGATACCCAACTGCCTATCTAAATCTGTCCCCATGGATATCTAATAGACACCCCAAACTTAACATGTTTCAAAACTAGCTGCTGATCTCCTAGAACCTGCTCCGCCTGTATAGCCTTCATCACAGATTATGACAATCTTATCCCTCCAGTTGCTCAGGCACCAAAACCTTAGAATCATCTTGGACTCTGTCCTCTCTCATTCACACCCCACATCTACTAAATCAGGAAAGCCTGTTGGCTCTAACTTCAAAATACAGCCAGAATCTATGTCTTACAGCCTCCACTGCTATTACTCTTATCCAAACCACCATCACTTCTCATCTAGTTATTTCAGTGATCTCCCTTCTACCACACTTGTCCCTTCTACAGTTTATTTTCAACCCAGCAAAGGGTGATTCTTTAAATATATGAGTTAGGTGATAATGATCATGTTATAATAATATCTATTCCACCTGCTACATGCCAAGCCCTACAAGGCCTTACATGATCTGACCCTGCTACTCTTCCTGTCATTCATTCATTCATTAATTCATTCATACCACTCTACACTGGCCTCGCTGCTGTTCTGAACCACCTCCCCAGCATGCTTCTATTTCAGGGCTCTTGAGTTGCTATTGTCTCTGCCTGAAACATACTTCCCCCAGGTATCATCATGGCTCCTGGCTCACTTATTCATTTCTTTCAGGTCTTAGCTCCCTCGTCACCATTTTAGGTGACCAATCCATCCAAAACTGCCTCCCACCCCTAATCCCAGCATTCCCTATTCTCCTGCCCTGCTACATTATTCTCCATAGCAATTATTATCTTCCGACAAACTATGCATTTGACATTTTTGTTGATTGATTGTTTTCCCTCAGTGGATTAAAAAAAAATTTTTTTTAAAGAATTATGCAAAAATAGACATGAGGGTCTCGCTAGGTTGCCTAGGCTGGTCTTGAACTCCTGGGCTCAACTGATCCTCCCACCTCAGCCTCCCAAAGTGCCGAGCCAACCCCGCAGTAGATTTACGGTTTCCTGTGAAATGATTTTGGTGACTTTCTTCTCTGCTATATTCCCAGCACGTAGAACAGTGTTTCACAAAAAGGTGCCCAATAAATATTAGTTAAATGACTGAATAACAACACCAGTAACCAAGTAACAGACACAAACTGTGTAGTTAGACAACTCACATTCATGATATCACTTCATTTTCATAACAACCCCAGGAAGGTGGATTATTGTCCGTATTTTACAGATGAGGAAACTGAAGAGTTGAGTGAATTTCCTAGATACACACACACCTCTGGTAAGTGCCAGAACGCCAAATCTAGCTTCTACAGGGTCACAGTACAGCTGTTCTTGCCTCCTCTCAAGGTGCCTTGCCCCAAAAGATGATTATTCTTTTTTTGAGACGGAGTTTCACTTTTGTCACCCAGGCTGGAGTGCTGTGGCACGATCTCGCCTCACTGCAACCTCCGCCTCCCTGGTTCAAGAGATCCTCCTGCCTCAGTCTCCTGAGTAGCTGGGATTATAGGCATGCACCACCATGCCTCGCTTTTTTTTTTTTTTTTTTTTTTGTATTTTTAGTAGAGATGGGGTTTCACAGTGTTGGCCAGGCTGGTCTCGAACTCCTGACTTCAGGTGATCTGCCTGTCTTGGCCTCCCAAAGTGCTGGGATTACAGGTGTGAGCCACTGGGCCTGGCCAAAAGATGATTACTCTATGGGTGTCTCCAGACTCTTAATGCAAACACATACATGGGACCCAAATAATGAGATTTCCATTTTAGGAGCTATTCAGGCAGGCAAGGCTTTGGAGGTTTATTTTGCTTTAGTGGCTGTGCATCTTTGGAGGTACAGCCACAAAGGATGAACTTGGTCCTACTCAGACTTCAGAGATAACAGAACTGACAAATGCATCAGTGGGAAAGAACAATGTGACGGGAGTAGGAGATTATTTTTTTTTCTGGAGTGAAAATTGTGTACAGCAGAGGCAATGTATCATGTCGTATCATCACTGAAATTATCTCCCTGCTGCCTGCCAGCCCAGCTTTGCTTCGGTGGCTTCCTTAGTGTTATTTAAGCAAATGAAATATGCTTGCTTTTAGCTTTACTCGTTTACATATTTTGTGCACTGCTTTAGTAAGAGAATGCATTTTAATAACTTTGATGTATCTAATAGTCATAGATATTTGTAACAATATTTTTGCAGTCGTATAATAAAAACAAGCATTGCATTCTTGACAGGGTCAGATTGACCATCATTTGTTAGCATAATCCTTTATCTTTGATGTCAACAGCACTAAATTAGATACATTTTAAGCAAAAACACTTGAGCATAAAGACTTGGTGGGTTTTTCACACAGCTGGACTTCAGTTTTGGAGGGTCAAGGAGAGTGCAGTTGAAGAGGATGTTTTTAAAGGGGTCATAATAAGGCCCGTTTTAATGCTGCTTGAAGGACGCAAGATTTTGAAATGGGAGGCCCCATAAATGGACTGGAGAATCGAGACAACATTTGGAACTGGTCTCTTTCCTCTGAAAATATAACCTTGGAAGTTGGTATTAGCTCAATTTTGTGGAGGCATCTTGGGGAAGTTGCAATAACCTTGCCCCCTGCCTTCTATGTCTCATCCATTTCTAGTTAAAAAATGTTTACAGGCAGCCCCACTGACCACTTTTAAGAGATTGTAAAGAAAAAGTAATGAGTAATGATTGAACATAGGTATTAGTATGTTTCTTTTCTCAATATCTTTGAAATTTCAACTATCTTGTGCAGGACCTCAGGCATTAGTTTTTTTTATTTTACCTTATTATTTTTGGAGGGTGGGGGTGTGCAGAGTCTCACTCCTTCTCTCAGGCTGGAGTGCAGTGGTGCAAACTCGGCTCACTGTAGCCTCCGCCTCCAGGGTTCAAGCGATTCTCCTGCCTCAGCCTCTTGAGTAGCTGGGATTACAGGCACTTGCCACCACACCAGCTAACTTTTCTCTTTTTAGTAGAGACAGGGTTTCACCATGTTGACCTGGCTGGTCTCAAACACCTGACCTTGAGTTATCCACCCACCTTGGCCTCCCAAAGTGCTGAGATTATAGGTGTGAGTCACTGTGCCTGGCCTATTTATTTATTATTGTTTTTTAGACAAGGTCTGGTTCTGTCAACCCAGGTTCGAGTGCAGTGACGTGATCTCAGCTCACTACCACCTCTGCCTCCCAGGCTGAAGCAGTCTTCCCACTTCAGCTTCCTGATTAGCTGGGACTACAGGCATGTGCCACCACACCCAGCTAATTTTTGTATTTTTGTTTTTATCTACTTATTTTATGAGACGGGGTCTCCCTCTGTTGCCTTGGCTGGAGTGCAGTGGTATAACCTCGGCTCACTGCAATGTATGCCCTCTGGGCTCAAGTGATCCTCCTGCCTCAGCCTCCCAAATAGCTGGGATCACAGGCATGAGCCACCATGCCTGGCCAAATTTTTGTATTTTTTTGTAGAGATGGTATTTCACCATGTTGCCCAGACTAGTCTCAAATTCGTGAGTTTAAGCAATCCACCTGCCTCAGCCTCCCAAAGTGCTGGTATTATAGGCGTGAACCACTGTGCCCAGCCTTATTTTATTTTTTAAAACTTATTTTAGCAACAGGGTCTTGCTCTGTTGCCCAGGCTGGAGTGTAGTGGTGTGATCATGGATCACTGCAGCTTCAATCTCCTGAGCTCTAGTGATCTTGCCTCAACCTCCTAAGTAGCTGAGATTGCAAGGAGTTTTCTTTTCTTTTCTTTTCTTTTTTGAGAAGGAGTCTCGCTCTGTCGCCCAGGCTGGAGTGCAGTGGCCGGATCTCAGCTCACTGCAAGCTCCACCTCCCGGGTTTACACCATTCTCCTGCCTCAGCCTCCCAAGTAGCTGGGACTACAGGCACCCGCCACCTCACCCGGCTAGTTTTTTGTATTTTTTAGTACAGATGGGGTTTCACGGTATTAGCCAGGATGGTCTCGATCTCCTGACCTCGTGATCCGCCCGTCTCGGCCTCCCAAAGTGCTGGGATTACAGGCTTGAGCCACCGCGCCGGGCAACTTTTCTTCTTATTACAGAATTCAAGTTGGCATCACCGTCACATCTACCTGTAGGTTGAGCTCTGCCCTCCAGAGTGAACAGATATGCTCTCTTCCATATGTCAGCCCTTCCAATATTCAAAATTAAGAAAAACCTCCCATGATCCTTCCTACACTTTCATCTCAAGATCCCCTGTACATAGCAAGGAAAACTTTCTCATTACCATCTTAATTTTTGGTTTATATATCCTCTTAAATTTGTCAGAAACTTTTGGGTAATGTTTCATCTGGTCTCTAAACCTAAGTCCAGTTATAAAGAAAATAACGGCCGGGTGCAGTGGCTCACATCTGTAACCCCAGCACTTTGGAAGGTCGAGGCTGCCGGATCACTTGAGGTCAGGAGTTCAAGACCAGCATGGTTGACATGATAAAACCCCATCTCTACTAAAAATACAAAAATTAACCAGGCGTGGTGGCACATGCCTGTAGTCCCAGCTACTCGGGAGGCTGAGGCAGGAGAATCCCTTGAACTTGGGAGGCAGAGGCTGCAGTGAGCTGAGATCGTGCCATTGCACTCCAGTCTGGGTGATGGAGTGAGACCCTATCTCAAAATAAATAAATAAAATGCCATTATATGAAGTGCACGACTATACTGTAAAATAAAATTCAAATGAGGCAACATGACCTCCAAGGGCTGTTCACTGACAGAAAATAAAACATTTTGTTTTACAGTTAATTTATTCATTTATACACTGAAATACCTCATGCTTTTCAAAGGAAATATATGCAAAAAAACTTGGGGCAGAATTGAATAAATTGAACCTCAATACCCAGTTGTTTCAGGATATGAAATCTCAAAAACCTTTCTGTAGTGGCTGGTGATTGGCACTTGTGAGAGTTTAGTGTCCTAAAACAAGCTCTCCGACAGATTATCAATGTGTGCATTTTTACATTGAAAATACCACAAAAGGGGCCGGGCGCGGTGGCTCAAGCCTGTAATCCCAGCACTTTGGGAGGCCAAGGCAGGAAGATCTCTTGAGGTTAGGAGTTTGAGACCA
>NW_012116077.1:1769284-1786515 GCF_000951035.1 Colobus angolensis palliatus
AAAAAAAAAAAAAAAGAAAGAAAGAAATACCACAAAAGGGCTGGGCAAGGTGACTCACGCCTGAAATTCCAGCACTTTGGGAGGCCGAGGTGGGTGGATCACTTGAGGCCAGGAGTTTGAGACCAGCCTGCCCAACGTGGTGAAATCCCATCTCTACAAAAAATACAAAAATTAGCTGGGTGTGGTGGCGGGTGCCTGTAGTCTCAGCTACTAGAGAGGCTGAGGCACGAGAATTGCTTGAGCCTGGGAGGCAGAGGCTGCAGTGAGCTGAGGTCACACCACTGCACTCCAGCCTGGGCAACGGAGTGAGACTCCGTCCCAAAATAATAATAATTAAATAAAAGAAAATAACTCATTGACTTTTGCTCAACATTAAAATTGTTATGAATTTAACATTCAAATATTCTAATGAATATTAGAAAGATAGTCAGAAGGCTTTACTTTATTTTCCTAGTTAATAATTCTTTCAACAACCCCATTCTGTCCTACATGAAATAATTAGGATTCAAAGAGATTTGAAAATGATGGGCTGGAACCAACAAGATGAAATATAAGAGATTTTGTGTCTGCTAAAGCAGCTTAAATTACACGAACTTTTAAAATTGTCATGTCACATGGCTGACTCACACAAAACTTGTGGTCAACTGAAGCCCCCAGTCGTTCTCTGTGGTGCCAAATAGGTCTTTCTCATGCTCTACTTTAAAGGTACTAGACATTATAGATTATCTTATTGGTTTCAACTTATTTTTCTTGCATGTCTGGATTTTTAAAAAATTATTAAAGTATAATTTATGTAAAGTGCATAGGTCTTAAGTGTATAGCTTAGCACACACACACACAAACACACATATTTTTTATAAAACCACCACTCAGATCAAGAAACAGAACATTACCAGCATCAAAAAGACTCCCCTGTGCCTCCTTCCAAAATTGGTTTTGCCTATTTTTGAACTTTGTATAAATGGAATCATACAGAATGTACTCATTTGTGAATGGCTTTTTTGTTGCTTGTCTTTGTGTCTGTGAGATTCATCCATACTGTTGCGGATAGCAATAGTTTGCTCTTTTTCATTGCTAAGTAGTAGTTCATTGAATGAATCTATTTTTTTAAATTTTTTAATTTTTGAGACAGAGTCTCACTATCTCACCTAGGCTGGAATGCAGTGTCACAATCTTGGCTCACTGCAGCCTTCACCTCTGGGGCTCAGGCAATCCTCCCACCTCAGCTTCCCGAGTAGCTGGGACCACAGCTGGGTACCACCAAACCTGACTAATTTATTTATTTTTATTTTTTGTTGAGACAGGGTCTCACTATGTTGCCCAGGCTGGTCTTAACCTCCTGGGCTCAAGCCATCTTCCTGCCTTGGCCTCCCAAAGTGCTAGCATTATAGGCATGAGCAACCGCACCTGGCCAAATGAATCTAATAAAATTTGTTTATCCATTCTCCTTGATGGAAATTGTGGATGTTTCCAACTGCTGGCTAATATAAATAATGCTATAATGAACATGCTTGTACACATCTTTTGGCAATATATGGATTTATATTAGGTATAAACCTGAAATGACACTTGCTGGATCATAGAGTATATGTATGTTTAGCTTTAGTATATATTGTCAAACATTTTAAAAGGTGATTGTGGGCCAGGCACAGTGGCTCACCTCTGTAATCCCAGCACTCTGGGGGGCTAAAGAGGGCGAATCACTTGAGCTCAGGACTTTGGGACCAGCCTAGGCAACAAAGTGAGACCCCCATCTCTACAAAAAATGCAAAAATTAGGCAGGCGTGGTGGCACGTGCCTGTAGTCCCAGCTACTTGGGAGGCTGAGGTGGGAGGATGACTCAAAGCCTGAGAGGCAGACGTTGCAGTGAGCCATGATCGCACCACTGCAATCCAGCCTGGGTGACAGAGCTAGGCATTGTCTCAAAAAAAGAAAAAAAGTGATTGTGGTAATTTACACTCTGTGATGCTGTTTTATATGTCCTTGGTTAGGCTATACTCTTCAGTCATTCAATCAAACATCAATCTAGGTGTTGCTGTGGAAGTACTTTGTAGATATGATGAAAGTCCACAGTCAGTTGACTTTAAGCATGAGAGATTATCCTAGATAATCTTGGTGGGCTTGATTCCGTCAGGTGGAAAGCCTTAAAAGAGCAGAGCTGAGGCTTCTCAGAAGAAGAAATTTTGCCTATGGATAGCAGATTCAGCTTATGCCTGAGAGTTCCAGACTGCCCTTTTTGTCAGCCTTCCCTACAGATTTCAGTCTTGTCTAGCCAGACTCCACAATTGCATAAGCCAATTTCTTGCAATAAGTCTTAAAATATATCTCCTATTGGTTCTTTTTCTCTGGCTGAATCCTGACTGATACAAATTTTGGCATCAGAAATAGGGTGTTGCTGCAACAAGTACCTAAGTATGTGGAAGTGGCTTTGGAATTGGGTAATGGGTAGAGGCTAGAAGAATTTTGAAGAGCATGATAGAAAAATCCTACATTGCCTTGGATAGACTATTGATACAAATATAGATGTTAACGATTCTGTCAGGAAGGGCTCAAAAGAAAGTCAGGAGCATGGTAGAAAAACCTGTATCTTCTTAGAGAATACATATGTCATTATAAAGAAAATATTGACAGGACACTATACCCTCCCCATTTTTCTTTTCTTTCTTTTTTCTGGGGAGTGGGCAGGGTCTCACTCTGTCATCCAGGCTGGAGTGCAGTGGTGCAATCTCAGCTCACTGCAACCTCTGCCTCCTGGGTTCAAGTGATTCTCATGACTCATCCTCCTGAGTAGCTGAGACTACAGACCTGTGCCACCATGCCTGGCTAATTATTAGATTTTTAGTAGAGATGATGTTTCAACATGTTGTCCAGGTTGGTCTCGAACTCCTGACCTCAGGTCATCCACCTACCTCAGCCTCCCAAAGTGCTGGGATTACAGGCATGAGCCACTGCACATGGCTTCATTTTTCAAATATAGATAAATCAAAAATTACTTTTTAAAAATGTTCAAGGGATTCACAGGTAAGCAGGAAAAGAGAAACAGAGGAATGAGAGGTAGAGGGAACAAGGAGAAAATAAATAATAAAACAGCAAATAAAGTATAACAGATCAATAGTTATATTAATGTAAATGATCTAAATATGCCTATTCTGTTTCTCTAACAAACCCTGGTAATACACTTCCTGTCATTTTAGCAAGCTTATATTAACCAGATACCAAAACAGACAGATAGTACACACACATACACACACATACAACCCACTACACATCAATATTGTTCGTGATAGACACAAAAGTCCTTCACAAAATATTAGCAAATAAAATTCAACAATGTACAAAAATAATTACATACCATGAGCAAGTGAAATTGAATCCCATTTTGCAAAGGTGGTTCAACATTTGAAAATCAACCAATATAATTCACTATATCGACAGGCTAAAGAAAAATCACAGGATCATAATGATTATGTCAATTGACACTGTAAATGTATTTGACAAAATTTAACACCCATTTATGGTTTAAAACCTCTCAGAAAAATGGGAATAGAAAGAAAATTCCTCAATTTGATAGCAAGCAGGTATTAAGTTGGTGCAAAAGTAGTTGCTTTTTTATCATTAAAAGTAATGGCAAACCTGGCCAGGCACAGTGGCTCCCGTCTGTAATCCCAGCACTTTGGGAGGCTGAGGCAGGCAGATCACTTGAGGTCAGGAGTTCGAGACAAGCCTGGCCAACACGCTAAGACCCCATCTCTACTAAAAATACAAAAATTAGCCATGTGTGGTAGTGTACGCCTGTAATCCCAGCTACTCAGGAGGCTGAAGCAGAAGAATCGCTTGAACCCGGGAGGTGGCGGAGGTTGCAGTGAGTGGAGATCATGTTACTGCACTCCCCACTCTCAAAAATCAAACAATAAATAAAATAAAATACAAAATAAAAATTAATCACTCTTCTATATATCAGCAATGCACATGTAGAAAAGGAAATTTCTTTCTTTTTTTTTTTTTTGAGACAGGGTCTCGCTCTGTCGCCCAGGCTGGAGTGCAATGGGGAGATCTCGGCTCACTGCAAACTCTGCCTCCCGGATTCACACCATTCTCCTGCCTCAGCCTCCCGAGTAGCTGGGACTACAGGCGCCCACCACCATGCCCGGCTAATTTTTTGTATTTTCGGTAGAGACGGGGTTTCACCGTGTTAGCCAGGATGGTCTCGATCTCCTGACCTCGTGATCCACCCACCTCGGCCTCCCAAAGTGCTGGGATTACAGGCGTGAGCCACCACGCCTGGCCAAAAATGAAATTTCAAAACACAATACCAGTTAAAATTGCTGCCCAAAATGAAATTCTTACGTATAAATCTAACAAAACGTGTGTAAGATATGTGTGCAGAAGATTCCAAAATTCTGGTGAAAAAAAATCAAAGATGACCAGGCATGGTGGCTCACGCCTGCAATCCCAGCACTTTGGGAGGCCAAGGTGGGCAGATCACCTGAGATCAGGAGTTTGAGACCAGCCTGACCAACATGGTGAAACCCCATCTCTACCAAAAATGCGAAACTAGCTGGGCGTTGTGGCACTTGCCTGTAATCCCAGCTACTTGGGAGGCTGAGGCAGGAGAATTGCTTGAACCCAGGACGTGGAGGTTGCAGTGAGCCGAGATCGCACCATTGCACTCCCGCCTGGGCAACAAGAGTGAAACTCCGTCTCAAAACAACAACAACAACAACAACAACAGAAAAAAAAAATGCAAGAAAGGAAATAATCAAAGATGACTTAAAAGACTGGAGAGACACAAGAGTCTTGGATAGGAAGACTCAGCATAGTAAAGATGTTAATTATCCCCCAAAAGATATTTACAGATTTAACATAATTCCTATCAATATCCCAATAAGGTTTTTGTGGATATAGACAGATGTATTCTAAAATTGAAATGGAAGGGCAAGAACATTGAATAGCTTAAAACAATTTTGAGGAAGAAGGATAAGGTGGGAGGAATCATTCTACTCAATATTAAGGCTTCCCAGATAGCTGTGGTAATCAATACAGTGTGGTGTTGGTTTAAAGATAGTCACATAGACTGGTGTTTAGTGGGAGTAGGGCAGGTATTATCTAAAAAAAGTTTCTCTTCCATTAGGGCCATCCTTTTCCTAATCCCTTGGGTAGGGAGAGCAGGCTCTTCTTGGAGCTTTTTTTTTTTGGTCTGTGCCTGCTGGAGGTTCCAACTTTCAGGCTTCTCTGGCACCCTGTTTGGAAAATATAGGTGAAACCCAGAAGGGAAACCCAGAAAACACAGCACCATGTTGTTCCTGAAGCCCCAAGTTCCCTGCCAAGTTAACCTTCTTCTTTCCACCTGTCATAGTTTGTTCAAGCTGTTAGAACAAAACGCCATAGACTGAGTGTCTTATAAACAATAGAAATGTATTCCTCCCAGTTCTGGAGGCTAGGAAGTCCAAGATCTAGGTGCCAGCAGATTTAGAGTCTGATGAGGGCCCATTTTCTGGCTCATAGACAGTGCCTTCTCACTATGTCCTCACATGGTGGAATGGGGGAACACGTATCTTCAGGCCACTTTAGTAAGGGCACTAATTCTATTAATGAGGACTCCACCCTCATGACCTGTTCACCTCCTAAAGGCCCCACCTTCTAATGTCATCATCTTGGGGGTTTAGGATTTCAACATTTGAATTTGAGTTGGACACAAACCTTCAGACCACAGCATCACCTTTGAAAGTCTTCATATGTTTGTTTGTTCTGCTATGCCCAGACTTTTTTAGTTGTAAGAAGGGCATTTTTTTTTTTTTGAAACAGGAGTCTCGCTCTGTTGCCCAGGCCGGAGTGTAGTGACAGTGACACGATCTCCGCTCACTGCAACTTCCACCTCCCGGGTTCCAGTGATTCTTGTGCCTGAGCCTCCCAAGTAGCTGGGATTACAGGTGCACACCTAGCTGTTTTGTTTGTTTACTTGTTTGTTTGCTTTTTGTATTTTTAGTAGAGATGGAGTTTCACCATTCACCATATTGGCCAGGCTGGTCTGGAACTTCTGGCCTCAGGTGATCAACCCGCCTCGGCCTCCCAACGTGCTGGGATTCCAGGTGTGAGTCACTATGCCTGGCCCCTTTTGTGGTATTTCCAGTGTAAAAATGCACATATATATAATCTGTCTGAGAGCTTGTTTTAGGACACTAAATGCTCACAAGTGGCCTGTAATCACAGCACTTTGAGAGGCCCAGGTGGTGAATCACCTGAGGTCAGGAGTTGAAGACCAGCCTGGCCAACATGGTGAAACCCCATCTGTACTAAAAATACAAAAAGTTAGCCAGGTGTGGTGGTGCGCACCTGTAGTCTCAGCTACTCGGAACACTGAGGCAGGAGAATTGCTTGAACCTGGGTGGTGGAAGTTGCAGTGAGCCAAGATTGTGCACTGCAGTCCAGCCTGGGCAACAGAGCAAGACTCTGTCTCAAAAAATAAAAATAAAATAAAATTAAAAATGCTCACAAGTGCCAATCATTGGCCACTACAGAAGGTTGTTTTGGATTTCATGTCCTGAAACAATTAAGTGTTGGGGTTCAATTTATTCAGTTCTGCACCAATTCATTTGAATACATTTCCTTTGAAAAGTGTGAGGTATTTCAGTGTATAAATGAGGAAATTCGCGGTAAGATTGAATGTTTATTTTCCGGCCATGAACCGCCCTTCACAACAACAGTCATGTTGCCTCATTTGAATTTTATTTTACAGTATAGCTGTGTTTTTAATATAACAGTATTTTTATTTGTTTATTTATTTATTTTGAGACAGGATCCTGCTCTGTCACTCAGGTTGGAGTGCAGTGGTGTGATCTCGGCTCACTCCAACTTCCACCTCCCAGGTTCAAGTGATTCTCCTGCCTCAGCCTTCTGGGTAGCTGGGACTACAGGCAGCACGCGCCACCATGCCTGGCTTACTTATTCTTTTGTATTTTTAGTAGAGACGGGGTTTCATCATGTTAGCTAGGCTGGTCTCGAACTCCTGACCTTAAGTGATCCACCCACCTCAGCCTCCCAAAGTGCTAGGAATACAGGCATGAGCCAAGGTGCTTGGCTGGCTCTTTCATCTTGATAGGACCAGGAAGTCAGATTTCTTTCTGGGCCTTTTTGAAAACTGATGCTGTCATGCAAGGTATTTAACCACCTCTTCCAAGTTTTATGCCACTTCCACATTCAGTTTCTTTT
The DNA here is from genome assembly GCF_000951035.1 of Colobus angolensis palliatus. Lineage (NCBI taxonomy): Eukaryota > Metazoa > Chordata > Mammalia > Primates > Cercopithecidae > Colobus > Colobus angolensis. The sequence goes on from NW_012116077.1 coordinate 1,776,494, forward strand.
CCTTTTTCTTTTTTTTTTTTGAGATAGAGTCTCACTCTGTTGTCCAGGCTGGAGTGCAGTGGCACAGTCTGGACTCACTTCAACTTCCGCCTCCCAGGTTCAAGTAATTCTCGTGCCTCAACCTCCTGAGTAGCTGCGATTACAGGCATGCACCACCAACCCCAGTTCTGTGTTTTTTTTTTGTTTTTTTTGTTTTTTTTGTATTTTTAATAGAGACGGACTTCGCCATGTTGACCAGGCTGGTCTCGAACTCTTAGCCTCAAGTGATCTGCCCACCTCGGCCTCCCAAAGTGCTGGGATTACAGGCGTGAGCCACCATGCATGACCCGATTTCCAGTCTTTATTCCAGTTACTGATAAGAAATGTTGAGCTTAGCAAAGAAGTAGTTTACCCTGCTGACTAACCCTTCTTTCGCTTTTTGTGCTTTATTCCTAGTCTATGTCCTGCCTTTCACAGTTTCCTGGCCAATACTCCCAGTTCTACATACTAGCTCTAATTTGTCTATTCCTTGCTTATTCTGCTTCTGTGATTTTTATTCCTGGTCCACCACAGAATAGCACTGCCAGTAACCCCATTTACACTTAAAGCATATAAAAAAGCTCTTGGTTACATAAAAATAATCTGGTGACAGTGTCTATATACATTAATGTTTGGGAACACCATTTGACTTAGGGGATTTACACACACACACATACATGTAGTCATGTGCCATGTAAAGATGAGGATGAAACCACCTTTGCAAAAATTATAACAATGAGAAGATTATGACAGTGAAAGAGATCTAATTTAACCAACCCCCATTTTCCTTTAATGTCTAAACTGCCCTTAGTCATCCCTGGGCTTTGACCAAGCTAGCTTGGGGAGAAATTTACTATTATTTATTTATTTATTTATTTATTTATTTATTTATTTATTTATTTAGAGATGGAGTCTCGCCTTGTTGCCCAGGGCTCACTGCAACCTCCGCCTCCTGGGCTCAAGTGATTCTCCTGCCTCAGTTTCCTGAGTAGCTGGGACTACAGGCATGTGCCACCACGCCCAGCTAATTTTTTTACTTTTAGTAGAGACATGGTTTCACCATGTTGGCCAGGATGGTCTCGATCTCTTGACCTTGTGATCTGCCTGCCTCGGTCTCCCAAAGTGCTGGGATTACGGGCGTGAGCCACTGCACCCAGTCAAAATTTAGTATATACTTTAAATGGTAATAACTCTTCCCCCAAAACTAAACTGCCTTTGTAAAGCTAGTGAAAGACCACCAGGTTAGGAGGATGAGAGGAGACTGAATTCTGCTAAAGTGTGGATATAAACGATTACCACCCATTTTTCCTGAGATGACAAGATTTACAACCTCCCCAATTACTCCTACAGATAACATCACTATTGTAGAACCCAAGATTGTCCTTTTGAGATGTCTTCTCAGGTTTTTCATTTCTGACAACCGATGGCTCCACCCAGACCCACCAAGTGGTCCTGTGGCCCAACCCAAAAGTGGACTCAGTACACATGAGGACCATTTTCCACACTCCTATGATCGCATCCCCAACTAATAAGCACTACCCATTCCTCAGCCTGCCAAACTATCCTTGAAAAATTCTAACCTCTGAATTTTGTGGGAGGCTGTGATAATAAAATTCTGGTCTTCTGTTCAGTTGGCTCTGTGTGACTTAAGCTCTTTCTCTATTACAATTCCCTGTCTTGATAAATTGGCTCTATCTGGGCAATGAGAAAAATGAACTCATTGGGTGGTTACAGGGATATGCTCTGAGAAATATATCATTAGGCAATGTTGTCATTGTGTGAACATCATAGAGTGTACTTACACAAGTAAGTGTACTACACACCTAGGCTATTTGGTATCATCGCCTGTTCCTCCCAGGCTAAAAACCTGTACAGTATGTTATTGTACTGAATACTGTAGGCAATTGGAACATATGGTAAACATTTGTATATTTAAATATAGAAATGTACAGTAAAAATATGGTACAAAAGATAAAATAAAAGTATTAATACAGCTAATAAATATAGAGCATTTACCATAGATGGAATATCCTGGACTGGAAGTTGCTCTAGGTGAGTCAGTGAGTGGGTGGTGAGTGAATGTGAAGGTCTAGGACATTACTGCACACTACCGTAGACTTCATAAACACTGTATACTTGGGCTACGCTAAATTTGTAAACAAACAAACAAACAAAAAAGTTCTTTCTTCAATAATAAATTGTGGCTCATGCCAGTAATCCCAGAACTTTTCGAGGCTGAGGTGGGTGGATTGCTTGAACTCAGGAGTTCAAGACTGGCCTGGGCAACATGGCAAAACCCCGCCTATACAAAAAATACAAATATTAGCTACAGGCATGTGCCTGTAGTCCCAGCTACTCGGGAGGCGGAGGTGGAAGAATCACTCGAGCCCAGGAAATTGAGGCAGCAGTGAGGCATGACTGCATCTCTGCACTCCAGCCTGGGTGACAGAACAAGACCCTGTCTCAAAAATTAATTAATTAATTAACCTTAGCATACTGTAACGTTTTCATTTTATAAACTTTATTCATAACACTGCTTAAAATACAAACATTGTACAGATGTACAAAAATTTTTTTTCTTTATATCCGCATTCTATAAGCTTTTCTCTATATTTTTTAACCTTTTAAACATTTTTGCTAAACCTAAGACACAAGCACACACATTAGATCAGGCATACACAGTCAGGATCATCAATAACACAGTCTTCCACCACCACATCTTGTTCCCCACTGGAAGATCTTCAGAGGCAATAAACATGAAGCTGTCATCTCCTGTGATAACAATGCTTTCTTCTGGAATATGTCCTGCAGGAACTGCCTGAGGTTGTTTTACAATTAACTTTTTTCTATATAGTAGAAGGAGTATACCGCAAAGTAATGCTAAAAAGTATAGCATAGTAAATATATAAACCAGTAACATAGTCATTTACTATCTCGTTTTTGTTCAAACATTTAAGTTAGGCACAGTGGCTCGTGCCTGTAATCCCAGCACTTTGGGACGCTGAAGTGGGAGGACTGCTTGAAGGCAGGAGTTTGAGAACAGCCCAGGCAACATAGCGAGACCTCTTCTCTACAGAAACAAAACAAAACAAACAAACAAAAAAAATTAGCTGGGTGTGGTAGTGCACACCTGCAATCCCAGGTATCCAGGAGACTGAGGTGGGATAATTGCTTGATCCCAGATGTTAGTGGCTACCACTGCACTCCAGCCTGGGCAACTGAGCAAGACCTCATCTCTTAAAAAAAATTATTGAGCATTTTTTATGGGACAAGCACTGTGCAAGGTGCTGGGACGTAAGAGTGACTACAACAAAGTCCCTCAAGGAGCTCATAGTCTAATGGCAAACCACAGAGTTAACGGAGGCACAGAGTGGTAAATGACTTACCCAATGAGGTGGAAATAGCTAGGTATGTGGAAACGTGGGACTGGAGCTGGAGAGAGGGCATGGTAGAACTTACTATAAGTAAAACCCCTTTGATTGAAGAGCTGGGCTGCATACAGAAACATATTACAAAATCTGCTTACAAAAACCTTCAGTTTCCAGTTTTCCCCACAGTTGAATTTATGTCTCACAATGAATTAATCTATCATTTGATAGCATTTCTATACTTGGCCCCAAAGCCTTGGAGCATGCCATCAATCTGCTGAGACACAGCAATTTAGTAGACAGCTTAAAATCAAGAAGTATCCGACTCCAATTTTAGCATTAGGAACCATATTAAAACACTTCAATTAAATGAATGAATGTAAATGTACAGCACATTTATGATACTTCTACATGTAGCAGTTTGGAAAAACTCTCCTCTAATCCTCATCCAGAGTATTCTAATAATTGATACCAAAGAAATTAGATAATTTGTCACTTTCCAATATATACACTATTTCGGCTGTACAAGGGCAAAAAGTGTCGCCTGAAAGTAGTGGATAAGTAATCTAAGCTCTACACAGATATATACAAAGACATCACATTTGGATCCAATGTACAACGGTAACTGTAAACATGAACCAGTGTAAGGCAATTTCTTTTGTGATATATGACATAATCCCTGAAGGAAAGGATAGCGTCCTCAAACAACCGTCCATTTCAGGCCTGACCGTCATTTTGATGACATCCTTTGTGATGAAGCTATTTCAGGAGGCAAGATGTCTATTCCGATGACAAAAAGCAGTGCATAATTATACATTGAGTTGTTTTCAAATGTGCAAACCAGAATTATTCAGGAATCTAAGTCGTGAACTCCTCAAAAATAGTACTGGTGGTAATGCTGCTACTAACCGAAAACAAGAGCACTCCATGTCCATTGCTGTAAGAATCAAATGTGATGTATAATTCTCCACAGAGGATGTTCCCCCAGAACCTCAACAATACCTGAATTCCCAAATGTCATCAGTTGCTCATGTCAAGGAATTTTTCACTTTGCTGAGGATTTTCTTCTTCTTCAGGGCGTTCTGTACATCCGCTCTCAGTTGAAGTCCCAGTGCTCTCAGATGAAGTCCCGGCACCCTCAGATGAAGTCCCGGCATCCTTAGATGAAGTCCCGGCACCCTCAGACGTGCAGTTAGCTTCGTGATCCTTCAACAGACACAAACAGGCATTACCAGGTCCGCTGGTGTTATCTGCATGTAATGAGAAAAAGTCTTCAGAAACTGGAATTTCCAGTGTGATTTCTGCTGCCGCGCTAGCTACAAAAACGGCCTGTTCCTGGAAAGGTTCCAAATTGTGAATGTCTTCACGCGTAACATATGCTAGTTTTCCCAATTCTTCGTCATTTGTTAACTCACGCAGTTGCTGAGAACAATCTCCAATTAGCTTATCCAAGGCATCTTCTGTTGCTGATAATTTGGAAAGTTCCTCCTCTAACGTTTTTTCTTCGGGTGTTGCTCCAGAATTAAAATCAGGTCCAATCCACTGAATACGGTTCTCAGGCATTTTTTTAATTAGTTTGACTCCTTGTAAGACACTGACAATGTCATATATTCTTCGTCTGTGAACTGCCAGTTTTGCTGCAACCTGGCTTAAGTTAAGAACACCTCCAGGAGCTGATTTGAGAATATCCATAAATTTTCGCGTTGTAAAAGCCAGTGATGCCTTATTATGAGGTTTCATACTTACAGTTTCTCTTTCAGACTCAGGTTGTACATCATCTTTGGAATTAATCCTTATTGTTGATGGCAACGGGTACTCTGCATTGGTGGCGTCTCGGCGGCGAACCGTCTCCTCCGCCGGGTTAATGGGCAGGTTGCTCAACTTTGCTGCAGGCTGCTGTTCACTCATGCTGCTCCGCCGGACGGCCCGCGGCCCTCACACCCCGCAAGCTCTCTCGCTTTCTCTCGCGCACGCGCAGTTCGAGCACCGCTCCCAACTCACTAACTTCTGAATACTCAGCACGAAGCGGGTCCAAGGCCTGCTCGGAGGTGCAGTTCGACTAGGCTTTCTGGTCCGCCAGAAAACGCGCCACGGCCTCACGCGCCGCGCCACAGCCTCACGCGCCGCGCCACAGCCTCACGCGCCGCGCTACGCCCCAGCCCGGGAGCTCCAGACGCAGACGGAAGTGGGCAGGGCGCCACGAGCGGTTCTCGGTGGTCTGGCTCAACCGTCTGCCCACGTGTGCACTGCTGACAATTGTTACCAATTATGGACTGTACGGAAATGCATTTGTTATACTTTTATACCACAAGCAACGCAGTAGCTTCTTTTACAACAGCATTACGACAAACACGTCCGTAATGCATTGTGCTACCACGACACTAGGTGATAGGAATTTTTCTGCACCGTTATAGTCTGTGGGACCACCATCATATGTAAAAGTCCATGGTTAAATGAAAGGTCATTAATGCGATGCATGGCTGTATGTATATAGTCTTATACACTTTATTTATTTATTTATTTATTGACAGAGTCTCGCTCAGTCACCCAGGCTGGAGCGCAGTGGCGCAATCTCAGTTCACTGCAACATCCGCCTCCTGGGTTCAAGCAGGAGGCTTGCCTCCGCCTCCTGAGTAGCTGGGATTACTTAAAGGCACCCACCACGATGTCTGAATTTTTTTTTTTTTTTTTTAAGTAGAGACAAGGTTTCACCATCTTAGCCAGGCTGGTCTTGAACTCCTGACCTCGTGATCCATCCGCCTTGGCCTCCCAAAGTGCTGGGATTATAGGTGTGAGCCACCGAGCCTGGCCTAGGTTTTTTTTTTTCTTTTTTTTTTTTTTTTTAATGGAGTCTCCCTCTGTCACCCAGGCTGAAGTGCAGTGGCGTGATCTCAGCTCCTTGCAACGTCCTCCTTCCTGGGTTCAAGCAATTCTCCTGCCTCAACCTCCCAAGTGACTGTGATTATAGGTGCACACCACCACGCCTGGCTAATTTTTGTATTTTTAGTAGAGACGGAGTTTCACCATGTTGGCCAGAGTGGTCTGAAACTCCTGGATTCAAGTGATCTGCCCACCTCTGTCTCCCAAAGTGCTGGGATGACAGTCGAGAGCCACTGCGCCTGGCCGGCTCTTTCATCTTAATAGGACCAGGAAGCCAGTTTTCTTTCTGGGCCTTTTCAAAAACTGATGCTGTCATGCAAGATATTTAACCACCTCTTCCAAGCTTTCACCTTCAGTTTCTTTCTTTCTCTCTTTCCCTTTCTTTCTCTTTCTCTTTCTTTCTTTCTTTCTTTTTCTTTCTTTCTTTTTCTTTTCTTTCTTTCTTTCTTTCTTTCTTTCTTTCTTTCTTTCTTTCTTTCTTTCTTTCTTCTTTCTTTCTTTCTTTCTTTTCTTTCTTCCTTTTTTTCTTTCTTTCTCTTTCTCTCTTTTTCTTTCTTCATCTCTCTCTTTCTTCTTTCCTCCTTTCCTCTCCTCTCCTCTCCTCTCCTCTCTTGTCTCTCTCTCTCCTTTCTTGTTTTGAGACGGAGTCTTGCTCTGTCGCCCAGGCTGGAGTGTAGTGACATGATCTTGAGTCACTGCAACCTCTGCCTCCCGGGTTCAAGCTATTTTCCTGCCTCAGCCTCCCAAGTAGTTGGGATTACAGGCACGGGCGCACCACCGGGCCTGGCTCATTTTTCTTTTTATTTTTCCTAGAGACAGGGTTTTACCATGTTGACCAGGCTGGTCTCAAACTCCTGGCCTCAAGTCATAAACCCACCCTCGCCACCCAAAGTGCTGGGATTATAGGTATGAGCCACTGCACCTAACCATAATTTTATACACTTTTAATACTTTTATTTTATGCGTCTGGGCAACAATTTTTTGCATTTAACTACAAAAGTTCAGGCAACAAAAGCAAAAATAGATAAATGAGATTGCATGGAGGCTAGTCGCGGTGGATCACTCCTGTAAGCCCAATACTTTATGAAGTAGAGATGGAAGGATAACTTGAGTCCAGGAATTCCAGACCGCCCTGGGCAACACAGTGAAACCCCGTCTCTACAAAAAATACAAAAATTAACTGGGCATGGTGGCACACACCTGTAGTCCCAGCTACTCAGGAAGCTGAAGTAGGAGGATCGCTTGAGCCTGGGAGGTTGAAGCTGCAGTGAGCTGTGATCGGGCCACTGCACTCCAGCCTGCGCAACAAAGTGAAACTCTGTCTTAATAATAATAATGCCAGGGTGGCTCACGCCTGTAATCCCAGAACTTTGGGAGGCTGAGGGAGAAGGAGCACTTGAGGCCAGAAGTTCCAGAGCAGCCTGGCCAATGTGGTGAAACCCCGTCTGTACTAAAAATACAAAAATTTGCTGGGTGTGTTGGTGTGCGCCTGCAGTCCCAGCTACTCGGGAGGCCGAGGCAGGATTGCTTGAGCCCGGGAGGCAGAGGTTGTAGTGAGCCTAGAGTGTGCCGCCACACTCCAGCCTGGGCGACAGGAGTGGAACCGTGGGGAGAGAGAGAGAGAGAGAGAGAGAGAGATTGCATCAAACCAAAAAGCTTCTGCACAGCAAAGGAAACATTAACAGAGTGAAGAAGTAACCTATGGATTGGGAGAAAATATTAAAGACCTAGAGGATTTTTTTCACTTTTCTGTTCTCTAAACCCCAGCCAGACCTAAAGCACAGAAGCAGTCCAGACTGCCAAGTAAAACTCACAATGAGATGCATCCTTTTTATTGTCTAAGATTTTTTCAAAATTCATCATTTATGATTAATTACTATATGCCAGATACTGTGCTAATAACTGCATACATTCTCTCTAATCCTCAGACCATTGCTATAAGGTAGAAGCTAGTATTATATGCATTTTCAGAGAATGAAACTAAGACACAGAGAGGATAAGTAACTTTCCCAAATCACACAACCAGGATTCGAAACCAGGTCTCTATAACTACAAATCCCAAACTCTTAGTCATAATGTTCTCTAATGACTTCCCTAATGACTTTGCAATAAAGGGATTTAATCTTTGAGTTGACATATTAACTGATATAACTGGTTATACTAATTTACATTAAGCCATCGCCTCTCATTGCTACCTTAATATCAATTCTTTTTTTCAGATTAGGCCAAACATGAAACAATGTCCAGAGGGAACTGAGAGAAGGACTGGGGAATTATTATGAGGAACAAGGGAGTTTGGGGCCACAGGCATAGTAAAAGCTGAGATTATGGGCCACAGTCCTGGGTGGCAGTCCTATCAGGGCACCATAGGGGCAATTGCAGCCTGTGGATGAGGATGGGAAGAGGACTGGGCAGGGAGTCAGCAGAGCTCAGTTTTAGTCTCAGCTCTGTCATTAACAAGCTGTTTGAGCTTGAATGAATTACTTGACTTCTCTGAATTTCAATTTTATCATCTGTCATTGAGATGGTTAGAGTATCAGAGGACATACACAGGTGATCTGTGGTCTGTGTGAGGCCAGTAGACATGTTTTGTTTGGATAGCTGAGTATAAAACAATTTTTTATTTTAGACACCTTTAGGCAAGATATGTACTCTCTAGATCAGCACAGGCTCCGTCACTCTCTCTCTGCTTCACCTCAAGGTGGTCTCACTCATTTAGTTCACTGCCAGCTCCCACAGTCCTTTTGGGTTTTGACCACTGCCCTGGTCACAGCTTCTTGAAGAGATGTTCAGCCCTAATTACATTCATTACAAATGAAACTACATCTGCCCAAGGGGATCTAGCCTGCTGGAGTGGGAGAGTACTGGATGAAGACTCAGAAAGGCCTGAGTTCTAGGCCTGCATCTGACACACAAAACTGAGTGATCCCAGGTAAATCAGCTAACTTCTCTGATTTCTGATTTTGTTTGCTTCTCTATGCAATATCATGCTCTGCTATGTTCACATAGTTGTTGTGGAAATCAAATACAGGTTGAGTGTCCCTAATCTGAGAATCCCAAATCTGAAATACTCCAAAATCTAAAACTTTTTGAGTGCTAACATGACGCTCAAAGGATATTCTCATTGGAGCGTTTTGGAGGTAAGCTTTTCAAATTAGGGATGCTCAGGTGGTTAAAGTATCTGCAAATATCCAGGAATCTAAAAAATCCAAAATCCGAAACACTTCTTGTCCCAAGAATTTTAGATAAGTGCTACTCAACTTGTGGTATAAGTAATGTATTAGTTGGGGTTCTTCAGAGAAACAGAACCAATAAGAAATAGATATCTATTTATATCTATATCTATATCTATCTCCACCAATAAGCTTCTTTAACAGACTTTAAGGTAAATTTTCTTATTTCTGGCCCGGCACAGTGACTCATGCCTGTAATCCCAGCACTTTGGGAGGCAGAGGCGGGTGGATTGTTTGAGTTCAGAAGTTGAAGACCAGCCTGGGCAACATGGTGAAACTCTGTCGCTACCAAAAAATAAAAAATAAACAAATAACCAGGCATGGTGGCACATCCCTGTGGTCCCCGGGAGGCTGAGGCATGAGAAGAATCACTTGAGCCTGGGAGGTGGAGGTTTCAGCAAGCCAAGATCGTGCCATTGTACTCCAGCCTGGGTGACAGAGTGAGAACCTGCCAAAAAACAAACAAACAAAACACCAAGAAAGAATGTTTTTTTTTTTTTTTTTTTTTTTTTAATGGAGTCTC
>NW_012116077.1:1786565-1789779 GCF_000951035.1 Colobus angolensis palliatus
CACCGCGCCCGGCCTTTTTTGTTTTTTTGAGATGAAGTCTCACTTCATCGCCCAGGCTGGAGTGCAGTGGTGTGATCTCGGCTCACTGCAACCTCTGCTTCTCAGGTTCAAGTGATTCTCCTGCCTCATCCTCTGAAGTAGCTTGGACTACAGGCACAAGCGACCACACCTGGCTAATGTTTCCCCCTTTTTTTCATTTTATTTTTATTTTTATTTTTAGCAGAGATGGAGTTTCACCATGTTGGCCAGCTTGGTCTAGAACTCCTGCCTTCAAGTGATCCACCTGCCTGGGCCTCCCAAAGTGTTGGGATTTGCAGACCACGTTCTGCAAATATCTACATAAGCTATGCTACAGCAGTGGCTACTCAAAGTGCATCACCTGAGATCATATTAAATAAGCAGAATTTCAGGCCTCACTGCACACCTGCCAAGTCTGAATCTACATTATAACAAGATCCCCAGGTGACTGGTGCCCATATTAAAGTTTGAGAGTCATTGGCCAAGACCAAATGGGGATGGAGATGAGGCTGTAGATATGGGAGAGTTATTAAGATGGGGTCAACAGGATTTAGCCTCAGCTGTATTGATCTTTTTTTTTTTTTTTTTTTTAGACAGGTTCTCGCTCTGTCGCCTAGGCTGGAGCGCAGTGGCACAATCTCTGCTTACTGCAACCTCTGACTCCCAGGCTTAAGCGCTCCTCCCACCTCAGCCTCCCAAGTAGCTAGGACTACAGGTGTGCACTGCCATGCCCGACTACTTTTGTATTATTATTATTATTATTATTATTATTTTGTGTGTGTGTGGAAACAGGGTTTTGCCATGTTGCCCAGGTTGGTTTCCAGTTCCAGGGTTCAAGTGATCCACCCGCCTCGGCTTCCCAAAGTGCTGGGATTACAGACATGAACCATCAAGCTGACTGACCTTTTTTTGATTTTTGTGTGTGTGTGTTTTACCATTTAAGTTATGAGAATGTCTCGTTTTATCCTCCTTCTGTAAAAGTCTGGAATTTTTCAGTACTGTTTTTGATTACAGGAATACATGATGAAATATAGCAGAAATGGCACAGGCTTTGTAGTCACATCCAGGTTCCAGTCTCTCCTGTACCACCTACTGGCTGAGTGTCCTTTGGCAAATCGTTTAGCCTCAGTTGCTTCGTGTGTACAGTTGGGTTAGCAACAGCTCCCTTATGGGGTTATTGTAAGCATTAGAGATAATGGGCCCATGGAAGGAATGCAATAAAAGACAGCTCTTGACATTCACTACACTTTATTACATGGTGGGTAGGTGCTGAACAGAAGTGAAACCTCCTGATTTTTTTTTTTTCCAGTCTCACTCTGTCGCCCAGGCTGGAGTGCAGTGGTGGAATCTTGGCTCACTGTAGCCGTGAGCTCCCGGGCTCAGATGGTTCTCCCACTTCTACCTCCTGAGTAGCTGGGACCAGAGGGGTGTGCCCCCACCCCCAGCTAATTTTTGTATTTTTGGTAGAGATGGGGTTTTGTCATGTTGCCCAGGTGGGTCTCGAACTGCTGGGCTCAAGCGATCCACCTGCCTGGGCCTCCCAAAGTGCTGGGATTGTAGATAAGTGTGAGCCACTGTGCTTGGCCCTGTGATCTCCTTTATGTCCTCCTGTAAGGCTCAGCAATGCCTCTCACCGCTTTCCCACTGGCTCACATAGTTCCAGCCTTTCTGGCTTCCATGCTGGTCCTCAAAAATGTCCCACACACTCCATTTTCATGGCCTTCACACTTGCTGTTCCTTGTCTAGAATATTCTCAGATATCTTCATGGCTTACTTCCTTACTTCACTCAGGTTTCTGCCCAAATGTACCATCTTAGACAAGAGGCCTTTCCTCACCCCCCTAAATGGCATACCTCCACATCCTTCTCTATGGCCTTGATCTGCTTTATTTTTTATGTAAAGGCATTATCGCCACCTGACATATGTATCTGTGTATTACATGTCTCCCCTGCATTAGAATGTAAGCTCCAAGAGAGCAGGGCTTTTTGTCTGTTTTGTGAACTGCTGTATCCCTGGTGCCTAGAACTGTAGGTGTTCAACATGTATTTCCTGAGTGAACAAATGAATGGATAGTCCGGTGAGTAGAGAAGTAAACATTCCATTGCAAAGCAGTGTGATCAGTGCTAGGAGAGCTTTATACCGGGTATTGTGGGAATCCCTAGTCTGACTTGGGGGTGGAGTGGGGGTAAGAATTATTAATGAAAATTTCTTAGAGCAAGTCACATCTGAGTTGAATCCTGCAGAATGAGTGGGAGTTTTCAGGCCTAGAAAGTGGGGAAAGGGTATTCCAGGGAAATTAAAACAGTGCTGCAAAGTCCTATACGCCAGAAGCTTCAGAAATTTTAGATAGTTCAGAGTGACAGAAAGGAAAAAAAGAAAGATGGAGGGAGGGAGAGAAAGAAGGAGGCAGGAAGGAAGGGAAAGGAGGAGAAGGAGGAAAGGCAAGGAAAAGGAGGAAGGGGAGGGATGGAGTGAGGAAGGAAGAGGAGAGAGAGGAGGAAGGAGTGGAGGAACGAGGGGAGAGAGAAAGGAAGAAAGGAAAGAGGGAAGGAAGGGAGGAAGGAAGAAAAGGAAGAAGAGAGAGGGAGAGAGAAAGAGGAAGAAGAGGGAAGGAGAGAGGGAGGGAAGAGAAGGGAGGGGGGAAGGGAAGAAAGGAAGAAGAAGGAGGGAGAGAGGGAAGGAGGAAGAGGAAGGAAGTAGAGAGGGAGGGAAAAAAGAACAGGGAGGGAGGAAGAAAGGAGTAGAGGAAATCAGTGCTCTCAAGGAGCTCATGATTTAGTACTAGGGGATAACCATGTAAACGATTGAAAATCTGTTTGATTAAATTGGTGGTAGAGCTATATTCAGGGTAGAGTAGGAACACACAGGGAAGGGGTCCTCCTTCTGTGAAGGGAGGAGGAGCTCTGGAGGGAAAGAGAAGGCTTACCAGAGAGTATTGAAGGCCTGACTCTTCACCAGGCAGATGGAGGGGAGAAGGTCCAATGGAAGGAGAAAGAACAAGACTTGCAAGGACACAGGGCTGTGAGAGCAGTCTGGCCTCTGGAGGTTAATGGGCATAGAGGCCTTTGGGGCCGCAGTAAGGGGTCTGGATTGCATTCCAGCAACAGTGGGAGCCACTGAGGGACTTTAAGTGGAGAGGAGTGAGGGAAATGTTATGGATTCAGGATTAGCTCCTAAATCAATCTTTATTTAATTT
>NW_012116077.1:1793869-1810869 GCF_000951035.1 Colobus angolensis palliatus
TCTCGGCCTCCCAAAGTGCTGGGATTACAGGCTTGAGCCACGGCGCCCGGCCTCATTTTTGTATTTTTAGTAGAGATGTGGTTTCAGCATGTTGGCTAGGCTGGTCTTGAACTCCTGGCCTCATGTGATCCGCCTGTCTCGGCCTCCCAAAGTGCTGGGATTACAGGCGTGAGCCATCGCACCCAGCCTGGTTCACCATCTTACATTACCATCAGCAATGTGTGAGGTTTCCCATTACTTCACATCCTTGCTAATATTTTGTGCTGTCAGTCTTTTTGATTTTAGCCATTCTAGAGGGTATGAAATGGCATTTCACTGCAGTTTTAGTTTGTATTTACCTGATAGTTAATAATGCTGATAAGCTTTCCATGTGTTTGTTGTCCCTTCATAGATCTTCGTTTCTAAAATGTCTATTCAAGTCTTTTGTCTATTTTTCTATTAAGTTTCTGTATTTTGTTCTTTGTCAGTTATATGTATTGTGAATATTTTTTTCCCAGTTTGTGGCTTGACTGTTAATTTTCTTTTTTTTAAAAAAACTTTTGTTTTAGGTTCATGCGTACATGTACAGGTTTGTTATATAGATAAACTATATAACAAGGGTTTGTTGTACAGATTATTTCATCATCCAGGTACTAAGCCTAGTACCCATTAGTTATTTTTCCTGATCCTCTCACTCTTCCCAGCCTCCACCCTCAATTAGACCCCAGTGTGTGTTGTTCCCCTCTATGTGTCCATGTGTTCTCATAATTTAGATCCCACTTATAAGTGAGAATATGCAATATTTGATTTTCTGTTCCTGCATCAGTTTGCTAAGGATAATGGCCTCCAGCTCCTTACATGTTCCTGCAAAGGACATGATCTCATTCTTTTTTTATGGCTGCACAATATTCTATGGCATATATGTACCACATTTTCTTTAGCCAACCTACCATTGATGGGCATTTAGGTTGATTCCATGTCTTTGCTATCGTGTATAGTGCTGCATCGAACATTGGTGTGCATATGTTTTTATGGTAGGATGATTTATATTCCTTTGGGTATATACCCAGGAACGGGATTGCTCAGTGGAATGGTAGTTCTATTTTTAGCTCTTTGAAGAATTGCTACACTGCTTTCCACAATGGTTGGACTATCCATTTTCTTAATGGTGTCATTTTTTGAGGAGAAATGTTTACTTTTAATTGTTTCATTTATCCTTTTTTTTTCTTTTAAGGTTAGTGCTTTCTGTGTCTTATGTAAGAAACCATTGCCTATCTCATGTCATGAAGATAACTGCCTACGTATTATTTTAGAAGCTTTAGAGTTTCAGCTTTTGCCTTTAGGCATATGATGCATCCAAAAGTAATGTTTAATTAAGTAGTGAGCTAGGGGGTCAAAGTTCCTTTTCCTTACATAAGAATATCTAGCTGTGGCCAGTTGCGGTGGCTCACGCCTGTAATTCTAGCACTTTGGGAGGCCGAGGCAGGTGGATCCCCTGAGGTCAGGAGTTCGAGACCAGCCCTGGACAACATGATGAAATCCCGTCTCCACTAAAAATACAAAAACAAATTAGCCAGGCATGGTGGCAGGCACCTGTAATCTCAGCTACTTGGGAGGCTGAAGCAGGAGAATAGCTTGAACCTGAGAGGCAGAGGTTGCAGTGAGCTAAGATCATACGCCATTGCACCCTCCAGCCTGGGCAACAAGAGTGAAAGTCTGTCTAAAAAAAAAAAAAAAAGAAAGAAAGAAAAAGAAGAAAGAAAAAGAATATCTAGAATATCTAGTTATTCCCAGCTCCATTTGATGAACAGACTATCGTTTCCCCCATTGAATTGTCTTTGCACCTTTGTTGAAAATTACTCTTTGCACCTTTGTTGAAAATTACCAGGCAGTACCTGTATGGGGTTATCACTGGACTCTCTATCCTGTTCCATCGATCTATTTGCTATCTTTATGTCAGTACCACACAGTAACTTTAGAGTAAGTGTTGAATACACGCAGTGTGAATCATCCAAAGTTTTTCTCTTTCAAGTTTGTTTTGTTTAGGTCTTTTGCATTTTCAAATAAATTTAGAATCAGCTTGTCAATTTCTATAAAAGAAATTGACTGGAATTATAAATGGGACTGCATGAAATCCAGAGATCAATTTAAAAGAGTTTGACATGCTAACAGTATTGATTCTTCCAATCCATCAACATGATATATCTCTCCATTTATTTAGGCCTTCTTTAATTTCTTTCAGCAATGCATTCTATTTTTCAGCCTAAAAATCTTGAACTGCTCTCATTATATTTTTGGAGTATTTGAAATTTTTAAAATTTTATAAATAATAATGTGTTTCAAATTTTCTTTTCCCAGTTTTTCATTGCCAATATACAATTATTTTTGTATGTCAACCTTGTATCTCAATCTTGCTTAATTTGCTTATTAGTTCTAGTATTTCTTTTGTAGATTCCTTAGCTTTTTTTCTGTACACAATTATGTTATCTGAAGAAAAGTTTTACTTCTTTTTTTCCAGTTCCTATATCTTTTTTTTATTTTTCTTGCTTTATTGCACTGGCTAGAACCTCCAGTATGATGTTGAATAAAAGTGATGAGAATGGACATCCTTGCTCTGTTACTAATTTTTGTTTTTTTATTTTTTTATTTTTTTATTTTTTTGTTGTTGTAAAGATTCTTTTTTAATTTCAGAAATGCAATGTTTTCCATAATTATAATCCTCAAACATTGTTAATAGAAAAATATCTCCATGTGTATTTATAGATATAGGTATTTTTATTTTTATTTTTATTTATTTTTATTTTTATTTTTATTATACTTTAAGTTCTAGGGTACATGTGCATAACATGCAGGTTTGTTACATATGTATACTTGTGCCATGTTGGTGTGCTGCACCCATCAACTCGTCAGCACCCATCAATTAATCATTTATATCATGTATAACTCCCCAATGCAATCCCTCCCCCCTCCCCCTCCCCATGATAGGCCCCAGTGTGTCATGTTCCCCTTCCTGAGTCCAAGTGATCTCATTGTTCAGTTCCCACCTATGAGTGAGAACATGCGGTGTTTGGTTTTCTCTTCTTGTGATAGTTTGCTAAGAATGATGGTTTCCAGCTGCATCCATGTCCCTACAAAGGATGCAAACTCATCCTTTTTTATGGCTGCATAGTATTCCATGGTGTATATGTGCCACATTTTCTTAATCCAGTCTGTCACAGATGGACATTTGGGTTGATTCCAAGTCTTTGCTATTGTGAATAGTGCCGCAATAAACATACGTGTGCATGTGTCTTTGTAGTAGAATAATTTATAATTCTTTGGGTATATACCCAGTAGTGGGATGGCTGGGTCATATGGTACATCTAGTTCTAGATCCTTGAGGAATCGCCATACTGTTTTCCATAATGGTTGACCTAGTTTACAATCCCACCAGCAGTGTAAAAGTGTTCCTATTTCTCCACATCCTCTCCAACACCTGTTGTTTCCTGATTTTTTAATGATTGCCATTCTAACTGGTGTGAGATGGTATCTCATTGTGGTTTTGATTTGCATTTCTCTGATGGCGAGTGATGCTGAGCATTTTTTCATGTGTCTGTTGGCTGTATGAATGTCTTCTTTTGAGAAATGTCTGTTCATATCCTTTCCCCACTTTTTGATGGGGTTGTTTGTTTTTTTCTTGTATATTTGTTTGAGTTCTTTGTAGATTCTGGATATTAGCCCTTTGTCAGATGAGTAGATTGCAAAAAATTTCTCCCATTCTGTAGGTTGCCTGTTCACTCTGATGGTAGTTTCTTTTGCTGTGCAGAAGCTCTTTAGTTTAATTAGATCCCATTTGTCAATTTTGGCTTTTGCTGCCGTTGCTTTTGGTGTTTTAGACATGAAGTCCTTGCCCATGCCTATGTCCTGAATGCTACTACCTAGATTTTCTTCTAGGGTTTTTATGGTATTAGGTCTAACATTTAAGTCTCTAATCTATCTTGAATTAATCTTCATATAAGGAGTAAGGAAAGGATCTACTTTCAGCTTTCTACTTATGGCTAGCCAATTTTCCCAGCACCATTTATTAAATAGGGAATCCTTTCCCCATTTCTTGTTTCTCTCAGGTTTGTCAAAGATCAGATGGCTGTAGATGTGTGGTATTATTTCTGAGGACTCTGTTCTGTTCCATTGGTCTATATCTCTGTTTTGGTACCAGTACCATGCTGTTTTGGTTACTGTAGCCTTGTAGTATAGTTTGAAGTCAGGTAGCGTGACGCCTCCAGCTTTTCCTTTTGACTTAGGATTGTCTTGGCAATGCGGGCTCTTTTTTGGTTCCATATGAACTTTAAAGCCGTTTTTTCCAATTCTGTGAAGAAACACTAATTTTCAAAAGAATATTCTGGCTGCTGTGTAAAAAAAAAAAAAATGATCCATGAACAAGTAAAGGCTAAAGATATAAATTTGTGATTCATGAATATATGGATGGTATTTAAAACATGAGCCCTGATGAATAACAACATTTAAAGATTGGGAAATAACTTAAAATAAAAATAAACTGATAACAGGACTGAAAAAATGAAAAAAATGCTGCCAGGAGACCAGAAATAATAACAGATAATATTTATTGAGTGTTTACTATTTACCAGGACCTATTCTAAGGACTTTTCATGTATTATCTTATTTACACTTTGCATATGGAGAGGAAATGGGGAAGTAAAAGACACTGCAGGAGAAGCTTGAGGATGTGGGATATCACAGAAGCAAACAAACAAAAAAGATTGTCTTAAGAATGAGAGAATGACTGACTTTTGGATATCACTGAGAAGCTAAATAAAGACAGAAGAATGTTCCTTGGACTTGCCAACATTGAAGCAAGAGGTTCAATAAAGTGGAGAGTCTGGAAGATGGGTTGGAGTGGGTTGAAGAGTGGATGGGAGGTGAAGAGGAAGAGGCAGTGTGAGTAGATAATTCTTTGGAGAAGTTGGCCTAAGAAGGGAGCAAGAAAAAAGTATCAGATGGAGAGGGCTGTGGGTCAATGAAGGAATGTTCATGCCCCTAGTGTTCCGGTCACACTATCTTTGTCCAGCTCTCCCACACTTGCCTTTGCCCACACTTCTCTTTACATATGCCAACTTCTATCTCCATCCTTCTCCACCTGGCAAACTCTTTTCCTTTAAGACCCATCTCAAGTGCCCCTTCCTCTGTGAAGACTTCACTAACAATCAGGGTAAAGTGAGCCACTTCCTCCATCATGCCCCTAGGTATCATGTACACACTTCTATTAGAGTACTCAGCACATTGATTTTAATGTAATTATTTTATTTTCTATGTGTCTCCCCTACTCTACTATGTCTTCCTCAAGGATCATGGGCAGATTTTACCCATTTCTTTTCATTCCCTTGTTAAAAAATCCTCCACTGGAAGTGAGTAATTGGCAATACAGGTGTGTTCTGGTTGTAAAAATCCATCAAGCTCTACACTTACACTCAATACAAAAGTTTTTTTTTTAATGTACAAAAAATAAGCAATGTAAATCTCTTTCTCTATCCCATTTACTGCAGGTTAAAATCCAATTATTTGAGTACCTACTATGTTCCCAGCACTGTGCTGGGTTCTTAGATGATCCAAGCAGGCACCTTTGGCCTTCCTGTCCCTCTCCAGCCCTTGGTCTGTGCTGGATGGAGTCTGAAGAAATCATAAACATGTTCTGCTCCAAGATAATTGGCTCCAGGATGGTCAGATCCTTGCTTGGCTCTGTAGGATACTTCACAAGAAGCTTGAAAATGCTGGATAAGGCTGGGCGCGGTGGCTCAAGCCTGTAATCCCAGCACTTTGGGAGGCCGAGACGGGTGGATCACGAGGTCAGGAGATCGAGACCATCCTGGCTAACACGGTGAAACCCCGTCTCTACTAAAAAAATACAAAAAAAAAAAACTAGCCGGACGAGGTGGCGGGCGCCTGTAGTCCCAGCTACTCGGGAGGCTGAGGCTGGAGAATGGCGTGAACCTGGGAGGCGGAGCTTGCAGTGAGCTGAGATCCGGCCACTGCACTCCAGCCTGGGTGACAGAGCGAGACTCCGTCTCAAAAAAAAAAAAAAAAAAAAAAAAAAATGCTGGATAAACAAAGAAGATGAATTTACAAATATTTTGGGCTTCATGTTATCTTGTTAATATACTTCTGGAAAGCAGCAAAGTCTTTTGCAATAATACCTTAATATTTCACATTCTGCTTGTGAGCTATTTATCTATATATTAATATTCCTGTTGGGCCATATGTCATTAACCAACAACCAGCGAAGTTCTGAGAAACTGATCTTTGAACCAATGTGATGGAATGTTCTGCCTACTTTTCAAAGGCTCAAAATAAATTTTTCTTATGTTTATCCAAAAAGTTTAAAAAGTAAACCTTATTTCTTCATTTTTAGTATTG
The DNA here is from genome assembly GCF_000951035.1 of Colobus angolensis palliatus. NCBI lineage: Eukaryota > Metazoa > Chordata > Mammalia > Primates > Cercopithecidae > Colobus > Colobus angolensis. The sequence continues at coordinate 1,800,257 of NW_012116077.1, forward strand.
GAGGGTATTACTTACACTTAATCTGTGTTTAGCAATCTGAAATAGGGCCTTAAGAGTGTTTGAATTCCTGGAACTCTTTCACATTTCTGGACTTCTATTGAGTGAGATGGACACACTGCAACAGTAGCAATCTGTAAACAGGGAAAATCAACACATATTTAGCAATTGAAATAGGAATATGGCTTGTGTTACATTCCAGTTTTGAAGTTTAGCCTTGGCTAAATTGTCTGACTTCAGCTAAATTGCTCAACTTTCCTGAGCCTTAGGATCTCCATCTTATAAAATGGAAATACTACAGTCTGTAAGATTAGCAATGAGAAGGAATATAGTAATAATTGTAGAGCTTTTTGCTAGGAGAAAGTATGAATCACTTTATCTGAAGGAAAGATAATAATTCTGCCCTCCAATTACAGAACCTTCTGAGGTGTTCTCATGTAGAAGTCCTTAAGAAGACACAGGAACTTGTACATTTAAAATGGGTGTTGATGGTGTGTAAATATACTTTACAAAAGCTGCTTTTGAAAAAAGGCATAGATCAATTTGAGAGCAATGTCTCCAATCTAACAGAACCCACTACAGAAACTTCTCTCAGGTTCCTATGCCAGGAAAAGCTGCACTCTTCCTAAGCAAAACTATGGTTTATCTTTTTTTAATTTTATTATTTATTTATTTATTAAATTTATTTATTTTGAGACGGAGTCTTGCTCTGTCGCACAGGCTGGAGTGCAGTGGCACAATCTTAGCTCACTGCAACCTCTGCCTCCTGGGTTCAAGCGATTTTCTTGTCTCAGCCTCCTGAGTAGCTGGGACTACAGGCATGTGCCACCATGCCTGGCTAATTTTTTGTATTTTTAGTAGGGAGGGGGTTTCACTGTGTTACCCAGGTTGGCCTTGGTCTCCTGACCTTGTGATCTGCCTACCTCGGCCTCCCAGAGTGCTGGAATTACAGGCGTGAGCCATCGTGCCCAGACTGGTTTATCTTATATACAAGAGAAACTCTATCTCGCTTCCTTCTTTTCTTTGTCCACCAAGAAGCCCAGAGGCAGTTTTGTAATTCACTTATGGCATTCCAGCACACTGTTTTAACTTTACTTTTTGTTTCACTTAATTTTCCTTCCTATATTTTCCCTTGGTCATGAATTTTATCTATTGATCATTTTTTATCTTGTTACATTACATAGGTTGATGTAACCCACTTCACATCCTCTCTGGAAGGACACAGTATGTAACCGACCAAACCACTACCTTCGGTTACTTATTAGTTAACAGAGGAAGGCAGTATGAACATAACAAATGCTACTCCATGTTGGAAACACCATTGCTGCTAACCATTTTAGAGAGAGTGAAGGGGGAATGAACTCAGGCTCCACTTGACTTACTAGGTTACTTGGCTATAACAATCTCCGAGAATAGGTGTGCAGATAATGACCGTATGTAAATATCCAATTAAATATTTTTGAAATTTGTAAGGCCAAAGCTAATTTATTATGCCTTGAGACACTTATTTCTCATGGACACTCTGTACCCATCTGCCCAGCAAGAAAGAGACACTCTGGAACAGAAGGTCAAGCAATAGGTGATGGTAGGCAACATTTCGATTTTCTCAGTGCACTTGGAATAAGAATTCCACTGCTCACCATGGGCTGGAAGACCCCAAAGAAGCTGGCTGTTGTCTGTCTCTCCAACCTCCTCTCCTTCTGTTTTCTCTCTTGTTCCACAGGCCACCACGGCCTCCTTTCTGGAAACGCCTGGCTTTTCCCCATCGTAGAGACCTTAGATTCCTTTGTTTCCTCTGCTTGGAATGTTCTTTGTCCAGCTCTGGGTTCAAGTGATCCTTTCTCATCCATGAGGTCTCAGCTGACACAGCACCTCCTGGGAAAAGTCTTCTCTGACCACCCTTTGTTTCTTTCCTCATAAAGCACAATTAGATTGTTTATTTGTCTACTTGTTTTACTCTGCCTCCTTCACTAGACTGAAACCTTCTCAGGACAAGGCTATCTTACTCATATGAAGAATATTGAATCTCCATAGTGGTGCCTCCACAGGGACTCTTACCATCCCCTCCTGTTTGTTTCCACTATAGCTCTAATCACAACCTGAAAGCTGCTTTCTTTAAGTTCTTGGTTATGGCCTGGCTACTAGACTGTGATGGTACATGAGGGCAAGAACCCGGTCTCCCTGGCTCACTTCTATATCCCCAGTACCCAGCCCAGGCCCTGTCACTGGATCAATGATGAAGCCTTAGCTTTTACATTTAGGGCAAGCACCATGGTCACCTCTTCCTGAGTGAAATCGCTTGCTCTTAACTGTTTAATCTAGAATTACGGTGGCACTGGCTGATGGTTCCAAAGGAAGAAGAATGAAGGAGAAATGACCTTTCTATTCCTGTTATGCATCTAAATCATGGAGGATTTCAGCACAACTTTTGAATGGTATTGTAGGAATGCAGAAGTGCATAAGCAAATGTTTAGGCGACTGGAAAACTCTTTGTGTTACTTAGCAGCTGCAATATTGAGAAACATTTTTTATGCCTTGTGTGCACTGTGAAAAGGCAAATGGCCTCTCATTTTTCAGCGTTCTCCAAACTCTTAATTTAAAAAAGCCAAAATTGACAAATGGGATCTAATCAAACTAAAGAGCTTCTGCACAGCAAAAGACACTACCATCAGAGTGAACAGGCAACCTACAGAATGGGAGAAATTTTTTGCAATCTACTCATCTGACAAAGGGCTAATATCCAGAACCTATAAAGAACTCAAACAAATTTACAAGAAAAAAACAACCCCATCAAAAAGTGGGCAAAAGATATGAACAGGCATTTCTCAAAAGAAGACATTCATACAGGAACAGACACATGAAAAAATGCTCATCATAACTGGCCATCAGAGAAATGCACATCAAAACCACAATGAGATACCATCTCACACCAGTTAGAATGGCAATCATTAAGAAGTCAGGAAAAAACAGGTGCTGGAGAGGATATGGAGAAATAGGAACACTTTTACCCTGTTGGTGGGCTTGTAAACTAGTTTAACCATTGTGGAAAATCGTGTGACGATTCCTCAAGGATCTAGAACTAGAAATACCATATGACCCAGCCATCCCATTACTGGATATATACCCAAAGGATTATAAATCATGCTGCTATAAGGACACATGCACACATATGTTTATTGCGGCACTATTCACAATAGCAAAGACTTGGAATCAACCCAAATGTCCATCAGTGACAGACTGGATTAAGAAAATGTGGCATATATACACCATGGAATACTATGCAGCCATAAAGAAAGATGAGTTTGTGTCCTTTGTAGGGACATGGATGCAGCTGGAAACCATCATTCTCAGCAAACAATCGCAAGAACAGAAAACCAAACACCGCATGTTCTCACTCATAGGTGGGAACTGAACAATGAGATCACTTGGACTCGGGAAGGGGAACATCACACACTGGGGCCTATCATGGGGAGGGGGGAGGGATGGCATTGGGAGTTATACCTGATATAAATGATGAATTGATGGGTGCTGATGAGTGGATGGGTGCAGCACACCAACATGGCACATTTATACATATGTAATAAACCTGCATGTTGTGCACATGTACCCTAGAACTTAAAGTATAATAATAAAAAAGAAGCAAACAAACCAACCCTTTTTCATATTTTAAAAGTAGCAATGAAACCAAACCATATAACACAGGCTACATTGACTAGCTTAGAAATTCCAGTGGTTAGCAGGAAATAGCAGGGTTAACTGCTACAAGTTGGAGGTAAGTAGTAGAGTCCACAATTTTGAAGGAGTGTTGTCGGAGGTAGAGCAGCTGCTGAGAGTTGTGGCAGAGTGGATCTGGCTGCGGATATTGAGAAATCAACATGGACTGGCGGGGAGGGAGATATGGGAACCAAATCGAGTCTCCACCTTGCATCCTATTTCTCCTGATACGATTCATGTCTTCCTCCCCTGCATCTGGCTTCTTGCCTTGGTAGCTTGTTTTCATGCAGTTGACAGATAGGTTTTTATTTTATGGATACGATATCGTGCCATACTAATGTAATAAGACCCTAAGCTTAAATGTCTAAGGAGTGTAACCACTACACATGGATGAATTAATTTTGTCTACTATCAGCCTAGCAATTGCTGAGCTGATGGGGTTTATTGTAAAAATCTTGACTTGCTATGTCCTTTACCAGCAGAACATCTGCTTGAAAGTTCAAACTTCAAAGTTCCAATAGGATTCAGGAAGTGGGCTTGCAGCCTAAATATACATTCCGTTGTTTTCAGCTAGAGGGTAACCAACATCTCTTTCTTATTTTCTTTCTTTCTTTTTTTATTTTGAGACGAGGTCTCACTCTGTCGTTCAGGCTAGAGTGCAGGGGCACCGTTATGGCTCACTGCAAACTCCGCCTCCTGAGCTTAGCAATCTGACTACAGGCATTACACAGGTGCACGCCACCATGACCTGCTAATTTTTGTATTTTTTTGTTGAGACAGGGTCTCACCATGTTGCCCAGGCTGGTCTCAAACTCATAGGCTCAAACGTTCCTCCCACCCTGTGCTCCCAAAGTGTTGGAATTACAGGTGTGAACCACTGCACCTGGACTCTCTTTCTTATTTTCTAATATTTCAATGCAGAACTCCCTTAACACTACTTATAGATAGTTGTACAACTTGACATGTTACTTCTCAGGCACTTAGCCTCTTGAAGTATCTGTTTATCTAATTCCACCTAAGCCTGTGGTGATTTTATACAAAATTCTGCTAAAACACCTTGCATGAAAAATATTCAGATCATGGTTTTTCAATTATGAATCGGATTGGGACCTGTTTGCTAAAGAATAGAATCTTGGAAACACTAAATACTTAGGTCCAAATAAAACAAGCACTCCCTACTATCCCCTCTAACCACGTACTTGGGAATCTACACATCAGCATTACAGATTTTATTTGTGCTCCTCAGGAAACTATCACCATGCTTCCTATGAGATGAAGCGGGTCCCCCTCCCTATTCTGTTTTGTTTGGGGAAAGTGGAGACAAGAGTGGCATGGCTATTATTTTGTTGCCATATAAGGAAGCATTTTTTTAATTAATAAGCATCACCTTAGGAATCAGAAAAAATGCAATTTAGCCTTGTAGAAACACATCAAGATTTATTCACTCATTCACTCAACAAATATCTGTCCAACTTCTATAGCTACCAGGCACTGTGCTAGATGCTGGGGATATAGCAGTGAACAAAATAGACAAGGTCTCTAAGACATTACATTCTAATGAGACTCTTAACAGAAAAGGGTCTTCGTGGATAGTTCAGAGACCTTTATTATCTCATCAGGACTATAACACTATTCTTTTAGTTATTTTTCTACCCTCTCCAGGTCAACCTTGGCAACACATCCAGAGTTAGATTTTTTAAATAATTGCATAATTTAAAATATGTATTAATAGAATACATTTATATAATACAAAACAAATAATTCAGAATCGAAAGTCATATAATGAAAAATCACAGGCTGGGCATGATGGCTCACACCTGTAATCCCAGCTCTTTGGGAGGCCGAGGTGGGCGGATTACCTGAGGTCAGGGGTTCGAGACCAGCCTGGACAACATGGTGAAACCCCGTCTCTACTAAAAATAAAAAATTAGCTGGGCGTGGTAGCATGTTCCTGTAATCCCAGCTACTAGGGAGGCTGAGGCAGGAAAATTGAACCCGGGAGGCGGAGGCTGCAGTGAGCTGAGATCGCGCCATTGCACCCCAGCCTGGGTGACAAGAATGAAACTCTGTTTCAAGAAAAAAAAAAAAAAAAGAAAGAAAGACAAACCACAATCCCCCTACCCACCCTTTACCATACCCTGGTTCTGCTCCACAAAAGCAACCACTTAAATACTTCTAGCTGTTTTTTTAATCGTAATTATGACCACATTCCTTTACAGTATGATTTTATTGCCGTTTCTAGATTCATCCATTTCATGAATTGACTTCTTGTTATGCTAGAAGGGCACTAGAAAGATGAAGATCTACCAATCTTTCACTATATATTTGTATTGTGTTTTAAAATAAAACAGGTATTTACGCTATTACAACTATGTTGACAACACTTATTGTGGAGCCGTCAAGTAATATACTATGCTTATTTTTCTTTTCTTTTCTTTATTTTTTCTGAGACGAGTCTTGCTCTATTGCCTAGGCTGGAGTGCAGTGTCACAATCTCGGCTCACTGCAACCTCTGCCTTCTGGGTTCAAGCAATTCTCCTCTCTCAGCCTCCCAGGTAGCTGGGGTTACAGGCACACGCCACCACGCCCAGCTAAGTTTTTTTGTAATTTTAGTGGAAATGGGGTTTCACCACGTTGGTCAAGCTGGTCTCGAACTCCTGACCTCGTGATCTGCCCGCCTCGGCCTCTTTTCTTGTCATATATGTTTTTTTCCTAGAACCTCTAATTACCTTTAGTTTAGTTTTGTTTATCTATCATCCACTTATCATAAATTCTTTATAGCTTCTCCATATTCTCTCGAGTCCCCCTTTGCTTCTTCAGGCACGACCTTTCTGGTTTTTTTTTTTTTTTAAGTTGAAGTCTCACTCTGTCACTCAGGCTGGAGTGCAGTGGAACGATCTCAGCTCACTGCAACCTCTGCCTCCCAGGTTCAAGCAATTCTCCCGCCTCAGCCCCCCGAGCAGCTGGTGTTATGGGTGCATGCCACCACGCCTGGCTAATTTTTGTATTTTTAGTAGAAACGGGGTTTCACCATGTTTGTCAGACTGATCTCAAACTCCTGACCTTGTGATTAGCCCCCCTCAACCTCCCAAAGTGCTGGGATTACAGGTGTGAGCCACATTGCCCGGCCCAGACATGACCTTTCTAGGGCCTAGCATCTTCCTGTGCGAATCTCGACTGCTTGCTCTCTAGGTCTGTTGCACACGCACACTTGCCATCCTGATCCTGTCCCATGCCACTCTCCTAGGTTGGGTCCAGTTTCCTGAACCCCAATTGTTCTCTAGACTTGTTTTATTCCCTTGTTTTGCTAGAGCATATCCTCCAGTAGTCTGTAAGTAGGATGCACAAGAGAGAAAGTTTCTGATCTCTTGCATTTGTGAAAAGGTCTTTAACCTCACACTTGATGAGTACTGTAGTTGGGAATGGAATTCTGTGTTGAAGATGATTTTCTCTCACATTTTTATAGCATTGCTCAGTTATCTTGTAGCATATAGCGTTGCTCTTGAGAAGCCTGATACTGTTCGGATTCTCCTTTGAATGTTGTGTGACTGATTCTCTGGAGGGTTTTAAGATCTTCTCTCAATCCCTGTTGTGTTGGCATTTCAGCCTCTTCTGTGCCTGGTGTCTTCAATTCATGAGCCTCTCAAATTCATGTGCTCAGATGTCTCGTTTGAGGAGATGTATAATGAGCACCATGTGATTGAGGGAGAAGGTGGGAGTGAAGGTAGGGTAGGGGATGAGGGTGTTGTCTAAAGCACAGCTCTGCTCATGTGACTCCTCTGCTCAGAAGCCTTCCTATTTATCTCTTGCCTAGTGAGATAAGTCCAAACTTTTTAGCATGGCATTCAATGCCCTCTAGGATATGGCCTAACCTACCTGCACTGCTTTAGGGGGTTACTACACTTCAGTTATTACCTCCGGGCCAACGAGGGTACTTGACACTTCCTAAACACAATAGGTGCATCTCACTTCCATTGCTCTTCCTGTGCATTGCCACCCCATCCTGCCCTAATCACCTCACACAGCTAGAATTGCCTTTCTCACTGATCTGTATCTGTCAAAGTCCCGCTACCCTCCAAAGCCCCAAAAGGTACTTCCTCCATTAAGAATTGACTTTATTCTCATCATAACTTTTGGTGCCTTCTTGGGTTCAGTCGTGGCTTTCTTCCATGTTTTCCAGTTATTGATACACACAACTGTACTATAAACTCTGAGACAGTAGTGATATAAAATTTTGTTTTGGCTTCAATGGCACCTAGCACAGTGCATGGCATATAGTAGGTACTCTACCAATGCCTGTGAAATAAATGCATCTTATATTTCTGTAAGTATGGAAGAATACCATCACATTTTAACAGCTTTATTGAGATATCATTCAAATACCGGACAATTCACCTATTTAAAAGGTACAGTTAGGCCAGGAGCAGCGGCTCGTGTCTGACACCCTGAACTTTGGGAGACCAAGGCGGGGGAATCACTTGAGCCCAGGAGATCAAGACTATCCTGGGCAACACAGCAAGACCCCATCTCTAAAAAGTCAACAAAATTAGCCAGGCCTGGTGGTACACACCTGTGGAAGCCCCAGCTACTCGGGAGGCTGAGGTGGGAGGATTGCTCGAGCTCAGGAGTTTGAAGCTACAGTGAATTATGATCATGCTACTGTACTCCAGCCTGGGTGACAGAGTGAGACTCCTCAATAAATAAATAAATAAATAAATAAATAAATAAATAAATAAACAAACAACATACAGTTCAATGGTTTTTAGTATTCATAGAATTGTTCATCCATCACCAAAATCAATTTTGAACATTTTCATCACCCCAAAAGAAACCCTGTAGCCATTAGTAGGTGTTCCCTATTTCCTACCAACTCTCTAGCCCTAAGCAAACAATAATCTACTTTCTGTATCTACAAATTAGCTTAGCTGGTCATTTCACATAAATGGACCCATAAATATGTAAGTTTTTAATGACTGGCTTCTTTCGCTTAGCATAACGTTTTCAAGGTTCACCCATGTTGTAGCTTGTATCAGTACTTCATTCCTTTTGCACGTGGAGATCCAGGTATCACAGCATTTGTTGAAGAGGTTATTCTTTCTTTCCCCATTGAATGGACTTGGCATCCACGTTGAAATCAGTTGATCATAGACTTATTGGTTCATTTTTTGACTCTCAATACTATTCCATTGTTCTATATGTCTGTCCTTATTCCAATAGCACACTGTTTTGATTACTGTAGCTTTGTGGTAAGTTTTGATATTTGGAAGCATGAGTTCTCCAACTTTAGTTTTCCTTTTCAATATTGTTTTGGCTATTCAGGGCCCCTCGTAATTCTAAATGAATTTGAGGATTGGCTTTGCCGTTTCTGCAAAAACTGCTATTGGAATTTTGATAGGGATTGTATTAAATTATGAATCAGTTTGGGGAATATTGGCATCTTAACAATATTAAATCTTTTGCTCCATGAACATGGAACATCTTGCCATTTATTTAGGTCTTCTTTAGTTTCTTTGCAGGATGTTTTGTACTTCTCAGAATAGAAGTTTTGCATCTCTTTTGTTAAATTTATTTCTAAGCAATTTACTCTTTTTGATACTATTGTAAACTGAAGTATTTTCTTAATTTTATTTTCAGATTGTTACTATAACAGTTTGGATAAGATACAAAAAATCGCCATGATCAATCAAAGTTTAAAATCAAAAGTGGTTAATACATATTTTTAGGTTGTTGTTTCAGGGCTTCCAGTGTTTTACAATGTCCAGCATAGTAACAAGGCTTTAAAAAATTATCCCATTCGTACGTTTTGGTAATGTGGAAACAATTGACCTCACTAATGGATTTAAGATTATCATAAAAATTCTAAGCCAATACCATCGTATCTAAGAAAAGTTAATGTGAAACTGTTTACTTTGGTTGTTCCAGAAACCTGTCTGCTAATAAAGTATTTAATATGCTCCTTGGGTGACTGGGTATTTCCATAATTATAGTTCTTTCTCTAAAAACGTGGAAAATTCCTGGGTGTTGGCATTAAACATCCTGTTTTCTTTAATGAACTGAAAATCAGATCCAATCAGATTAAAATTTTCTCAAGGACCAAGATCTGGACTCTGCAGTTAATGTTCTGGATGAGTTCTGATTTTGCAGTGGACATAAATTCATACCAACTCCTCACCTAGAGAAGTCAGTCCCTCCTCTTCTCTATTTTTCCCTTAAGACAAACACTTAGCATAGTCCTCTCTCTTTGAATTGCTGGTTCTCCTTGCTTTATGCCTAATTAAATAATAAACAACTTTATCAAAATATCTAGTATGTTATTGGCCAGAAATCAAGTATACAGTTAACATTTATTTTACTTGAAACAATATTTTTTATCTTAAAAAAGGTTTTTATGCTAGTCAGGGTTTTAGAATGTTTACTCAGATTTTGTGTCAACTTTTAAAAAGAAATTTCATAGACGGGAGGCATTTGAGAAGTTGGAAAGAACCTTAGAAATCCAGGACAGGGGTCTGTGAGCCAAGTTCAGCCTGTAGACATGTTTTACTTGGCCTTGGTGGTATTTCAAAACTATTTAAATTAGTTGCCACCATTTACAAGTCATAAAAATCTGGATTTCTGCATTTTCTTGAAAAAGTGGGTAAACCTGGCCATCTCAGGGCTACACTGCAGCATGGCACATATTGGGGGCATGTGCACTCCATCCAGTTTCTCGGGGTCCTCCTGTAGGCTCACTTCCATCAGTTGTATGACCTGCTGACCCTGGGGGGCCCTTTGCATCTGTAACTCCTAAGCTAACATAATCCCTTTCTGAGGTTTTGAGACTGAAGTTTGGAAAAATCATTACTGCCCAAAGCTAGTAAACAGCTAATTAGTTGTCAATTACTGTTTCTTTTCTTCTTTTTTTT
>NW_012116077.1:1813679-1821300 GCF_000951035.1 Colobus angolensis palliatus
AAACCCTCTCTCTACTAAAAACACAAAAAATTAGCCAGGCAGGGTGGCGGGTGCCTGTAATCCCAGCTACTTGGGAGGCTGAAGCAGGAGAATTGCTTGAACCCAGGAGGCAACGATTGCAGTGAGCTGAGATCGCGCCATTGCACTCCAGCCTGGGCAACAGAGCAAGATTCTGTCTCAACAAGAAAGAAAAAGAGAGAGAGAGAGAGAAAAGAAAAAAGAAAAAGGTATGTACAGTGGGATCAGGAACACATACATGAAAATAAGTGTGTCTATTCTAGCATAATGTAGTAAGAGTTCCTGGGTTTAAATACTGGTAACTCCTTTTAAGAACTGAGTGACCACTTTTCTCATGTGTAAAATAGGATAATATAGTATCTCATCCCATAAGGTTACTGTAATGATTACATGAGATCATACATGAAAACCAGTTAAAACACTGCCAGGCACATCAACAAACACTAGTTATTGTTATTTATTTCTTTATTCCTGTCTTGTTTTATAAAGCACAGAATTAAGACTATCTACATTTGCATTGCATTTGTAGCAATTAGCAGTGTGCTATTTGAGCTGAAAATTATTTTTGCAGGGGGACAGAAAAGAGAGTGTTAGTAATTTTAGTCGCTGTTTTCTACTTCATGCTGTTTTCTTAACAAGCTTTATAGAGAAGCACTTCTTACGCGATTCCCAAATATAGGCCTAATCTCGACCAAGCACGGCTCTCACCCCTAAATCATTCCAGTCTAGAAAACAAGTCACGAATTCATTTTCTTCCATTTTTGTTCAATTTTGCCAAGCCCATTAATCAATGAGCAACATAAATCATCTGACTCTTCAGAATTCAACTGCTGTTAATTTTCAGCCAACTCTAAGCATAACTTAATCTCAGGCTGAGAGGAGCTGTGCATATTTTTACCATAAGCCTATAGGGGACAAGTCTGAATGTGATAATCTAGACCAAGAAAATAATTACCATAGAATGATTTAACCCCAAAGAGATCAAAACAATCATAATATCATGATTTAACCCCAAACAGAAAAAACGTCCAAAGTCTAAACTGGCTCTTCCTCAGTGGGTCTCTAGCCTCCTTCAACTCCCATAGTTCTAAAAAAGGGAACATTAGCCTATGATGTGTGTGATCTCATTTTGAAAAAAAAAAAAAATTTCATACTTGAGCTTCACTTCTGAATTCACAGAAAATATGGTTGAGTATTACATTTAAATATTCTGAATATGTATATGTACTTTTATTTTGAGTTGCTTTTTCTATAATATTGTTTGTGCTTAAATAGTGAACAACCGAAATATTAATGAATGAGAAGGAATGTTTAATTAACTTACTTTTATCAGACACCATGTCCACTTCTATATTTAGCAACTGAACTAATAGAGAAGGCTGCTGCAGAGTTAGTCAGCACATCAGCCTGTTAAATATCAAAGAGCAGAGGAGGCCTTTTGTCTCAGCGTTGAACCAGATACTGAAAACGCATTTAATTTTAGCATTTCCAGAGGAGGAAAAAAAGATATAAAACAAGATAATTGGGAAAAATGTCACGCACCGCCTAAGTACACGTTTGTCAAAGGTAAAATGCCAGGAGGGTGGCAGCCTAAGTAAGAGGTCTGCCCAGAAACCAGAATTCATCCTCACAAGTGAATTCTTTAAAATAATTTACCGTTAAAACAGTCAAGGCTCCCATCTCCACTAAAAGAGGTCCCAGGGAGTAGTAGAGTATTGAGTAGGTGGCGGGGTTTTTTTCCAGAAGCAGTTTCATGTGGTCTACTTTAGCATTTAAGGACTCAGAGGGTGTCATCAGTGCAATTGATGAGAAGGATTAGAAGAATGAAAGAAAAGCTTTCTCTTCAGAGTGAGCTTTTATTTTCTTAAGATTGTTTTATGTTGAGAATGTATATCCAGGTATAGGTGGCAGGGAGGAAGAAGTAGGCAAGATGGGCATATATATATATATATAAATTTTTTGAGATGATGTCTCGCTCTGTTGCCCAGGGTGGAGTGCTGTGGCATGAGCTCGGCTCACTGCAACCTCTGCCTCCCGGGTTCAAGCCATTCTTGTGCCTCAGTCTCCCGAGTAGCTGGGACTACAGGTGCATGCCACCACACCTGGCTAATTTTTTCTTTTTTTTTGACATAGTCTTGCTCTGTCGCCAGGCAGGAGTGCAATGGCGTGATCTCGGCTCACTGCAACCTCCACCTCTGGGCTTCAAGTGATTCCCCTGCCTTAGCCTCCTGAGTAGCTGGGACTACAGGCATGTGCTACTATGCCCGGCTATTTTTTTTTGTATTTTAGTAGAGATGGGGTTTCACCATGTTGACCAGGATGATCTCCATCTCCTGACCTCGTGATCCGCCAACCTTGGCCTCCTAAAGTGCTAGGATTACAGGTGTGAGCCACTGTGCCTGGCTGCCTGGCTAATTTTTTTGCATTTTTAGTAGAGATGGAGTTCCACCATGCTGGCCAGGCTGGTCTCGAACTCCTGACCTCAGGTGATCTGCCTGCCGCAGCCTCCCAAGGTGCTAGGATTACAGACGGGAGCCACTGCGCCCTGCCTCAATCCTAATGTATTTTAAAGGTTTTGTTGTATTATGAAGGTAAATTGCACATTCTTAATAAACAAAGCATAAAGAGAAAGAAGTTTGAGCTTTTATCAGCTATGATAATTTCTTTAGTTTATTTTGGTATTCCAAGAAACTGGGCCAGTGCTTGCCACATAGTGAGTCCCAATAAATATTTGTTGAATACATGATAAATAGTTTCACATCAAGATGGTGAAGTGAGCATATGTCTAATTCTCCCCATATTATTTCAAACACATAGGAATGATCTAGAAGGTCTTGAAGATATTTAAAATACATGACCATCAACTGTGAGAGGGAAACTGAAAATTGTCACAGTTCAGAACAGAGACAGAAACTAGAGTGGTGAGCTAGGAGCAGTCTAGGATAGTGCTTCAAGTCCATGGGGAAATGCGGCCAAACTTGCCCAGTATGTGGTAGGAGGCTGGCACCAGGATCTCTGTGTGAAAGCAAGGTTTACAGCTGTGCTTCCCTCCTGGTCTGCCTACCCACTAGGATTGGAACAGAATCTTCCTGCTTGTCTGAAGCAGCAGCTGAGGCAGAAAACTCAAGCTAACATAAGACCTATGCCTGGTTTGTGCCATGTAAGTATGGGCATTGGAACTGCTACACCTTACAGGAAGAAGCCCTGATTTGAGCTTTTGCTAACTCAAGGAGCCAGGACTGGGAGAACCGAGAAACCACCTCCATGGGGATGGGCATGCAAAAGAAAATAGAAAATTAGCTCCCAAACAAAACGATAACATCTATGGGGAAGCTGGGCACCATAAAAAGTGGCCAGATAGACCCAATATCTGAGGATATGAAAGTAACGGAATAACCTAAAAAGGACTTTCAAGCAAGCATGTTTAAAATCTCCAAATTTGGCCAGCCACAGAGGCTCATGCCTGTAATCTCAGCACTTTGGGAGGCCGAAGCAGGTGGATCACCTGAGGTCAGGAGTTCGAGACCAGCCTGGGCAACATGGTGAAACCCTGTCTCTACTAAAAATACAAACATTAGCTGGGCATGGTGGCGGGCGCCTGTAATCCCAGCTACTTGGGAGGCTGAGGCAGGAGAATCACTTGAACCCAGGAGGCGGAGGTTGCAGTGAGCTGAGATCACGCCATTGCACTCCAACCTAGGCGAAAAGAGCGAAACTCAATCTCAATAAAAATAAAAATTTTAAAAAATCTCCAAATTTTAAATTAAAGTTAGAATTTAATTTAATTTAAATCTTGTGTTTGCAAGATGTGAAATATTATATATAGTATTCTACCTTTTGTATAAGAAAGTAGCTAATATCTGCAAAATATATTTTTGCAGATATTAAAGAAGTTGATGACCTAAAACGAATGGGTGGAAATGGGATGTGAAAGAAAGCAATGGCACTTCTCTGAGTATATTTGTGTATATTTTGTCTTTTAATTACATTAATATTTTACATATTCAAAAATAAAACTGAATATGAGAAAAAACGAAAATGCAATATAAACAAATAACATAACTGCATATCACAGTGATGTAACTATGCAGTAGAATAAAAAGAATTAGTCCACTAACTTTTGACACAGCAATCTCATTGTGCACACTCAGTAAGATATATTATATAGATAAAAATAATGGCAAAGCAAACTTGAACATTTGTTAGTGCTTTATTATTGATATCAACACTACTGCTGTAGCAATTCTGAAGCATTTTGTGTATCATTGGACTCAGCAAATGAGTAAATATGCTGAAAAATGCATAAATACACCGGGAGTCGGGAATCTCACTGTGGGAAAGGGGAAATACAAGTTATGTTACGGGGGAGGGAGTGGAAGAACCATGTGATGTTGGACTGGACTACAGCTATTAGTATGAACTAATAATTCTATCTATCTATTTATTTATTTATTTTGAGACTGAGTCTCACTGTGTCACCCAGGCTGGAGTGCAGTGGCATGATCTCTGCTCACTGCAACCTCTACTTCCTGGGTTCAAGCGATTCTCCTGCCTCAGCCTTCTGAGTAGCTGAAACAACAGGTGCATGCCACACACCTCGCTAAACTTTGTATTTTTAGTAGAGACGGGGTTTGGCCATGTTGGCCAGGTTGGTCTCGAACTCCTGACGTCAAGTTATCCGCCTGGCTCACCCTCTCAAAGTGCTGGGATTACAACCATGAGCCACCGTGCCTGGCCTCATGAATTTTTTTTTGGAGACAGAATCTCGCTCTTTAGCCCAGGCTGGAGTGCAATGGTGCGATTTCAGCTCACTGCAATCTCCACTTCCTGGGTTCAAGCGATTCTCCTGCCTCAGCCTCCTGAGTAGCTGGGATTACAGGCACGTGCCACCACACCCAGCTAATTTTTGTATTCTTTAGTAGAGACGGGGTTTCACCATGTTGGTCATTCTGGTTTTGAACTCCTGACCTGTGATCCACCCGACTTGGCCTCCCAAAGTGCTGGAATTACAGGCGTGAGCCACCGCGCCCGGCCAACCTCATGATTTTAAAATGTATGTCTGTCTAGTAAAAGGGCCTGGAATCAATGACCTCCCGATGGCGGTGAGCACACGGCACCTAGTTCTTGTACAGTAGTCCTCCCTTATCTGTGATTTCATTTTTTGTGGTGTCAGTTACCCACAATCAACCACAGCCCCAAAATATTAAATGGAAAATTCCAGAAATAAACAAATCATAAACTTTAAATTGTTCTGAGTAGCATGATGAAATCTTGCACAGTCCTGCTTTATCCCTCCCAGGACATGAATCATCCCTTTGTCCAGGATGTTCATGCTGTGGTCACTACCTGCCTGTGCCTGTTATCAGATTGAATGACACAGTGTGTATAGGGTTTGGTACTATCTGTGGTTTCAGGCATCCACTGGAAGTCTTGGAATGTAGCCCCTGAGGATAAGGGAATGTTAGGGAAACACCAGGGGTTTGGTCTAGGTCCTGCTGCTCACCGCACAGAGAGCCAATCACTGAGATGATGATTACTGCCAAGGAAGAAGGCTTTAATTGGGTGCTGCAGTTGAGGAGATGAGAGCTCAGTCTCAAATCTACCTCCCAGACCAACAAAAACTAGGGGTATATACAGCAGGGAAGAAATGTAACAATGAGTAAGAAAACAGAAACTAGGGAGGGGCCAGGAAGCAATCATGATGAATAAGGGGTCCAACATCTCTTTGTCTCCATGGTGATGTGGTGAATTTCAGTTCTTTGATACTTTGTTTTGAGACAGGGTCTCATTCTGTTACAGAGGCTGGAGTGCAATGGCAGTATCATAGCTCACTGCAGCCTCCACCTCCCAGGCTCAAGGTATCCTCCCACCTCAGCCCCCATGAGTAGCTGGAACTACAGGAGTGCATCACCACACCTGGCTAATTTATTGTATTTTAAATAGAAACATGGTTTCGCTAGGTTGCCCAGGCTGTCTTAAACTCCTTGACTCAAGTGATCTGCCTACCTGGGCCTCCCAAAGTTGATCCTCTTTTTTTTTTTTTTTTTTTTTTTGAGAGGCCTGACAGTACTTTCCTGAGGAAAGAACTCAGGTAAAACAAATACAAATTTCAAGCTTGGCCGGGCGTGGTAGCTCATGCCTGTAACCTCAGCACTTTGGGAGGCCAAGGTAGGTGGATCACCTGAGGTCAGGAGTTTGAGACTAGCCTGGGCAACATGGTGAAATCCCATCTCAACTAAAAATACAAAATTAGCTGGGCATGGTGGCAGGTGTCTGTAGTCCCAGCTACTCAGGATGCTAAGGCAGGAGAATCACTCTAACTTGGGAGGCAAAAGTTTCAGTGAGCCAAGATCACGCCACTGCATTTCAGCCTGGGCAACAAGAGTGAAGCTCTGAAAAAAAAAAAAAAAAAAAAAAAAAAGTTTCAAGCCTTGAGATGAGAAGTGTCTGTCAATTTCTCTGTTTATGAAAAAAAGTATCTAGGGGTTGGTTTCAGGGGGCCTACTATATTCTGAATACCACTTGCCACAGGTGGGGGGATCTCTGGAAACAGAAGCTGTGATGGAGTACAAAGAACAAGATGTTTACTAGAGATCAACCAATGTATACCTATGGAAGGACCGAAGGAAGCAGGACTGAGAAGTGAAAGAAGATGAACTGTGTTGAGGACCTCAACCAACACAGCGGGGCGTTCTGCTGCAAGTATTTTGTCCCAGTAGTGTCCCAAATAGGGCTGAAAAGCCAGACTTTTTACTTCTGTCTCAGTCACTAGATGTAGGTGGCCCTAGGAAGGGCATGCACCTAAGTGAAAGTGTTTTGCAACTGAGGCAGACATTGAAGGAGCAGACAGCTGGAGGCTGCCCACTGACTACACTCCCAAGAGATAGGCAGCAAGTCCTTTCTACTTAAAATTTAATTTAATTTTGTTGTTGTTGTTTAGAGATGGAGTCTCACTAGGTCATCCAGACTGGAGTGCACTAGCACAATCATATTTCACTGCAGGCATGATCTCCAGGACTCAAGGACTCAAGTGATCCTCCCACCTCAGTCTCCCAAGTAATTGGGACCATAGGCATGTACCACCATGCTCAGCTTCAAGTTCTTTCTTAAAGGATGATGTGGGTGGCACATGTTCATATCTAAAACACTGTTCCCACTCAAAGGAAGTAGATCTCCTTGGAGAAGTGACTGATTCCATGTCCAGGGCAAAGGAAGAACAAAGTGAGTCTGGAATATCTAGTAATGTGAGGAAGCAAGGAATACTAGAAAATTGATAGGCTCATGTAAAAAAGATATAGGAGGCTGAGTGTAGTGGCTCATGCCTATAATCCCAGCACTTTGGGAGGCCAAGAGAGGTGGATCACTTGAGGCCAGGAGTTCGAGACCAGCCTGGCCCACATGGCGAAATTCTGTCTCTACTAAAAATACAAAAATGAGCCAGGTGTGGTGGCGCCCACCTGTAATCCCAGCTACTCTGGAGGCTGAGGCACAAGAATTACTTGAACCAGGGAGGCAGAGGTTGCAATGAGCCAAGATCGTGCCACTGTTCTCCAGCCTGGGCAACAGAGTGAGACCCTGTCTCAAAAATAAATATATAAAATAA
>NW_012116077.1:1821715-1833610 GCF_000951035.1 Colobus angolensis palliatus
AAAAGAAAAGAAAAAAGAATTCATGAGTCCATACTGATACTGAAGAAAAAAGTTGAAAAAAGGATAGGGAAGAAGAGAAAGATCTTTTTTGTTTTTTTTCAGGCCAGATGGGTAAGATGCTGACATCATAACAAGGTTCGAGGGTGGCACATTTCACACATGTGCATGAACACCCAGTCTTCATGCTCATGAACTACAAAAGGATTGAAAAAGCTCTTCTTTATAGGAGAAATACAACTAATAAATGTAAGATAAATGACAAAAATAGAAAAGCATTATTTTATAACCACCATAGCTAACTGATTCAAGTAAAAATCATCAATGAATGCTGAAACTATCAGGTGAAAACATATTGAGAAATAGAATATTTACACCCTCTTAAAATGTTGTTGAAATGGGAAAAGTTTCCTTATCCCTCTCACAGGGCATGCAATGGAGGTGTGGCTCGCTTCTTCCGTGCCTCACGGCTCGAACTTCTAGGGGAGCATGCAGATGGGCAGGTTGTGGGGCTCCGACCCCATGGCAGTGGCTAACAGTGAATGTTTACAGCTCCTGAAGCCCCAGGGGGAGTGTGTTACAGGATGCTCTTTTAGTTTGCCATCTATAGGCGACTTTTGTTAGCCTAATTAGACCCCCTTCCTCATCACAAGGACAGAGGGATCTCTGTATCCTGGGGTTTCTTGCCTTGGTGTACCAGAAGAATCAGATCACATGTGAGCTTGAAGAATGAGTGCAAGGTTTTATTGAGTGGAAGTAGCTCTCAGCAGATGGGGGAGTCAGAAGGGAGAAGGTTTTCCCCTGGAGTCAAGCTGTTCAGTGGCCTGGGTTCTCCTCCAACCACCCTGACCAAACTCCATGTCATTCCACCAGTTGATGGCCTGCCGGCGTGCCAGCGTCTGTCGTGTGCTCTTCCACTGGCGTGCTCCCCTCCAAGTCCTCTCAACGTCCAGTCACTTTGTGTCTTCTTCTGCCGATGTGTTCCTTTCGAAGTCCAGCCACTTGTGTGCCTGTCTGTTAGGGTCTCGGGGTTTTTATAGGCACAGGATGGGGGTGTGGCAGGCCAGGGTGGTCTTGGGAAATGCAATATTTAGGCAGGAAAACAGATATGCCGGTCCTCACCTAGGTCTGTGGACACAGGGACCACAGGGACCATGCCTTTCCCTTCCCAGCACTTCCCTGCCTCCCTTCCATATAATTACTTCACAGATTGCCTTTTAATTCTAAGGCTAAAAGAAACTCTTATGATGGAGAAGTCTGATAGAAACCACCTCAACTCAGTGATCAAACCTCACATTAACAATAATGGGACAAGCTGGCATTATGCGCCCTCTGATGTGGTGCACTAAGAAGAACACGACACCACTTCTGTTGTATTCCTGCCAAAAATGGGAACGGTCACAAATCCAAATTGAGGGACATTCTGGGTGAAAACAAAACAAAACAAAACAAACAAACAAACAAAAACTAACCTGAGCTCTTCAAAATGTCAATATCACAAGAACCACTTCACCCCCAAAAAACAGCTTGGAAATATTCTAGATCAAAGAAGGCTAAAGAGACTTGACAACAGTGTGATGTTTGGTTCTTTTTTTTTTTTTTTTCACTGATGCCTCAAATTCTTAGTTCAAGGGAACCTCCTGCCTCAGCCTTCTGAGTAGCTAGGACCACAGGTGTGCATCACCACATTCAGCTAATTTTTACAATTTTTGTAGAGATGAGTTTTTGTCATGTTGACCAGGCTGGTCTCAAACTTTTGGGCTCAAGCGATCCTCCCGCCTTAGCCTCCCAAAGTGCTGGGATTACAGGCATGAGCCACCATGCCTGGCCAATCCTTAATTACATTCTGGATTTTAAAATGCTATGAAGTATATTATTGGAACAACTGTGAATATTTGATTATGGATGTAAACTTGATATCATATCAATGTCAAATTTTCCAAGTATGATTATTATACTGTGGTTACGTAGGCATATGCCTTTGTTTTTAAGAGATACATGAATTATTTAGGGGTGAAGTGTCATATCCACAGCTACAACTATCAAATAGCTCATCAATAGATAGATATCGACATACACACAAATAAAGCAAATGTGAAAAAATCAACAATTGATAAATGTAGATAAAGGGTATATAGGTTTTTATTATGTTATTCTTGCAATGTTTCTGAAGGTTTGAAATATTTCAGAATAAAAGTTGACAAAAAACAAAAGCACAAACAAAAACAATTTTCCAGAGATCAAAAAATACAAAATAGAATACATAAAATAATAATAATGATTATGAAACAGGGAGCCTGCAAGAAGAAATCCATTGGAAAGAAAGAAAAAAGTTGGATAAAGAATAGAAAATACAGTAAAATCAACAAAAGTTGTTTCTTTGAAAATATCAACAAACTTGACAATCCTTCAGTTACGACGACCAAAAAATAAATAAATAAATAAAATAGAGGACTCAAATTACTAAAATTAGAAATAAAAGAAGAAAGTGTATTATTACTGACCTTATAGAAATTAAAAGAATTATATGTGCCGGGCACAGTGCCTCACACCTTTAATCCCAGCACTTTGGGAGGCCGAGGCAGGAAGATCGCCTGAGGCCAGGAGTTTGAGAC
This sequence comes from Colobus angolensis palliatus, assembly GCF_000951035.1. NCBI lineage: Eukaryota > Metazoa > Chordata > Mammalia > Primates > Cercopithecidae > Colobus > Colobus angolensis. The sequence continues at coordinate 1,824,328 of NW_012116077.1, forward strand.
TAGTGTGGGCAACATAGCGAGACCCTGTCTCTACAAAATATTAAAAAGTTAGCCAAGTGTAGTGGTGAGTGCCTGTAGTTCCAGCTATTTGGGAGGTTGAGGCAGGAGGATCACTTGGGCCCAGGAAGTCAAGGCTGCAGAGTGAGCCGTGATGGTGCCACTACACTCCAGCCTGGATGACTGAGAGAGACTGTCTCAAAACAAAAGAAAGCCAAAAAAAAAAAAAAACCAAACTGGAACTAAAATAGCAGAGAACAAAAACATTAGAGTTGGGGGTGGGGTGGGAGAAATTGCCTTGTTTGGGAGAAGGATGGAGATAGTGATTACATTCAGAGTGTATGATATAAATAGAATGCACGACTTCTAAAACGACTGGGGTGGCAGGGAGAAGACATGAATAAAGAATAAAGCTGAGCACAGTGGCTTGCACCTGTAATTCCAGAACTTTGGGAAGTGAGTGGGGTGGATCACTTGAGGTCAGTTGTTCCAGACCAGCCTGGCCAACAAGGCAAAAGCCCATCTCTACAAAAATATAATAATTAGCTGGGGATGGTGGTGCACGCCTGTAATCCCAGCTACTTGGGAGGCTGAGGCAGGAGGATCATTTGAGTCTGGGAGGTGGAGGCTGCAGTGAGCTAAAATCGTGCCACTGCACTCCAGCCTGGGCAACTGAGCAAGGCCTCATCTCAAACAACAACAACAACAAAAACAAACCAAAAAAATACCAAAAGATAAAGTCAGAAGGTCGAGTCAAACAGACAAACAAAACTGCAGAATGATATAGACTAATGGTACCACTAGTGTACATTAAATATAAAATCATGAAACAAAACCAAGTCAGAACAGTGGTTGACTCAGGAGAAAGAAGGCAATAGGACTGCAGACAGTGGACAATATTAAATATTTTATCTGCAATATTCAATTCTTTTACTTCCCAAAAGAGAAACAAAGTAAAAACAACAACAGCAACAAAACAAAACAAAACAAAAAAACTTCCCATGGACCAAGTCTGAAAAAAAAAAAAAAAAACAGAGAAACAAAGTAAATATAAACTCTTAATAATTGTGAATTCTGGGTAGTGGGAGCATGAGTTTTATATTATATTTGTACATTGCTTTTTAAGAAATGTCTAGGCCAGGTGTGGTGGCTCACGCCTATAAACCCAGCACTTTGGGAGACTGAGGGGGGCAGATTGCCTGAGGTCAGGAGTTCGTGACCAGCCTGGTCAACATGGTGAAATGCTGTCTCTACTAAAATATAAAAATTAGCCGGGCGTGGTGTTGGGCACCTGTAATCCCACCTACTAGGGGACTGAGGCAGGAGAATCACTTGAACCCGGGAGGCAGAGGTTGCAGTGAGCGGAGATCAAGCAACGGCACGCTAGCCTGGGCAACAGAGCGAGACTTCAGTTAAAAAAAAAAAAAATTGAAAGCCTTAAAAATATATGGGGAAGTGTGCTGATTAGATTTACAGCCCACATTTATTAATTTCATATGTAATCTTGGCCTAATCATATAACCTTTTTTTAAAGATTATAAAAAAGCTGAAGATAGGCCGGACACGGTGGCTCACGCCTGTAATCCCAGCACTTTGGGAGGCTGAGGCAGGCAGATCACGAGGTCAGGAGATTGGGACAATCCTGGCTAACATGGTGAAACCCTGTCTCTACTAAAAGTACAAAAAATTAGCTGGGCGTGGTGGCAGGTGCCTGTAGTCCCAGCTACTTGGGAGGCTGAGGCAGGAGAATGGTGTGAACCTAGGAGGTGGAGCTTGCAGTGAGCGGAGATCACACCACTGCACTCCAGCCTGGGTGACACAGTGAGACTCCGTCACTGAAAAACAAACAAACAAAAAAAACAACAACAAAAACCCACAAAACAAAAAAGCTAAAGATAATTCATCGTACTTGTGTAAAAATGGGAATGTCAAGATGGAAAGGTGGAGAAAGAATCTAACATTTACTGAACACCTACTATCTGTCTGATGTTGTGCTAGGTTTTTTATGAGAGATAAGCTGCCTTCATAAAATCTTTAATATAAGATTAAATGTAACAAGGGCAAGAGACAATTATGATATGTGCTACAGAAAAAGAGAGAGAAGTGAGGCGTGGTGGTGCATGCCTCTGGTCCCAGCTATACAGGAGGCTGAGGTGGGAGGATCACTTGAGCCTGGGAGGCTGAGGTTGTAATGAGCCAAGATCGTGCCACCGAACTCCAAATGGGTGACAGAGTGAGACCCCGTCTCAAAAAGAAAAAAAAAGAAAAGAAAAGAAAAAGAAAAAGAGAGAGAGACTGAAGGGTTTGAGCAGGTTCCAACATCAGATAGACAGATATTTGTAAAACAGGTAGAAATGGGTGAAAGAAGGTAGAGAGAATTCATTCACCCATCCATCTATTCACCCAAGAACCATTAATCAAAGACATAGCAACTAAATGTAATAAATGCGTCTTTAAAATTTGTGGCTGGCACAATGAGATGTCTCCTCATGCCAGTTAGAATGGCTATTATCAAAAGGACAAAAATAACAAATTCTGGGAAGGATGCAGAGAAAACTGAACTATTGTAGATGGTTGGTGGGAATGTAAATTAGTGCAACTATTATGGAAAACAGTATAGAAGTTCCTCAAAAAGCTAAAAATAGAACTAGCCTATAATCCAGAAATCCCACTACTGGGTATATATCCAAAGGAAACGAAATCAATATGTCAAAGAGAAATGTGCACTCCCAAGTTTTATTGTAGCACTATTCACAACAGCCACAATATAGAGTCAACCTGTGTCCATCAACAGATGAATGGATAAGGAAAATGTGATACACACACACACACACACACACACACACACACACACACACACGGAGTACTATTCAGCCATAGAAAAAGAATGAAACCCTGTCATTCACAGCAACATCATGAGCTTGGAGGACATTATGTTAAGTGAAATAAGCCAGGAACAGAAAGACAAACACTCCATATTCTGACTCATATGTGGAAGTTAAAAACGTTAATCTCATGTAAGTACAGAGTAGAATAGTGGTTACTAGAGGCTGGGAAGGGTAAGGGGATAGGTAGTAGTGAGAAGACGGTTAATGCAAACAATGTTACAGCTAGATGGGAGAAATAAGTTCTGGTGTTGTATGGCACTGTAGGGTGACTATCGTTAACAATTATTGTATATTTTCTTTTTTTTTTTTTTTTTTTTTGAGACGGAGTCTCGCTCTGTCTCCCAGACTGGGTGCAATGGCGCCATCTTGGGTCACTGCAACCTCTGCCTCCCAGGTTCAAGCGATTCTCCTGCCTCAGCCTCCCGAGTAGCTGGGACTACAGGCGCCCACCACCTCGCCCGGCTAGTTTTTTGAATTTTTTTTTTTTTTAGTAGAGACGGGGTTTCACCGTGTTAGCCAGGATGGTCTTGATCTCCTGACTTCGTGATCCGCCCGTCTCGGCCTCCCAAAGTGCTGGGATTACAGGCTTGAGCCACCGCGCCCGGCCATATTGTATATTTTCAAAAAGCTAGGAGAGCCCATCTGAATGTTCCCAACACAAAGAAATGATCAGGCTGGGCGCAGTAGTTCACACCTGTAATCCCAGCACTTTGAGAGGCCAAGGCGGGCAGATGACCTGAGGTTGGGAGTTCAAGACCAACCTGGCCAACATGGAGAAACTCCACGTCTGCTGAAAATACAAAATAATTAGCCAGGCCTGGTGGTATGTACCTGTAATCCCAGTTACTCGGGAGGCTGAGGCAAGAGAATCGCTTGGATCCAGGAGGCAGAGGTTGCAGTGAGCTGAGATTGCACCACTGCACTCCAGCCTGGGCACTGCGTCTCAAACACACACACACACAAAGATCAGTGTTTGAAGTGATGGGTATGCTAATTATCCTGATTTGATCATTACACATTGTATACATATATTGAAATATCACACTGTACCCCATAAAGATGCACAATGATTATGTGTCAATTAAAAATAATAGTAAAAAAAGATTATTTCTTGACATGGAAAGATGCTTATCATTAAACAGATTACCAGGTCACCAAAATAGAAATTGTTTATATCAGGGGTCAACAATACTGGTTCTTCACAGAACAAAACCAGTATTTTCGACTTCGTGGGCCATATGATCTCTGTCATAACTACTCTGTTGTACTATTGTACTGAGGAAGTAACCACAGATAATATGTAAACAAATGAATGTACTTGTGTTCCAATAACACTTTATTTCTCGACACTGAAATGTGAATTTCATATGAATTTTATATGTCACAAAAAATATCCTGCTTGAAATAAATGCACTGTAAAAACAATGTTTGGGAGACATCTGGAGAATTCAGAATCCTGACTGGGTATTTTTTGGTATTAAGAAATTTTCACTAACTGTTCCTAGGTGTGATGATGATATTGTTCTTATGTTATAAAAAGGAGAAAAGCATCTTTATCTTTTAGCCACATATACTGAAATATTTCTGGATGGAATGATATGATGTTTTGCATTAGATTTTAAATAATCCGGTGTATGTGTGTTGGAGGGAATTGGTAGGATAACTACAATTAAAACAAAATAGATCATGTGTTGATAATTTCTGAAGTTGGGTGTTGGGTCCATAGAAGTTCATTACATTATTTTCTCTATTATGTATATGTTTATATTTTACCATAATGAGTTTTCAACATGGCGAAACCCCATCTCTACTAAAAATACAAAAAATTAGCCAGGCGTGGTGGTGGGCTCCCGTAATCTCAGCTACTCGGGAGGCTGAGGCAGGAGAATCACTTAAACCCTGTGGGCAGAGCTTGCAGTGAGCAGGGATCACACCACTTTACTCCAGCCTGGGCAAAAGAGTGAAACTCCATCTTAAAAACAACAACAACAAAACAACAACACCATTATTATTTAATGCTTACCATGTTCCAAGAAACTGGAAGTATAAACAAGGAAAATAAATTGCGTTCCCTCAAGGAGCTTATGATCTTCTGGGGAAAACAGACACATGAAATGACCAGGTATGTCATGATTACCTGCTGTGCTATCGGCATGAACCAAATGCCACGGGAGAACTGGATTCTGCCTGAGCTGGTCAGGAACGGCTTGAAAGGGACAGTAAGGTTTCACTATTTCAGAAATAGAATTTCTAGGGCTTGATGACCTATGGGATGTGAAAAAGACTGAGTCAAAAGTAATAGAAGCTTTTACTTTGGCCACGTGGGTGGGTGGTGTGCCATTAAGGGAGACAGGTAATGGTATTGGGGGGGTGGGGGTGGGGAGAAATAGATCAGGGTGGGGGCAGGCCAGGGAGAGTTCAGCCTTGGACCTACAGGAAGTTGTTGAAACTTTCCTAGGCAGAAGGTTACTTAGTTACTGCAGTAACTAAGGTTTCAAGAGGGGAATGCACAGGATGTTTTTGGAGATCCTTCTAGATCCCAGACTAACAGCCTACTTGGGGAGAGGCAGGAGGTAAGGTTGGCTGGAGAAGTAGGTGTGTTCTCTGAGAGTTGTTTTGGGCTCCACCATTGACAGGACACAGGATGATCATGAAATGGAGCCACTGCTTCCCTGTGGGTTCCATTGACAAAGTCAGATGAGCACCACTTTGAGGGAAAAATCACTTACCTGAAAGAAGCAGCCACTTTGGATGACTGTAATAAAAGTGATGAACACTCTACTTTCATTGTTTTGGAAGCAGAGTATACAGGTTTGGATTGTGGGCTCTGGAACTATGCTGCTTGGTTTTAAATCCTGGTTCCAAAGTTGCTTAAGTCTCAGTTTCCTCATCATCTGTAAAGTATCTCATATAAGAGTAAATAAAATGATGTATGCAAACTGTCCATTACATAATACATTTTCGATAACTTAGAATTATTAGTTCTAATGGTACTTTTTGAAGAGAATGTAAAGGACTTGATTACTTTGTGTGATGATAAATGCTTCATATTTCCTTCCAAGGGTGCTTTAAATTCTATTGAAATTGAAGGCCGTTTTCCTCGCACCCTATTCCTTACTAAACAGAAATCCAAACGATCAGATTTGAGATCACACTACCTGCTTTTAGTCTATTTAATTTCTTTTTACTTTTTTTTTTTTTTTTTTTTTTTGCCCAGGCTGGAGTGCAGTGGCCGGATCTCAGCTCACTGCAAGCTCCGCCTTCCGGGTTTACGCCATTCTCCTGCCTCAGCCTCCCGAGTAGCTGGGACCACAGGCACCCGCCACCTCGCCCGGCTAGTTTTTCTATTTTTAGTAGAGACGGGGTTTCACCATATTAGCCAGGATGGTCTCGATCTTCTGACCTCGTGATCCACCCGTCTCGGCCTCCCAAAGTGCTGGGATTACAGGCTTGAGCCACCGCGCCCGGCCTCTTTTTACTTCTTAACACTGAAAACATTACCAAAATGTAGCACCCAAGTTCACAATTTGGGCAACCCCTTTCTTTTTATTCGTTTTGCTTGTTCTGCAACACAAACTACAGTCCCTGACATGCTTTCATTGGAACGATGTGTTTCCGTGACCCACATAATTTGAGTCTGTCTCAAGGAGATGCAGTGTTAAGAGGCAGACTGGGCTGGCCTTGGGTGCAGACTAAGCTGGGGCAATGTTGGAGGCAGGACATGCCTTGTACCTAGTAAGAGCATCACCAATGTCTGCACAAGGGAGGAAGGGAGGAAAGAAGTGGAGGTGGCAGGGAGGAAAGAAGTGGAGGTGGCAGGAAGGAAGGAAGCAAGAAGGTAGGAATGGAGCAGAGATGGGGGGAGCGACAAGGGGGAAAAACAAGAAGGAAGAATAAATAAAGGAAGAGGGAGAAAGGAAGGAGTCTTGAGAAGAATGAACAACAACTAACACTGATTGAATGCCAAAGAATAGCCTGAAGTTTCCCTGAAAAAGGGTCCTCTCTCCCGAGCCTTCCATCATGGGTGCCTCTTGGCTGTTTCTTTTGGGCTGGGCACAGGGCTGGTATGGGGTGGGGAGTTGTCTGTGGCCAAGCTAATTGTTCAGTGCCTTTCCATGATGGAGTGGGGGCAGATTGGCTTCCTCTTCTCCTAGGCAGTGTAGCGGGACTTCTCTTGCCATCTAGAAGGACCAAACTTCAGGGCTTCTGAGGGCTTAGAAGGGGAAAAGAGAAAGCCCAGGCCCCTGGTGCCAGGGGCAGAGAAGGGGACTTTATAAGGGCTTACGCTGCTGGTTCTCTGGTAAGGGAGACCACTAGCCAGTTTGTGCGACATGGGGCAAATAGGAATCATGAGGATCTATTTGCTGGATCTATGTATACCACACCACCCCTACACCCGCTCCTGCCATCATCATCTACCTCCATGGTCTTCTGTACAGGAAAGAATGACTTTCAGCAGATCGAAGGCCAATTCTTCCCATGAATCCAGCCCTTATTCCATCTCACCTAGGCAGGGGGCTTTACTCCTTTAGTAAACCCTCCTGTCATGCCTCACCAACCCCTCTACTGATTATCCCTAAACTGTTGACCAACAGGCTCTCATCTCTCAAATCACAAAGAGAGAAGAGAATCTTTTCTTGTCCCTACTCGCTCCTCCAGTTCTGCTCCATTGTTCTTCCCCTTTACACTGGAAAGTCTCAAAACAGTTGTCTACCCTATGCTGTCTCTACTTCAACTCCAATTCCCTCTGCAACCCTGTTCCATCAAATCCTTCCACTTCCCTCCACTAGCACCACCCGAATCTAAACCACCATCAGCTTTGATAGAAACTATTGAGAAAGCCTCCTAACTAATGTCCCTATTTCAATTTTTAATGTGTTCTGAACTATTCTCCACATAGTAGTCAAGGTGGTCTTTTAAAAATGTAAATCAGATCTGGAATACTACTCAGCAATAAAAAAGAGCAAGCTATGGAAACACCCAACAACTTGGATGAATCTCAAGGAACTCAAAACCGAGTGAGAAAAGTCAATCTCAAAATGAATATTGTATGATTCATTTACAAAACATTCTCGAAATATCAAACTTACAGAAATGGAGGACGGATTAGTGGTTGCCAATGGTGAAAGACTTGGGGAACTGAGGAGATGGTTATTGCTATTTTATAATTATAGTACAACAGGTAAGGTCGTTGCAATGATGAAACTGTTTTATGCATTGACCACGGTAATGGAAAGAGGCCACACATGATAAAATTGTATAGACCTAAACACACACATACCAGACACACACGCACACACACACACACACACACTAGAAGTAAAACTGGAGAAATCAAAATAAGATTGGTAGATTGTACTAATGTCAACATTCTAGTTATCTTATAGTGTAGTTTTGCATTGGGGGAAATAGGGCAAGGGGGACACCAGATCTCTCTGTATGATTTCTTACAAATGCATGTGAATCTACAATCATCCCAAAAGACAAAAGCTCAGTTAAAAGAAATGTAAGTCAGACCATGTCACGCCTTGGGGTTAAGCCACTCATTCAATGCCCTCCCATTGATTCTAGAATGAAGTGGCCTGCCCATGGACTGCACCTGCCCATGGACAAGCATGCAATCCACGATCTGGTCCCTGCCAACCTGTCCAGCCTTACTTTCTGGTACTCTCCCCAGCTCTCCTGGCGCCAATCATGATCACCACCTTTTAATTGCAAAGCATCAAGATTTGGTCCCTCCTTCTGGCTTGCTTTCTAGAAAACTTTTTCCTGGCTCTTTCCTATCTTTCAGGGTTCAGCTTAAATGTCACCTCCTCCTTTCCTAATCACACTATTTGCACTTTTCCTATACAAGCTTTATCCAAATTTGATTATTTTCTCACTTCTTTATTGTCTGTCTCCCCCACTAGATTACAAGCTCCCAGGGCAGGGTGGGTACTGTCTGCAGACGACGCTGTTATCACCAGCGCCCGGCACTGAGCTTGGCACATGGCGAGGGCTCAGTAAACTGAATGCTGAGTAAATGAGACGCCACGCGCCGCTTTGCCATCGGTGCTTTCTCAGCGACGCTAAAACGCTCTGCATGGTGGCATTAGGATTATGGATGGGGCTTCTTCAGCTCCCTCCGGCTTGTTACTAAGGGGGAGGGGTCGTCGGTGGGCCTTTCTGCGCCGCTCCTAGCCACCGGGTTCCGAAGTCGGGGGCCGAAACGGCGTGCGCCCCGAACCGGGGCCGCTTTTCAGGGAGTGCGCAGGTTAGCGAGACCCCCAGTGAGGCGAGACACCACCCTCACTTGGCTGTCTTTGTTGCTCCCACCTCCCCAGCCCCGGCTGCCCGCAGTGACTCGTGACTCCCACCGGCCTCTAAGGCCCGCTGCGCGAGGGAGGGGGCCCGAGGCG
>NW_012116077.1:1834280-1866890 GCF_000951035.1 Colobus angolensis palliatus
TCGGCCTTCCAGGGCTGGGTACCGGCGGCCTCGGCTGCCTAGCTGAGGCCGGGGGCGGGGGGAGTCCCGGGCTGCGGCGTGCGGGACGAGGGACTGCGAGGTCCCCCCGTGTGTGTGCCTCGGCCTCCCCTGGGTTTTCGCCTCGATGGGGACTAGGAGGCACTGGGGTGGAGATGGGGTATTGGGAGAGAAATGGGGGCTCTCCATGTTTTCCTGTGCCGGGGATGGTGGGGAGTGAGAAGGGAGTGAAGGGGGGGGCCCTGGTTTTGTCACCAAGGATGGCGGGCAGTGGGGGGTGCGGCGAGGTGGGGACACCTCTTGGTTTTTTCAGCCAGGATAGCTAGCAGGGGCTGTGGGGAGCGAGTGAGGATGAAACGGTGGGTCGACTCCCTTGGTTTTCCCATCAAGGATGGCGGGGATCGTGGAGAGGGGAGGTGGGAGACCTGCTTTGCTTCGCTTAACGAGAAATGGCTGGGGTGGCGATGAGGAGTAGAGGTGAGGGGGCCCGCCTGGGTTTTCCTGACGCGGATGCTTGCGGGGTGGTTGGAGGATGGGGGTGGGGTACAGACTAAGGAGGGAGGGGGAGGGCCGGCTGTGGTTCTTCTGTCCAAGGGGGATGGCGCGGGTTTGGCGAGTGGGGGTGGGGAGGGGGTATTTCAGCTCCAGCGTGGAATCTAGAGAAGCACGAGGAAGGTTCTATCACGGGGGTTGAGCCTTAGAAGGTGGGTTTTCAAAACTGCAGGGCGTGACCCTTTCCCGTCTCAAAAAGCGTGAAATCCTTACAAGGTGCCGTCTGTTCTAGGCTCTGGGAGAGAGATTTCTGCTTTCGAAGTTTCTCTTCCTTTCCTCTCTGCCCTTAGTCGTCCAGGACTAGGTAAAGGTTAAGAAATCATCAAGGCTAAGTCACTGTTGTGTCGTTCGTGGTGAGCGCTATATTATTTTCTGCATTTGGGAATGTGCGAATTTTTCGGGTTTGTTTTGATTGCCCTTTACAATAAACACCCCATGCTAGGGAGACCCCTTGGGAAAATAAAAGGACAAGGCTTATTAATGGTATGCCAGGTTTGGATTTTGAATTCCTGAAGGGCAGGAGATAACATCCTTGTAGCATTTCGCTTGGTTTTCAGAAGAGTAGAAATAGTAGAATAAGCGTATGTATTTGCTGGAAGTCCCCTTGTATTCATTTAAATTATCCCTTCGGGATTATCCGAGCCCCCTTTGATTTGGATTTGGAATAGATCCAGTTTTCCTAATTGGAGCCATCATCTTGTAATTGCTTGTAATTCTTCTCTGAGTTATCAAATCTATGGCAAGCTTATAGAACAGCAGGAATAATTTTTTCCGTCATCTTGATTAAGACAGTTTTAATGTAAATGTTATGGTGTTCCATGGAAATGTGAACATTTGCAGAATAGCACAAGTTTAAATTATGGGCCCCCCTGGAATTTTGTAAAGCTTTTCCCGCCCCAGCTCATCTCCAAGAACCAGGACCTCTGGATCCTTACACTGAAGAAGCAAGGGCTTCAGGGATGGTAGCTTTGCGTTTACAAACTCATGTTCATATTTGCTTAAGAAGAATATGTATTAAACAGGCATTTGCCTTTTATGTGGTGAGACTATAGTGTTTTCCCGTTTTTGGTTACATAAGGTTCCAATCAAGTGTTTACCTTCAGTCTTTAAAAATGCTTATTTAACATTTTTAAGGGCCAATATAATCTATGCAACAGGAAATTGGTCAGATAGGCCATGATTTGTGCAAACCACCTCACAATAAGTACATAGTCTAAGACTATCATATAGATTCTGTAACCATATATGGTTTTTGAAATTCTAGGCTACCATTCCCATATTTAATTTTCAGAAAAGGAAAATATTTTTTTCAACCAAGTCTAGATTTTTGAGTGAAACTAAGAAACATTGTGTAAGATTTAAATTGATAAAATTCCTCCTGTATAATACTAGTGCATTGGAGGTAATTTAATATATATTAAATGAATGGACCACTAAAAAAAAGTAATTATTTTTTTTTCCTGGAAGTCTCAAACTGGAAATGTTTAAGAGGAAATAGATTTTTAGTTACAAAGATCGACAAAAATGTATTTATTTACACTATTATAATGTTAATATGGTATTCACTCTGTGCCCAAATAACAATAGAAAAAATAGCATATTTTTATAATAAAGTTTAAGCCTAATGTGTTTTTCTCTAAGGAGTAGAATGCAGAAAGTGGTAAAAATCTTTTACAGAGAGAAGCATGTTGATTGATAGGAAGTGGGCTTTAAGTTTCTCTCTGGACAAAAGGTGTAAATGGCATATTTTTTACCTGGCTTTTTGAGAATCTGTTGCCCTCGAGGACATGAAAGACATTTCAGGAATTAATAGAAGTCGGATCAGATTCTCTTGCTAGATGTTCTTAAAGATTTTGCTGATATGCATTTGAAAATTTGTAAATCAGATTTTCATGTGAGAAATTAACCCTCACCTCTAAAGTTTGAGCATTAAAAAAGTTTGTTGAAGGCATGGAAGGTAATTTCCTGTGACTGAACCCTGTTTTTCCACTCTCCACCTCCTAGTTCCCTTCTTCCCCATGCCTCTCCCTTTTCCCCCCTCTGGTGCCAGCAACATTGGCTTTTATATCCTTATGGGAGTTGAACCAAATGTTCCTGCTTGCTTGAACTTGAGGCCTTATCTATTTGGCTGCATTCCCCAACTTTTGCCTACTGAACTTTTTTTGTTAATTGAACTATCTAGTTGTTTGGATTTGGGGTAAAAGGGAGGAAACTGTAATTATTTTCTCTTAAAAGATCTTTTCTTTTAGCTCCTGTGGGAGAAGAGCGGAGAAAGGTTCTTTTTTGGTCAATGGTGTACTTAATTAAGCAGAATATATGACTGTTCGTTTATTCAACAAACATTTGCCGAGTTACCTCCTCTGTTGGAGGCTCCATGCTAGGTGTGGAGATATTTGGTTGATAAGAAATGGCTTCCGCCTTTCTGATGCAGTTTTGAAAATGAAAAATAGATAGTGAATCTGTTGTGAATAATCGAGAATTGTCTGGAGTTTTTTGGAGAGACACATAGCAACCTTCTATACAACCATGCAGACGGTGGGGGCGTTTCTTTCCAGTCACTTATTCACTGCATAAACTGTACCTTGCCCTCTCAACTAAGACATGTTATTTTTTTTTTAATTTTTTCATTTTGGGAAATCGTATTTTTTAAGTCATGTTAAGGTCTGTGGCCTTTTCTTTTTTTAAAAAATAAAGTAAATAAGACAGCCGATTTCTTGATGTTTACATTCAGCTTTGTATTACTGTATAGAGTAGGGAGAAGTGGATGGCCAGCATCCCTTCCTGTGACTTAATGCATCTCTGATGGCAAATTGGGCCTTCCCAAAATATTTTTCTGGGGTCAACTTTGAATTATGGATAATAATGCATGATGGAGCCCAGAAGAGTGGATAGTCCTAAATAGTAGCTCGAATAAATCTTTGACCTTCTACAGGGCTACTTCCTGAGTGCCTGGAGAAACCCCCTCTGCGTGGATAGTGCCACACTGGTGGTTTTCAGCCAGGGCACTTTTGCCCCCCCAGGGGTCACTCAACAATTTTTGCCAGATGCACTCTACCGGCATCCAGTTGCTAGAGGCAGGGATGCTGCTTAAATACCCCACAGCGCGTAGGGCAGTGCCCGGCAGCAAATATCCAGTCTGAAATGTCAGTAATGCTGAAGTTGATGTAATTTCCTCTACAAAATGTATCAGAACATAATTCCGGGAGAGTAGAGAACAATAACAGCGTCTTGAGGTGACTGAGTAGTTGGCAGAACTCACTTTATTAGTCTCAAAAATGACTAGTTCCAGCCAGGTGCTGTGGTTCACGCCTGTAATCCCAGTACTTTGGGAGGCTGAGGGAAGCAGATCACTTGAGTCCAGGAGTTCGAGACCAATCTGGCCAACATGGCAAAACCCTGTCTTTACTAAAAATACAGAAAATTAGCCTGTTGTGGTGGTGTGCGCTGGTAGTCCCAGCTACTTGGGAGGCTGAGGCATGAGAATCGCTTGAGCCCAGGAATTGGAGGTTGCTGTGAGCTGTGATTGCACCACTGTTGGGTGACAGAGTAAGACCCTGTCTCAAAAAAATAAAATAAATAAATAAAAGTGACTAGTTCGTGCATACCAACCTGAAGAATTAAAGAAAATAACAGCTACCATTTATGGCACTTACTCTGTGCCAGAGGACTTGTATACATTATATATTCTCTTCATTTGGTAAATGAGGAACCACACTCAGAGAGGTAAGGGAACTTGCCTGGGGCCTCACAGCTGGTAAGGTTAGAAGTAGAAATCAAGATTAAGATTATTACTCCTTTGAAGTTCATGGTTTTAAGCACAACTATGCATTATCTCCCTTTCGGCATGCAGCATTCAAAATCTTAACAAAGTGAAAATTACTATATGTCCTATATACCATTGGGCTTGCCTGAGAGTAATTAAAACCATGAATGCTAAATGTGATCATACTTGGAGTAAGTGACAAGGAGTAGGGGAAAAGAGAACCAACATTAATTGAACACCTACTAAAATTTCAGGAAGCATGCAAATTAAATATACACCCATTGACTAATTTGATCCTCACAGCAACTCTGCAGTTATGATGCACATTTTACAGATGAGAGTGGGAGATATTTGTTAGTTAACTTGTCTAAGATTGCACAACTAATAAGCAGCAGGGCTGGGATTTGAAATGATGTCCTACAACTAAGCCACTCTTTGCAGCTTACTCTAAAAGTTGGAAGTAAGTTGAGCCTCTTGGAGAAAGGAAGGTAGGCCTGGGTAAAAAGTAATTTCAGGCAGAGCATGATGGCTCACACGTGTAATCCCAGCACTTTGGGAGGCCGAGCTGGGCAGATCACCTGAGGTCAGGAGTTCAAGACCAGCCTGGCCAAAATGGTGAAACCCCATCACGGCTAAAACACAAAAATTAGCCAGGCGTGGTAGCGGGTGCCTGTAATACCAGCTACTCGGGAGGCTGAGGCAGAAAGAATTGCTGGAACCCAGGAGTCGGAGGTTGCAGTGAGCCAAGAGAGCACCACTGCATTCCAGCCTGGGCTCTGTAGAGCTAGACTCCATCTCAAAAAAAAAAAAAAAAAAAGTAATTTGAGAGGTAATGTGTAGTCGACGTTGGATTGTATTCAGGTAGAGAATGGAGAGGTGAATTGCTGTACCTTCCTCAGCTGATGAGAATTGAATTCTACATTGAATTTTTTCTAGAGATCTACTCAAATTGAAACAGTGATTGTCATTTTGTCCAACTTCATTTTCTATCTTACCTGAATTTTCCAAGCTGTGCTTTGATAACCATGAACCTGGAAGTTATGGAAGTCTGTGCTTAACCTTTCAGTAGCTCACCTTCCACCTTTCTTAGGGCTGTCCTGTAGAACATAGGAGTGACAACATTTGGTTTTTGTCTTCTTTTTACACAATTTAAACATTTGTGCTTGCTATGGAAGATGTTTTTATAATACACGGCATCAAATTCATTCTTGTGTTTTTCGTATGGGGTTGTTTTGTTTTGACAACTAAATATTTATTTTAAGTTTTAATGTGTTTTGTTTCAGAGCACAAAAAGAGGAAACATTTAAAAAACAGCCCAATCACAATCATTTTGTCTGAAAAGCATTTTTTTTGGGTGGCGGGGGGGCGTGTACAGGAAAAGGACTGCATGTTTCATTTCATTTACTTCAATTGGAAAGGAATTTTAACCATGATTCTCAAGGGCCAGGATGCTGGAAAAAATGTTATTTAGATAAAATGCATGTTTTGATTTCCACATAGAACTGTGAGTCATAGATTCTGATTATAATAATAATGTTCTGATTCTACTACAGCAGTCAGCCACTTGGGTAATCAACCACTGTGTATAGACATGCATGGTGATACCATCTGATTTGTCCCATCACCCACTGATTCATTCTAGAGTAGACTTGAGTGATCTGATGGAACTTGCAAGAATGAATGATCCTTTTGAAAATCAAATTTGTCAATAAGAATGGTACCTTTTATTGTAGGAAAATGCAGAAAATACAGAAAAGCTTCAAGAAGAAAACCAAAATCAGTCATAATTCACCACCCATAAATTAATGACAGTATTTTGTATGTCCTTTAAAAATGCAGTACTTTCTAAAAATGGTGGATTCAAGCCCATTGCAAAACCTCCAACTTACATAGTGTGTGTTTTTTTTTAAATGACTAGAAGATTTTCTGAATGACTGCTACATCTCTAGATAGAAGTCACGGTCATAACCCATGAAAAGGGAAAGCTGACAGGCAGTTGGAGAACTATGCTATAGCATCTTCCTGACAGCTATTTAAAGAAGCTTAAGGATAACTCCTTTAAATTTCTCCTCTTCCAACTTGAATGATCGAGTTTCAATGCTAAAACAGGCTGTCAGTACCCACCTCCCATTATTTTACAGATGAGGAAACTGAGGCTCAAAGGGGTCAAGCATCTAATGTGCTAACATCAGAGTTCCAGCTTGAATTTTTAGGTTGTCTTCATAGGTAGGTAATTTTTTATTTCCTAAAGATTCCCCCTAGTTAAGAACTTTTTCATGGCCTGACCCTCAAAAGAACAAGCTCTTCTGGTGGGAGTATACTATAAAGGATACTAAAAGGCCAAGTATAATACTTCCTAATTTCAGAATATGTTCCAAACAGTTGTGGGCAGTACAGGAATTTTTCATGTTATTTGCTTTATTGTAATTGAATATTTAGTGATGGGGAACCTCTTGAATGGGTCTGGCTCTCAGTTTAATTTCCCCTAGCCTATGGGGCAAGTGCCAAGACATGAAGTATGCCTATAGGTACAAAAATGAAAGATGAATTAAAAGAGTCTTTAGACATGGTAGCCTGGAAAATCACAATTAGGGCTTTTGCTCCATGAAAGTATTTTTTTTTTTCCTTTATAAAGGGAGATATCTGTTGAAATTGTGGGATAGAGATTTTAAAGATTGCATCTGCTTCCAAACTAAGGTCAAAAGTTAAATTGTAGTAAATGTGTGCAGTGTGGTATCATTAAACTGCGCACACATACATGAAATTGTTGTTTTAATCTGGCATCCTTTTTTTTTTTTAGATGGAGTCTTGCTGTGTCACCCAGGCTGGAGTGCAGTGGCGCTCTCTCAGCTCACTGCAACCTCCACCTCTCGGGTTCAAGCGATTCTCTTGCCTCAGCCTCCCTAGTAGCTGGGATTACAGGCACGTGCCACCACACCTGGCTAATGTTTGTATGTTTAGTAGAGATGGGTCTTCACCATTTTGGCCAGGCTGGTCTCAAACTCCTGACCGCAGGTGATCCACCTACCTTGGCCTCCCAAAGTGCTGGGATTACAGGCGTGAGCCACCACGCCCAGCCTTAATCTGGCATTCTTAAAAAAATAAGTTAATTTGCTTTCTTCTCCCTTTTCTCCTGCCCCATTTCATTTCTTTCTGTAGCTGTGAGGGTCACTCTTCATGTCTATTTCACTCTCAGGGTGACTCTTTTTTCAGTCCACCTGACTGCACCTACTTTCCTTTTTCCAGGCTCTCCGTGGATCCATATCCTTCTATCACATTCATCAGCCACTGCATCTTGCCCTTGTCCCCATTTGCCATTGTTACAATTACCCCACCTTGGGCTAGGCCAGGGCTGTTTTTCAGCTTAGGCTGGGCAGGGAAGCTGATCTCCAGGGCAGATGTGGAGTGGGAAGAGTTGTTGTCACTCTATACAGAAATGTCATTGACAGAATAGGATTAAACAAAATACCTACAGAGATTACATAGGCTGTGTATACATGTAAACTTGTGAACACAAAATCATCCCTTCTTTACAGCCAGGGTTCCAGCAAATGCTAAGGCTACATGAAATAATGAGTATGGATACCTATTGCCGAGGGCTTACTATTTGAACAAGTGAGAGAATTGTACTCTTGCCTAGGGGTGTATGTTTAAGTAGCTTTTTTTTGCTCCTGTTCCTTATTATTGCCTGCTAATGGATATGTATATTGTCAGTAAGTGACCAACTCTCCCTAACTTCCTGTAGTACACTGTATTTCTCTTGTGAAAATGGATTTTCCTCTGTATTTAAACCACTGAGATTTATTTGTGCCTCATTTTTGAACTACTATAGATAAAAAACACGCAATAGGAAATACCTGTGGACTGTTTTTGAAATGCAGTGAAACCTAGAAAAAGAAAATAACGATCAAAATAATAAATATCTCCTGTCAGCATTTTACTGCTTCTAGAATTGATATTCTATTTGCCCACATAAAATCTCTCTGGATTTTATTCCTCTTGCAATACATAGTAGCTTTTGCTCCTGTTCCTTATTATTGCCTGCTAATGGATATGTACATTGTCAGTAAGTGACCAGCTCTCCACAGCTTCCTGTAGTACACTGTATTTCTCTTCTGAAAATGGATTTTCCTGTGTATTTAAACCACTGAGATTTATTTGTGCCTCATTTTTGAACTACTATAGATATAAAAGGCACAGATAGAAAATACCCGTGGACTGTTTTTGAAATGCATTGAAACCTAGAAAAAGAAAATACCAATCAAAATAATAATTTAAATAAATCTTGTCAGCATTTTACTGTTTCTATTTACCCACATAAAAACTCTCTGGATGTTATTCCTATTGCAAGACATTAAATATTCCATAGACTTTTTTTTTTTTTTTTTTGAGATGGAGTTTCGCTCTTGTTGCCCAGGCTGGAGTGCAATGGTACGATAATGGCTCACTACAACCTCCACCTCCGGCTCCTGCCTCAGCCTCCCAAGTAGCTGGGACTACAGGCACCCACCACCACGCCCAGCTAATTTTTGTATTTTTGGTAGTGATGGGGTTTCACCGTGTTGGCCAGGCTGATCTCAAACTCCTGACGTCAGGCGATCCACCCTCCTCCGCTTCCCAAAGTGCTGGGATTACAGGCGTGAGCTGTTCTGTAGACTTTCTAATAACAAGAATTTGTAATATTCACAAGGTTTTAAATTGCCTTTTTAGTACTAAGGAAATGATAGCTGGGAATGCAAAGGCTTTATTGGCAAGATTGTTTTGACAAGGATGGCACAAAACTAAATTTCTATACTTGATTAATTTATAAGTCTTGTCACTCACTTTTAGTTTTAGAGTGTGGATAAGGCTGTTTGATTCTTGTCAGATTTGAAATGTATGATTTATGAGACATTAAGAATTGGTTTTTCAGTGCACTCTGCCAGGTCTAGTTTTATGCATCATTCTTGTTTGGGAAGCTGATTGCAAGTCTGCCTACAGACATAATCAATCACCTGCACCTTCAGGTGGCCAGGTGGACTGAAGTAAAAGATTTCCCCCAAGGTTTCTCAGAGAGTAAAGAATACACACACACATACACACACACACACACACACACACACACACACACACACATGCAGACATGCAAATTATCCGTCCAAAAATATTTATATCACTAAGCCAGAGCAGTGGATTTAGACATTTGACTTAACAAAATTTGTTATTCAACACGTTCTAGCAACTACCCTGTAAATGATTGTCATTTCACCTACAACAATGAAAAGATAAAGTCCTCAGCCACGAGGCACGTTGTTTGTCAAAGATTCCACACCTTCAGATGCCAGGGTCAACACAAGTTTTCAAACCCTAGACCCAGTCCCTTCTAGGCCACAGAAGGTCTGCCTCTTTTAAGGAAGGAATTTTCCAATGCACTAAGCACAGGTTATCAAACTAAAGAAAGAAACCAAGCAGCCAAACTAATCATATGAGGAGGTGAAAGTTTATACTTGCATCTTATAGCAGATGGCCTTTGTTAAAGTCACTTTTAAAATATCAACTTTACCGAGTATGATTTAGGTACAAAAACCGGCATCCAATTAAAGCCTCCAATTTGATGAGTTTAGACAGATGTATATACCCATGAAACCACTGCCCCAGTCAGGATGTGGAATGTTTTTATCACCTCCACAAGTTTACCTTTGTCGCTTTTCCAGTAACATTCTTCCCCCTGCCCCTTTTCCCAGTCGTTATGCTTCTGTGTGAGAGCCACTTTCAAAACTCAGATTTGAAAGTTTGTGGACCTTCCTCTATAAAAAGACTATATTTATGTCCAAAATGCAATTGTGTTCTCTATGTTTAAAATAATATTACAGAGAAATTCTAGGTACTGATTTCCTAGAACCTTTCCCTGATCCTCTGCAAATAAGCTATTTAGTAAATAGTTTCATTATGTGCTTGAATTGAAGAGAAATTACAGCCAAGAGAAAAACAATTCTGATAGACAGAAAAGCAGTGTATGTTCTTCTCAAGTAGTTACAGTGAGACGTCAAATCCCTCAAGACCCAGAAAAATAAAATTTGAATTTTGCTTCGTACTTATATGTAAAGTACAAATGAAGGCTGAGAATAAAAATTTTATATGTATCTATCTGTCTCTCTGTCTACCTGTCTAATCATTCATCCATCCATCCATCCCTCCAGCTAGTGTGTGTATATATGTTGTGTATATATGTTTCTGTATAAAATTACTATGTATTAATAACCCTATCCCTTGAGGATTCCAAAATATTTGAAGGCTGCAGAGGGAATTTTTTGTGCATGAAAGGTGTACTATCTTTACAAACTTAGGTGAAAAGCAAGCTTTTCATATGCTGTTATTCTCATTGATATATTTAATTGAACTAATAATTATTGGGCAATTTAAAGGCTACAGCATTGAGATGCAGTTTGCCCCTTTGTTTGTCAACTTCTAGAAAAATCCAAGTGTTTTCAAAAACTATCTTGCTGGCTCTCTGTTCTGTTGTTATTATTTTGGCATGCGTCTAGTCTCCTCTTGTCACTCTCGATTTCTACTGTTTCTGCCCTATCTTTCTTCCCTGATTTTCCTCCTCCATGTCTTTCCCATATCCTGATGCCACTTCTCTTGCACTGCTCTGCTTTCTCACGAGAAAGCCATTTTTATAAACATCTCCAGACTGAGAGGGCAGCAGACTGATTCCAAAGTGTCAGATAGCGTCTTGGAGGCTGTTTCTCCTGTGATCCAACACTTCTTCACACACCTTTCCAGTTTCGAGCTGTACTGGAGATTGGAGAGTTGTGAAAGGATGGTTTTTGGATAATCAAAGTTGAATATACTTGCTGGGCTGTGTTATGGACCGTCTTTGAAACCATGAATCATTAAAAATAAGTGAATAGTTTACATTATAATATTCCTAGGAAACTTCCTTTGATAACTGTAAAGCAATTAAAATTGTCCTGAGATAAGGTGATTTATTGTTCTTCAGAATGGGCTATAAAGATAATAAAGAACCCCTTCAACATTTGTCAAAACCCATAAAATGCACAACGCAATGAATGAACCCTATGTAAACCCTACACTAGTTCATTATAATGTATTAACGTTGGCCTATCAATTGGGACAAATGTACTACATCAATACAAGATGTTAATAATAGGGGAAACTGGGAGATGGATGCTAAGGAGGCATACAGAAACTCAGTACTTCCTGCTTAGTTTTTCTGTAAACCTAAAACTGCTCAAAAAATAGTCTACTAATTAAAAGGCTCATGCCTGTAATCCCAGCAATCTGGGAGGCCGAGGTGGGTGAATCACTTAAGGCCAGGAGTTTGAGACCAGCCTGGCCAACATGATGAAATCCTGTCTCTACTAAAAATACAAAAATTAGCCGGGTGTGGTGGCATGTGCCTGTATTCCCAGCTATTTGGGTGGTTGAGGTGGGAGAATCACTGAAACCCAGTAGGCAGAGATTGCAGTGAACCGAGATCGCGCCACTGCACTCCAGCCTGGGAGACAGAGTGAGACCCTGTTTTAAATAATAAATAAATGAATAAATAAATAAATAAATAAATAAATAAGTATATAAATAAATTCCAGCGTTTGTTTTTCAGAATGAGTGACATAAGAGATGTGTTTCTCGTTGAGTGATGTAACCTGTGGCATGAGCCCCTGAAAAGGGGAAGTATGAGGTTCCAGGAGAGCTGCCCAGTACCTCCAATGCTATGTCTAGTTGCACAATAGTCAGTAGATAGGTCAGTGGGAGCACTGGGTTGGGACTTCACATGCCACCCTTGAAACATCATGCCATCTTTGCAGTGGAGTCCCAGATTTTGCAAATCCACTGCCCTACAACCCAGTGGGCCCTTTTTGACCCTTGCATTTGTGGTATCATTAGCAACAGTGACAGTTGGTGAGCTTATGCCAACTCCAAGCCAATATCCAGGTCGGAGTTCAATTGCTTTGGGCCAAAGGCTGTTATTGCATGGCTTGGAGCGTAGACCCAATGCCCGAACTTCCATGCACTTACTCAATATGGCCAGCTCTACAGTAAACGTGTGTGAAAACATTCTTTTTTTTTTTTTTTTTTGGAGACGGAGTCTCGCTCTGTCGCCCAGGCTGGAGTGCAGTGGCCGGATCTCAGCTCACTGCAAGCTCCGCCTCCCGGGTTCCCGCTGTTCTCCTGCCTCAGCCTCCCGAATAGCTGGGACTACAGGCGCCCACCACCTCGCCCGGCTAGTTTTTTGTATTTTTTAGTAGAGACGGGGTTTCACCATGTTAGCCAGGATGGTGTCGATCTCCTGACCTCATGATCCGCCCGTCTCGGCCTCCCAAAGTGCTGGGATTACAGGCTTGAGCCACTGTGCCCGGCCCAAACATTCAGTTTTTATAGTCATTAATGTGAATAGTTTCTTTATATTGGACCTGGGTAACTATGATGGGCAATTACAAGTACACATTGCTTTCCTGAGTTGGCTGTGAGAACAGAACATTCTGTGGTAAGTGGTAGTGGGGCTGAGGGGAGGATCAGGTCTGAGAGGGGCATTGCAACTGCAAAGGGAAAGAAAAAGGACTGAGAAGCCATTAGGATTAGAAGGCAAATGGGAGCCATAACCCCAGCACTGCGTATCTTAAAGAAGTGGTTGTCTGTCAGGTCTGTGATAAAACCTGGGGCGAAAAATCTCATAGTTCATGTGATTAGCTGAAATATACCAATAAAGGGAAGAGTTAGTTATAGAGTTCCTCTGTTTAGTTTTTTTTTGAAACTCTGTCTTGCTCTGTTACACAGGCTGGAGCGCAGTGACGATCGTGGCTCACTGCAGCTTTGACCTCCTGGGCACAAGCAATCCCTCTGCCTCAGCCTCCTGCGTAGCTGGGACTACAGGTGTGCATCACCACACCTATCTAATGTTTTAGTTTTGTAGAAGCAGAGTCTCGCTGTATTGTCCAGGCTGGTCTCAAACTCCTGGCTTGTTTAGCTTATTAAACTTTATTTTGTATATTGGAAATAATTCTTTGTGTACAGATCTGTCAGGTATACTCATTGTTATATCTATTGTTAGACAAAGTTTTATTTTTCTTAATTTCATTGGCTGCCTGAATTGATTATATATGTGGTACCACCTGTTAGAAGCAGATTTTGATGAGGAAGGGGAGAAAGAGGATAAAAATAACTTCTCCCTCAAGTCCCATTTCATGATGGAAGCTGGGATTCCAGTTCAGTGGCCAGGCTAACTGGTCACTTGATGCCAGTAGTTAGCCAAATGGTGGCACTGCCACTGGATTTCTTTCAGTCAGCTTCACAATTGATACCAAATCCTGCAGCTGACGTGACTTTACTGCAATTCCTGTTGATTGGAAAAATGGCAAAAGTCACCATCTAACCCAATCATAATATGTTTGTTTCCCAGGTATAGACAGGCTGGGTTAGTCATTAAGCCTAGCATAGTCATGCTCCCTAACTACTGTAAGTATCTGGAAGGACTGAGGAGGTGTAGTGGCAGTGGCTTGTGGGACAGGCATGTGACAGCATCCTTTTGCCCCCTTGCTGCTCACCCACCTGCTACTTGCCACCTATTGGCTCCTCTTCATCTTCCCCTCCCTCTGTCTCCTCTTTACCCTTAATCCATCTTCCTTTGAATTTTCTGTTAAGGAACCAGGAGGGTCTCAGCATGAAAATAATTGGCTGAAGTATTCAAAGTACCAGAGCAACATACTTTATAATTCTTGGACTGCTGCAGTGGTTTGTTGGGTATTAAATGAGACTTAGGGTATTTTGTAAACGTTTTCTGACATACAATTTGAAAGTTGAATTTTGTTACCTTACACACTTAATTATCATTCCTGCGACTTTAAAACCCCCCTAAATTTTCCTTTTGTGTTTATGATTATCCCCATAGCAGTTAATGGCAGCATGCATGCTGATGTGAAGGATTTGCTCCAGGGCTAATTGATGGGAGCAGAGCTGCCCAGTTGCTGAAGTGTAAGGAAACAGTTCATGGAGTGCCAATGACAATTTAGGAAAAGTATGGGGCTGAGTACTTAGTAAGATGAAATAAAAAATATTTATCGAGTGCTTACTCTAAGGAGAAGGCACTTGGCTAGGTTTGCTAGATGCTGTGGGGAGCCTTAAAACAACAGTGATCTCTTCAAGGCCGGGCGTGGTGGCTCACGCCTGTAATCCCAGCACTTTGGGAGGCTGAGGCGGGCGGATCACTTGAGGTCAGGACTTTGAGACCAGCCTGGACAATATGGTGAAATCCCATCTCTACTAAAAATACAAAAATTAGCTGGGCGTGGTGGCGTCTGCCTGTGGTCCCAGCTACTCGGGAGGCTGAGGCAGGAGGATCACTTGAACCTAGGAGATGGAGGTGGCAGTTAGCTGAGATTGTGCCACTCCACTCCAGCCTGGGCGACAGAGAGAGACCTTTTCTCAAAATATTAGTGATCTCTTCAAGCAAAGAACACCCATTCTAATTGGAGAAACTGTTAAAGACACATGAAGGATGTGGTGGAAAGAGTATTGAACTGCGTAGGGTGTGGGGAGGGAGTCAGGAGTTTTGAATCGTAGCCCAAGTTCTGCCACTAAGCATTGGAACCTTTGGGCAAATCATCTCCCCACTCTGGGCCTCAGTTTATAAAAAGGCAAATGAACGAGATCATCTCTAAGATATTCTGTGGGTTGATTCATAAATGTGGAAGAGATTCTGGAAAACGGAAGCTTGAGCCCAGGAGTTCCAGACCAGCCTGGGCAACATGGTGAGACTCTTGTCTCTACAAAAAATACAAAAAATTAGCCTGGTAAGGTGATGTGTGTTTGTAGTCCCTGTTACTCAGGAGGCTGAGGGTGGAGGATCACATGAGACCAGGAGGCTGCAGTGAGCTATCACCTGGGAGCTTGTTAGAAATGCAACTGTCATGGGCCCCACTCCAGATCTAGGGAATCAGAAACGCTGGGGATGGGGCCCAGCCATCTGTGTCCTAACAAGGTCCTCTCTCAGGAGATTTTTGAGGCACAATAAAGTCTGACAATTACAGGCTATAGGAATTCGGGGCAGTGATTCTCAGCCTCTGCCATACAATAGATTCATCTAGGGGAACTTTGTTGGGGGTGGGGCACTGGCTTTGTGCTGCTATAATAGAATATCTGAGACTGGGTACCTTATAAAGAACAGAAATCTATTTCTCATGGTTCTGGAGACTGGAAAGTCCAAGGTCAAGGTGCAAACAGGTTCGATTGGTAAGGGCTGTTCTCTGCTTCCAAGATGACACTTTACTGCTCCAGCCTTCAGAGGGGAGGAACGCCCTGCCCTCATGTGGCATAAGGCAGAAGGGCAAGAGAGCCAAAGGCTCTCTTCAAGCTTTAATCCCATCCACGAGGGAGGAGCCCTCGCAGTTTAATCACCCCACCTCTTAAAGGCCCCACCTGTCAATACCATCACATTGGCCATTAAGATTCAACACCTGAATCTTGGACACATTAAAAACCGTAGCAGGCACCCAGGCATCACTAGTTGCTTTGGCTCCCCAGGTGCAGCCAATTTTGAGAATCACTGGCTTAGGGGAAAGTGGCATGAGCCAAGACTTCTGTCGTTCTCTAGCGGCAGTGAACCTCAGATGCAGGGAGTCAGCCAAAGCCAGAGGCTTGAATTTCACTCTAAGAAACTTGGCCTTTAGATTACTATGGAGAAAGGTTTTTGGCAATGGGAGTGATACATTCGAGGTTGAACATTTGAGAGATGATTCTGACGCTAGCTATATGAAGAAGAGGGCATACCCATAGTTAAGAAACTGATGAAATAGTCTGGTGTGAAGTGATAATGGGCCCAATTAGAACCATAGAAATGAAATTATAAGGAAGAAAATGTGTGAAAGCTCTTTTGCAGGAAAAATGGGCAGGGTTTGGCGATGGTCGCTGGGGTAACAGCAGTGTTAGAATGTCTTTGGTTCAGGAGCTCCTCTCAGACTTATGGGAGGGCCAGTGCTCTCTAGATGCATCTGGCAAAATTGTCATGTATGGATCTGTACAATTCTTTGTTTTTTGTTGCTTTGATTTAGGAGTTATAATGCGAAGGTGATCCACAGCAAGTTGTAGAAAAATACAGAATTATAGTCACCTCAAAAGCTACTCATGGTCATCATGTCAGAGGGAAAAAATGTTTTTCTTTAAAGGAAAGAATGCTTGGAGTTGTGGGAAAGTTGTAAACTTGGCAATGAGTAATTCAAGCCTATCAGTCAATTAAGTGAGTTTTTATTTTATCATTTGTTTTATTTGGGAGCTGCTGTAATAGTCATCGAGAGGACATCAGTCTTCACATTTTTAAAACAAAACAAAAATGCCATTGAACATTAGGGCAAAGGACAAGAATTTCAAGGTTTTACTTTGACTTTAGCAAATATTTGCTGCTCCATTTTCCTTGCTAGATTTTGTCATTTGATTTGTGTTTCTGCTTTGTTCCAATTTGTTCTTTGTGCTTGATAACTGTAGTTGCCTCTATTTTTTTTTTTTTTTTTGAGACCCAGTCTTGCTCTGTTGCCCAGGCTGCAGTGCAGTGGTGCAATCCCAGCTCACTGCAACCTCTGCCTCCTGGGTTCAAGTGATTCTCATGTCTCGGCCTCCCAAGTAGCTGGAATTAACAGGTGCGCACCACCATGTCTGGCTCATTTTTGTATTTTTACTAGAGATGGGGCTTCACCATGTTGGCCAGGCTGGTCTCGACCTCCCAAAGTGCTGGGATTACAGGCATGCACCACTGCTCCTTGCCTCTTCTATTTTTGATGGCCTTTTTATTCGTAAGTATTCTTAAGGCTTTAATATTCCAGTTAAAAATATATATATTTGTCCCTTTGTGTTTTTCCCCCAATATACTTACTCTTCCCTTATGACCAAAAATTATTTAGATTTGCATCCAGAAATGGCTCACAGAAAGAGCTCCTTGGTATCTATTTAGGGCATGGTGGGGCCTTTTGTTTGTTTCTAGTCATGCCACATCTGGAAGGAAAGACAACTTTTATTTACTAATTTGAAAATCTGTGAAAGCAGACTCAGTATTTTAAAGGGTTACATATATTCCTATGCAGAGTTAAAAATGACTCACTACTCCAACTTTGGTAAATGTGTGCATTTTAGTTTTGGAAGGAAGTGCAAAAATCTGCAGAAAAATCTGGACTAATCACAACTTGAAATTTTTATTATATCTAGTAGATAACTTTTAAAAATATAACCCATCTTTTCCCAAACTGGATAAGGATAATTCCTCTCTTTCCAAATTGTGAGGAATATTATGATTATGTCATATAAAATAAATATAGAAATATGTAGAGTAAATGATCTTCCAGACAAGAGTGTAGAGTATATCACCAGATGATACTCTATACTAAATATAAGGACACAAAACTGGACTTTATTGTATTTCTATAACCGGTAACATCCTTCTAGTTTTTGCTTGTTTATTAAATGAATATACTGTTAAAGATTATGTTGTGGATCTTGATTGTGTTGGAATTATTAAAAATGAGGCATCTTTAATCTGTACTGCTTATTTCCAATAAAGTATTTTGCCGAATGAGAGCCAGTTTACCAGTTCTTTTGTTAAAGAAAATGAGCCAGTGGCTATCTCAGTTGTATTTATTATTGCCTTTTATGGCAAACATTTAAAATGTGCTTTTAATGGTGCACATGCCAATGTTTCTGACCTCTATAGTAGCATAAGTATTTGAATAAAAGTGAGGTAAATGAGAAGTCTGTGCCGCCTAGTACCATCACAAGTGTACCTAATTAAGAAGATGTTTGGAATTCACTGTTCTTTGATTTCTTGGGTGGGAGAGAATATTCTGAAGGATGTGATTAAGGAGTCGTTACCATGACAATCACATTCAAAGAATTGAGAGGAGACAATGAGTCTGTGGGGGATCATCTCTTTTGATTGATTCGACTCTTTTAGTTCATTCAAACAGCTGTTGTCACTAGATTTTCTTTTCCACGTAATTCATCCAATTGATTGGTGATGTGGGGATCATTGAAGCTTGGTTGTCAGTAGTGATAAGGGTCTGCAGTGTCCATGACCACAATACTTTTGCTAAACCTGAAGGAGAGTGATTGTATGTGTTAAATGTCACTCAAAAGTAACTCTTGGCTTCTTCTGGAATAATATAAGAGGTTTGTCTTATTTTCACTTATTAATTCTGTCACGGTGGGATACGATTATCATGATCTCTTTGAAAGCATGACTAACCCTAAAGTGTTTGAGCTTTATTTTGCATTGTTTTGCTGTCATCTTACCCAGTGTGTTTGGGTGCTGTTTTGTTTTTTTTTTCTTTACCTTGCACAATATTGTCAACATAATTTACATGATGTTCTGGTCAGAGACACAGTTACATGCTGCAGATTGAAAAGTACACACAAATATACCCACCACAAGTGTCTTCAGCCTCACGACCCCAGCTAATGTCAAGTGGGACATGCTAGTACAGAAGATAAAGTGAAATGGAGATACAAAGGCAGTTCAGATCTGACTGCCAATATTTCTCCTTCTTTGTGGACTAATTCTGGGTGGTGAAACCATGAACTGTGGAAGGAAGACTGCTCTAGCATGGGCCTGAGTTGGATCCCATGTGAGAGCTTTGCCTCCTCAGCCTTTGGGCCTTTCTTTCTTCTGCCCTCTGGAGGGTGTCAGAGAACATGAAATGCAAGGACTTTCTGGAAAGGATAGCCAGGGTTTGGTCTGGTTACTAGACGACACTTTCCCTGTCCCTTCCCCACCTCTAGCCCTTCCAAGCTGGAACGTGTAGAGGTGAGGAGCAGACAGAGAGATGGCAGGGAAGCCATTGGCAAGGTGGGAATCTTAGGAAGGGAGTGACTCTGGTTCTTGAAAAAGAGAACCAAATTCCATCAGGTAGAATCGGTATGAATTGTACCCATCTCTAGGAAAAATCAATTCCAGAATGGTGAGTAAGATGAAATATGATAAGGCTAGTGTGTGACAGATTCACGTTTGAAGCTTCAGTTGGATTAAATCGAAAGAGAGGTCTATTTGGTGTCAAGCGTTTGTGGTGATGTGTGAAATCATTGTCCATGTTTGATAGCAGTTTGACTCTTTGCCTGCTATAATAACAGTAATAAGTGTGTATTTAACGTTCAATGGGTACCTTGTGTGGGGGAGGTACTGCTAAATGCTTTACATGGATGTACCTCCTTACCTCTATGAGGTAGGTGGCCATTATGCTGGTAGAGGATGGACAGGTAATATGAGGCGGAGCCAGTATTTGAGCTTAGGCAGTCTGACTCTGGTGCCCCTGCTGTGAACAGCTGTGCCATGCTACATTCCTTCCGAAGCTGCATGAAAGGGTGTGGAATCTTC
Organism: Colobus angolensis palliatus; assembly: GCF_000951035.1. NCBI lineage: Eukaryota > Metazoa > Chordata > Mammalia > Primates > Cercopithecidae > Colobus > Colobus angolensis. The sequence goes on from NW_012116077.1 coordinate 1,853,966, forward strand.
TAGAAACAGTGAGTTCTATATGAGTGGAGTATGGTGATGGGAGATGAGATGGAGTCAAGCCTTTTGTGTAAACATACCATGCTAAGTACTGGGAGATAGAAATGAAATGAGGTACTGGTTTTTTTTTTTCTTTTTTTGAGATAGAGTCTTGCTCTGTCACTCAGGCTGGAGTGCAGTGGCGCAATCTCCGCGTACCACAACTTCCGCCTTCCAGGTTCAAGCAGTTCTCCTGCCTCAGCCTCCTGAGTACCTGGGGTTACAGGCGCACACCACAATGCCCGGCTAATTTTTGTATTTTTTCAGTAGAGACGGGGTTTCACCATGTTGTCCAGGATGGTCTTCATCTCCTGACCTCGTGATCCACCCACCTCAGCCTCCCAAAGTGCTGAGATTACAGGTGGGAGCCACCACACCCAGCCAAAATGAGAGAATTTTTGTCCCTGCCACCAAGATACTTAACATCTTACAGGACTAAGAAAACCTAACATGAACCAATCCAGATTCCTATGACAGAATACGACAATGTTTTCTGCAAAGAATAGCCAGGGTCCCAGTCTGGTTACTAGAAGACACTTTCCCTGTCCCTTCCCCACCTCTAGCCCTTCCAAACTGGAATGTGCAGAGGTGAGGAACAGAGAGATGGCAGGGAAGCCATTGGCAAGGTGGGAATCTTAGGAAGGAAGTGATTCCGGTTCTTGAAAAAGAGAACCAGATTCCCTCAAGTAGAATCGGTATGAATTGTACCCATCTCTAAGAAAAATCAATTCCAGAAGGGTGAGTAAGATGAAATATGATAAGGCTAGTGTGTGACAGATTCGGGTTTGAAGCTTCAGTTGGATTGAATTGAAAGAGAGGTAAATTTGGTGTCAAGCGTTTGTGGCGGCGTGTGAAATCATTGTCCACGTTTGATAACAGTTTGACTCTTTGCCTGCTATGATAACAGTAATAAGTATGTATTTAATATTCAATGAGTACCTTGTGTGGGGGAGGCACTGCTAAATGTTTTACATGGAGGTACCTCCTTACCTCTATGAGGTAGGTGGCCATTATGATGCTGGTAGAGGCTGGACAGGTAATATGAGGCGGAGCCAGCATTTGAGCTCAGGCAGTCTGACTCTGGTGCCCCTGCTGTGAACAGCTGTGCCATGCTACATTCCTCCTCCAACTGCACGAACGGGTGTGGAATCTTCTAGAAACAGTGAGTTCTGTATGAGTGGAGTGTGGTGATGGGAGATGAGATGGAGTAAAGCCTTTTGTGTAAACATACCATGCTAAGTACTGGGAGATAGAAATGAAATGAGATACTTTTTTTTTTTTGAGATAGAGTCTTGCTCTGTCACTCAGGCTGGAGTGCAGTGGCACAATCTCCGTGCACCACAACTTCCGCCTTCCAGGTTCAAGCAATTCTCCTGCCTCAGCCTCCTGAGTACCTGGGACTACAGGCGCACGCTTCCATGCCCGGCTAATTTTTGTATTTTTTCAGTAGATACAGGTTTTCACCATGTTGGCCAGTATTGTCTTGATCTCCTGACCTCGTGATCCACCCACCCCAGCCTCCCAAAGTGCTGGGATTACAGGTGGGAGCCACCACACCCAGCCAAAATGAGAGATTTTTTTTTGTCCCTGCCACCAAGATACTTAACTAACATCTTACAGGACTAAGAAAACCTAACATGAACCAATCCAGATTCATATGATAGAATATGGCAATGTTTTCTGCAAAGAATAGCCAGGGTCCCAGTCTGGTTACTAGAAGACACTTTCCCTGTCCCTTCCCCACCTCTAGCCCTTCCAAGCTAGAATGTGCAGAGGTGAGGAACACACAGAGAGATGACAGAGAAGTCATTGGCAAGGTGGGAATCTTAGGAAGGAAGTGATTCTGGTTCTTGAAAAAGAGAATCAGATTCTCTCAAGTAGAATCGGTATGAATTGTACCCATCTCTTGGAAAAATCAATTCCAGAAGGGTGAGTACGATGAAATATGATAAGGCTAGTGTGTGACAGATTCAGGTTTGAAGCTTCAGTTGGATTGAATTGAAAGAGAGGTATGTTTGGTGTCGAGCGTTTGTGGTGGCGTGTGAAATCATTGTCTACGTTTGATAACAGTTGACTCTTTGCCTGCTATAATAACAGTAATAAGTATGTATTTTACATTCAATGGGTACCTTGTATGGGGGTGGCACTGCTAAATGCTTTACATGGATGTACCTCCTTACCTCTATGAGGTGGGTGGCCATTATGATGTTCATAGAGGCTGGACAGGTAGTATGAGGTGTAGCCAGTATTTGAGCTCAGGCAGTCTGACTCTGGTGCCCCGCTGTGAATAGCTGTGCCATGCTGCATTCCTTCTGCAGCTGCATGAGAGGATGTGGAATCTTGTAGAAACAGTGAGTTCTATATGAGTGGAGTGTAGTGATGGGAGATGAGATGGAGTAAAGCCTTTTGTGTAAGTATACCATGCTAAGTACTGGGAGATAGAAATGAAACAATGATTTTTGTTCCTGCCACCAAGATACTTAACATTTTTCAGGACAAACAAAAGCTAACATGAAACAATCCAGATTCATATGATAGAATATGGAAATATTGTCTCTACTTAAGTACAGGTGGGAGGAGAACTAGAAAGTGTTCCTTTGAATTAAGTCACTTTAAAACATTTGCTTTCAAATGTTAGTGCTTAACCGTGAGCACAAAATTTGCCTTCCTCCAGGCTTTTGGCCTGACAGACCAGAACTCTGTCCCTATAGTCAGCAGATTTATCCATTTTGAGTTGGGAAGCACTGTCTTCAGCCCTGTCTTCCTGACGCTGATCCTGACAATCATCGTCAGGATCTCTAAACAGATGAACCCAGTAGCCTGGTGAACCAACTGTCTCAGCTGTGTATTTACCAGCACATTAACGGTTTTTCCGTCTATAACCACTGCCTGTGTGAAGATCAGCCTGGAAGTGGTTGGAGGGTGGGGTGGGAGGGGTGGTTACACACCTGGTTGTAATCCTTGATTTATTTTTGCCCTGTTTCCATTCATATTTCTTGAGAGCTTCCTGTCTTCCAGGCACTGACCTGGATGTGGGGATAGAGCAGTGAAAAAACAGACCAGGTTCCCCGCCCAGGGCACTGTCTTTTCCTCAGATTTCATTCGCTCATATACATTTTCATAGTTGATCTAAAAGTGGCATTTGGTGTGAATTCTAGGATTTCACACTTTTGGCATAATACAATGATCACACTCCCTTTCTCCTTTGCCCCAGCCAGTCCTTTCTGAATAAAAGTCGTGGGGTTGGGGGCGGAAGGCAGGGATATGATTGGGCCTGTGGGGAGGTTGCATGGGCTTGGGGAGGGCAGCATGTCGTAGCGGGCCATATTTGTGTCAGGGATGGGAAAGGCACAGGGCACCCCTGTTTCCTAGTGCTGCAGAACCCTCGCCCTGGGATGAGCCTGCCCACTAGTCTGCATCCTAATCCCGCAGTTGATTGGAGATAACTTCAACGGTCACAGGGCACCTCATCTCCATGGCAACCCCTCTAAATATTCCTCTGGTGACTTGTGCTCTACATTCTGGCTGGATCACAGCCCTCCTGTGGCAAAATATTCTAAAGATGTTAAAAGAGAGAGAGAGAGAGAGAAAAAAAAAGGCTCAACTAATAAATCTATTCTAAACGACTGAGTCATTTGTTTTGATTACCCGGGTGATTGCCAAATGTTAATTTAAAACTGAAATAGGCCATGAGCTCACTCCCCTAACAATGCTGAGTGTTTGAGCTAATACAGCTTGATAATGAGGGAGCCAGATCCACTGCCAGTGCTCATGTTATATGATAAACAGACATTTGGAGAAATATGCAGAACATCTTGGCAGTTTTCCTTTAACTCTAAGGGTTGTAAATACAAAGTAGAATGTGTTACCATGAGCCATTTCAAAGAAAGTTGACTTTATTTTTTTAGAATTCAGAACTTTGTTTCTAAAAGGTAACTTTGCCTCTTGATTCTCATTTTTTCCCCTAACTTAGGCACCTTGGAAGTTGTTTTCAACCGTATCCAGCCCTTGCTGAATACATCCTATCTGCCACACATTCAGCGTGAGGTAAGTTTTAGTAATTGCCACAAATTCTTACACTGATCTCCAACCTTCCAAGTTGTGGTATTAAGGGCGGCATCGTACAAAGGGCCTTATTTGTACAGGTTTCAGAAGGTTCATTTTAATTGACTCAACCAATGTCACTGCTTACCCTAAATATTAGCTCTCGGGGGGAATGTCTTTTCAAGGGAAAATCTCATTTGCTTTCAACCTGGGCATATGAAAAGGGAATTTGCCAGGCACAACAGAACTATTTGAAGGTCTGCTTGAAAATAAAGATCTGCTAATGTCGCTGCATGAACAGTAGGGAGCAGGAAAGCTACATGGAGCAAATACTGGGATGGGACGGAGGAGACTTCTGCTGCCAGCCAGGAGGTTAGGTTAACCTTATCCACTATTAGGAATCTTTCTCCGTGGGTGGAAGGAGCCAGGGTGCAGGACTGGCACTGCAAAATCTGGTGATAGAAGGCCAAAGAGTGCTTCTGCTGGGTGACATTAATAGGGTCCAGGAGATTTTCTTCTGATTTGCCCTCAAGTTCAGAACAACCTGTGGGAAACCAGGTTGAGTAAGACCTTCCAATCCTTATTCCTTATATTGGATAAGCATTCTCTGTCCTCTTCATTTAGCCACAGTGACTTGTTTATACTCTGTGATGACTCAGGGTTCCCCAATTTTCTCTTTGAGAGAGGGACATTGACCTTTGAAAATAATGAAAGGAAGGCATCTAAGAGAAGGCTCATCCAGGCACAATACAGGAATGGTCCCTCCTTTTTTGTGCCCCGGTCTCCATGCGCTCACAAGAGGGGATGTAACCTTTGCCAGCACTGTATCTGTCAGGATGTGCCATTTCATCCCTCAAAAGGTTGCCGTGTTTTTGCCTTCACCTTCACCCTGCCCACCCCTGCACGCAGCCACATGGTCAGTGTAGATACCTAGATTTCAGTTAGGGCACACGCTCACCAGGTGACAAGAATTGCCTTTGTTACGTCTACTTGCTGCAGAACTCCCCCCAGGTTTTAAAATACCTCTTCAAATACCTAAATGTATTAAACCTTAAATAGTAAAAAGCATAGGACAAACTTTTAGAAATGCTAAACCTGAATTTTATCCATTTCATTAATTATGGTGGTAGTCATAAGTCCTTTCAAGGCCCTGGGGCTTGAAGCAGGCTCAGTGATAAAAGCTTTCATCAGCTTCCCTCTGCTGCTGGAGATGGATTCTTCATTTTTGGGTCTAAATCCTGCCATAGCTCTCGTTCATAGCCTTTACCTGTAATGGTTGTTTTCAAGCTTAAAAATAAATGATAGAAACACATCTTCAACAAATACAAATCTTCAGATCTAACCCCAATAGAGAAAACCAACAATCTGCTTTGGCTCAAGTAGGAGGCTGTGACTCTCTGTCAGCCTCCTCTGAGGGTGAACCCTATTGAAAGAGCAGAGATTTAAACTCTGTGCCCTTTCCCAGTTCTTATTTTTATTTTCCCACAGAAAAGAGGCTAGATTCTTTAAGGAGATACAAAGAAGGGAGATAGAAAGATATAAAGATTCTTTAAGGAGATATGAAGACATCCTCTCGTCAGCTGGAAATGCCAGCTAAGTGAGACCTGGCTATTCACATGCCTTGTTTGCCCTTAGTAATTCCATAGCAATCTGCAAATTTGATCAGCTTTATCGGCAGAAAACTTTGATAGAAACCATGTGTACAAGGGCTGTATTCTTAAAATGGAACATTTAAATCGAAGTTTTTCAAGCACACATTTCAAGTGGTTTTATGATATCAAGCACACCCCAGTGACATCTTTACGTTGACCAAAACTTGGTGTCCTTGGGTTTTAGAGCAGCGAGTTTCTCAGGTGTGTCAGTTGAATAGAATCTGTTAAATTCTGTTTTTTTTTTTTTAATTTATTTTTTATTTTTTTGGAGTCTTGCTCTGTCGCTCAGGCTGTAGTGCAGTGGTGCAATCCGGCTCAGTGCAACCTCCATCTCCCAGGTTCAAGCAATTCTCCTGCCTCAGCCTCCCAAATACCTGGGATTACAGGTGTCTGTACACCACCACGCCTGGCTAATTTTTGTAATTTTAGTAGAGACAGGGTTTCATCATGTTGGCTAGGCTGGTCTCAAACTCCTGGCCTCAAGCGATCCGCCCGCCTCGGCCTCCCAAAGTGCTGGGATTACAGGCGTGAGCCACTGCGCCCAGCCAAATCTGTTAAATTCTGTTTCCATGTAACAGAAATATATAGCATTACATAATTGCATCTTGTGTTCTTTCTTCCTTTCTTTTATTCATTCATTCTTTCAGCCCTACTATGGGCGAGGGCAGGAATGTAGTGGTGAGCACAAAAACAGCAAAAAATACATTTTGGGTTTGATATTCTTCAAGGGTGGGACATGCCAAGATTCTTTTCCCTTTTGCAGACGAGGAAACCGAAAATGGCTTTGCTTTTCTCGATTACGTTGCCCAGTATTCAGTAGACAGGTATGGATGCAGGGGTACAGTTCCAAGTCCCCATCTCTACGCTACTTTTTGAGCCTATGATTTATGTCACTTCTATATAAGCATGTGCAAATAAAGTATTCAGTAATTGCCATGGATGCAGCTGTCCCTGGGACCCGAAGGCCCTAAAATGAAAATAAATGTAAACTATGCGTTTCACACTCTATTTTTAAAATGTTTGTTGGAATAATTGAACAGTTTAGTAAAATGGGCTTTGCTGTTTCCACGGTGAGGATATCTTGTTTGTTTATTTATTTATTTATTTATTTATTTATTTATTTATTTTTGAGATGAAGTCTCACTCTGTCGCCCAGCTGGAGTGCAATGGCGTGATCTCGGCTCACTGCAATCTGTGCCTCCCAGGTTCAAGCGATTCTCCTGCCTCAGCCTCAGCCTCCCAAGTAGCTGGGATTACAGATGCGTGCCACCATGCCTAGCTAATTTTTGTATTTTTAGTGGAGATGGGATTTCACCATGTTGGCCAAGCCGGTCTCGAACTCCTTACCTCAAGGGATCCGCCTGCCTCGTCCTCCCAAAGTGCTGGGATTACAGGCGTGAGCCACCACACCTGGCCTATTTTGTTCTTTTAAATGATGGTGCATCCCCTTTTAGTACAGTATTTATCATAAACTTTATTATTCAGAAACTTAGAATTATTCCATTTGGCTGCCTTTTAGTTTACAGAATTATTTGGAACACAAGCTTGAACACATAATTCTTAACACATACATGAACTGGGCTAAATTTGAGTATTTGTACCATAGTAGTGACAATATTGTTAATTAAACATGTATTTCACATGTAGGAGATATTTGTATCACTGACATATGGTCATTTTCATTATTGATTTGGCAGTTTTTTAATATTCACAAAACACAAAATTTTAAAATACAGTAGTCAAAGTGATTTGATTTGTGCCATTTGTATTGATATAGCCTCTCTTCTTGGTGCACTAGCAATAAGAAGGAAAATCAGCACAGATGGGTTACACAGACTTAGAGAATTTGGAAATAATCAGTTTAGAGCCAAGGTCTCAAACTGGTGGACTGGATCTGGCACACAGAGGTGTTTTTTTAAAATTTTAATTGCCAGCATTTAAAAATGGAAAGATTTCCTATTTTTTGAAATCCAAATTTTTCAGCTTCTCTTGAAATATCAGAAGATCTGGCAATATTGAGCCCTCACTCCTGTTTGGCTACACTAGGCTGGAGCCAAATGGCTGCTGTTTCTTTTCTTTTCTTTTCTTTTTTTTGAGATGGAGTCTTGCTCTGTCACCCAGGATGGAGCACAGTGGCGTGATCCCCACTTACTGCTAGCTCCGCCTCCCAGGTTCACGCCATTCTCCTGCCTCAGCCTCCCAAGTAGCTGGGACTATAGGCGCCCACCACCACGCCCAGCGAATTTTTTGTATTTTTAGTAGAGACGGGGTTTCACCATGTTAGCCAGGATGGTCTCAATCTCCTGACCTTGTGATCCACCTGCCTCGGCCTCCCAAAGTGCTAGGATTACAGGCGTGAGCCACCGTGCCTGGCCGGCTGCAGTTTATCTAGCTAAAGCATGAACTCTGAAGTTTGCCACAGTCTCCGGCAGTCTCTGTAGTCTCCTTGACACTAAGGACAAGGGTTGGTTGCCGTTATCTGAATGTTTAACCCCTATAGACATGTGAGTTTTCAACCCCAGGTCTAGATAAAACTGAGGTTGCAAACTTAAGGTCATCCTTTCTCTCAAAATACCAGCTTGCTAATTTTCAGGGGCATGACACAGGGTGACAGTCATATTAAGGAGGTGCTTTAAAAGGGTTGAGGGCAAACATTTCAGAGGAAGGATACTTTCTGATGATGGTACCTGATTAAGAGAAGGAGCATCAACAGGTATGGGTGTTTTATTTTATTCTGGAGGATTCCTATAGTCTACTTCGGTGCTTCTCACACTTTAATGTGCAGATTCTGATGCAGCAGGTCAAGAGTAAGGCCTGAGATTGTTCATTTCCAACGAGCGCCAGGTTGTACCACTGCTGATCTGAGGACCTGCCTCTCCTTGAGTAGCAACGTTCTAAGAAAAATGAGTCAGGCAGTGATGGTGCTAATGTTTAGAACATTCACTTTTCTCTGGCCTGAGAAAGAAACAGAGATATGGACCAGGGTATTTTGGGTTGAATCTTCCCAGATAAATCTGGATCTACTTTGAGTTGGAGCAGAGGAGGTGAAAAATCAATTATTTTCAATACAGTATAGCACATGGAAAAGGTAAATCTAACTCTGATTTTAAAATTTGTTTTAAATTAAGTGCCTCTGGTAAAAAAAAAAAAAAAAAGCTAGATATGCTCAAGAATCATGAAATGTAGGGATTAGAGCTTTTAATTTTAGAAAATTTAGGAAAATATGGGGCTGTTAGCAAACTTGTAAATTAGACCACAGAAAACAGGATAATTATCAAATCCCTGGACATATGATAACCTTGTAAGCTGCAAAATGATTTTAGAAAGTTGGAAAGAAAGAAATCAACAGTTTCAAATATATACAGTCCTATAGTGAAAAAGTATAATTAAAATGAAAAAGCACACCAGGAAAAATTTGTGGCACATATGACAAGATACCTAATTTCTATATCATGCACAGAGCTCATACAGATTGTAAGAAAGGTGTGCACAGGCCTGGCACGCGGTCGGTGCTTTGTAACTGTTGACTGAATGAATTATCCAATTGATAGATGGGTAAAAGACACTCAACGTTATGTCACAATGTAAAGAAATGCATGGAAAACATTCAGCCTCACTGGTATGCAAAAATAAGCATATTTAAACGTCAACAAGGCACACTTCTACTAAGTTAGCAGAAGTACAAAAAGAAAACCTAATGTTAATATGGTTAACTTGAAATGGATATGCACTTATTCACTGCTGGTAGCAATGTAAGTTGGTACAAAGCCTTTTGGAACATTGTTTGGCAATATATGGCTATTGTTTGGCAATATATGGCTAAAGGCACAAAGATTGGTACCCTTTAATAATAATACTTTGGCAAATGTGTTCTAAGAAACAAATTATTCTAAGAAAAAAAGCTGCATGTTATAGTGGTTCATCACAGTGTTATTTGTGAGGACAAAAATAATTTAAATGTCTAATGTGAAAAAAATAGTTCATATATTCAACAAATAGTTTTGGTTGAACAGATTATGATACATCTATGCAGTGGAATTTCATGAGTCTTAAAAATTATAATTTTCACACTTACATTAGCAATATGAAAGAATATGTATAATACGGTCTTACTAAGAAATGCAGGATGCAAAATTGTATATATGCTGTGATTGTAACATGCAAAGTGATATGTACCTGTGGACAAGAACTAGAAGGCACAAGGAAAAAATGTAAGTATCACTTTATTTGAAGTTATATTTATGTTGTGATGTTGTTTGTACATTTTGCTATAAGTATATGCTTACTTAGATGTTGAGAATCTTCCACTTTTATGTACTTACCTCCATATCACAAGCCGGATATTCTAATCTATCACAGAGTAGGTGCTTAGTAAGTGACCAGGAAACATGAGGACTCCTGTCCAGAGTCTAAACATGGGGTTCCAATGCTCTAGTTCCTTCTCGCTTGTTCTGTTTCATCATCCAGAGCCCCCATTTCTCTTTCTTCCATATTTGGTGGTTGGTAGAGGCATCTTGGTATACCACATGACACCAAGTATAAATATTTGTTTCAGAGCTTTTAATGAATGTGTAGCAGTTCCAGGCAGGGAATGAATCTTCATGTTTAAAGGTCCAGTGTTCACTTAAGGAACATCTTAATGGAGCTGTAGCTCAAGAGCAATGCCTGTTTCATCTTCTGATTTCTTTTAGATAAGCAACAAAAATTCACTTTAAGGTCATGAGCCTCCTTACAGCAGTCCCCCTCACCTTCAGCTGTATTCCCTGTTTCAGATATACTTGTTTCTCTGCTGTAAGTACACTTTTCTCTTCTAATTAGGTCAGTTACTTCATGTCTGTTTTTCTTTTTTGACATGGTTTCTTCTGGCTTTAGCACCACATATTTTCCCCATATGTCATTGCCTCTGGAGCTTCATGTTGCAATAGTTTTTCAAGGGGAACGGAGAGCACATTGCTAAGGATGGGGGATGGCTTTTGACTCTCTTGCCTGCCCTTTGCTTCAGTGAGTGTTCGTATTTCTTTTGGGCCTAGTTCTGTTTGGTTTTGTAGTCTTCAGAGTCGGTTATGTTTGGACTGAAAGATACTTAAGTAAAAATAATGGTAAGTCAGAGATATGTCTGGCAAAGGTGCAGCACATTTGTTAAGGTTACTGGTTTATTTATCTCCCTTGTCTCTATGGCGACTAAATCTGGGTCTGGGATTTAATGGACTTAGTTCTGACCTCTTGTAACATCTCCTAACTTTTCCCAGCCTCTGATTTAGAAAGAATTCATTTTCACTTGAGGAGAGAAACTGTCTCACTTAAAAAAGGGGTCCTAACTGGACCCTTGAAAAGTGGAATCTCTAGTCTTTGATTCTTACAGAGTCTTCAACCAGAGTACCCACTGTGGTTGTAAAGAAAGCTAAGAAGTCATGCAGAAATACACACACACACACAAACACACACACACGTAATGTCTCAAGGAAATACTTTTCTTTTTAGTGAAATAAAGTATTATTTAGTTAACGTGAGTGAACTGCCTGTAAAGAGAACCTTTTGTCAGAACACCAAATCAATGGAACCATTGATTGGACATTATGTTTTCATTTTTTAAAAGTATCTCCTTTACCCATTATAGGATTATAAATTTGCACACATATAAATGTTTGAACCATATTTTAGAGTTCAAGTATATTAAATTGTGCCATGGAAATCCACAATAAAGATTGGGTTTGACCAGGATTCTCATGGAAGAAGTCAGATTTGGACAGTTAAGTTCAAATCTAGTGTTCCATCTACACAACTGATGTGAAATGAGGACATAGATATCTGATCTCTAAGGTAGGTAGAGTCAAACTCTAAGGTAGGTAGAGTCTTGGACTTCAACTGGTTCAAATGAGCCTTTAACATTTTTTCTCTTCTCCTGCATGGTGCTTTGAGACTTACAAAAAATTCCAGTTTTAAGAATTTACTAATTTATTCATCCGTTTACAGGTCTGTTCAGCTTCTCTAAGAATAAGCTCACATATGAATTTTCTTTGAAACCCCTAAACAAAGGAGTCAGTAAATGATTAATTATCAAGTATTGCACAGAGACTGAGGCAAGGGAAGTGATAAAGTATAAAATATTGGAGTTCAGATCTGTCATCAAGTTTAGTTCAAGCCCAATAGGAACTTGTGATTACTTAGTAAGGTTTTTGAACATCATAAAAGTTCAGTGCATATGGAAGTTGTTTTAAGATTTTGTCCATCATCAACTCTTCTATTAATAGGCAAAGATTTGAGAAGCCAACAACAGATGCTCACTTGTAAGAGAGAACCATGCTTGGGAGATGAATGTTGGATGCTCCTTAATTTCTGAGTTTGAAACCTTGACTCACTTGTCTTATAACTGTGGACATACAATATTTGTTAGATTAAGGTCATAGCTAAATCGTACAAATTTTATTATGATCAGTACAATAAGCATAGCTGGGGTCAAAGCTTTTATGGAAATCACAATGTTAAGGCCTGATGTCCTTAATAATTCTTGAGAAAGAATGGCACTTTTATCATTATCATTGTCATCATCATTATTATATCAACCTTATATCACATGGTGAAAGCCCAGTGTGGTGAACTGTGCTAATAATTGTTATAATTTATGTATTTCATTATTGATATTTCAGTTTTGCTTGAACAGCTGTAGGGATCAATTTAAAATAAAAAGGAGGAGATACATAAAAATGTATTTAGAATAGTAGTCTCATTGTCCTATCTTATCAGCCAGATAAGCTTTGTGCTTTGCAGAGCATCTCTCACTGAAGGATACCTAATTATTGGATAAGCAATTAGTTTCTTTAACAGTTCTTGGGCTGGGTACAGTGGCCCATGCCTGTAGTCCCAGTTACTCAGGAGGCTGAGGCATGAGAATTGCTTGATCCCGGGAGGAAGAGGGTGCAGGGTGCAGAGATTGCACCACTGCACTCCAACTTGGGTGACAGAGTGAGACTCTGTCAAAAAAACAAGAACAAAAAAATCCAAACCAAAGAACAGTTCTTCACCCAAGTAGAAAAGCAGAAAAACAATGGTTTGTGGTCTTTGTGAGTCTGTGGACATCTCTTAAACCATATGTGATAGGACCATTTCTCTCTCTTTCTTTCTTTCTTTCTTTCTTTCTTTCTTTCTTTCTTTCTTTCTTTCTTTCTTTCTTTCTTTCTTTCTTTCTTTCTTTC
>NW_012116077.1:1866940-1922024 GCF_000951035.1 Colobus angolensis palliatus
TTTTTTTTTTTTTGACATAGTCCCACTCTGTTGACCAGGCTGGAGTGCAATGACGTTATCTTGCCTCACTGCAATCTCTTGCTCCTGGGTTCAAGTGGTTCTTGTGCCTCAGCCTCCCGATTAGCTGGGACTATAGGCGTGTGCCACCAGGCCTGGATAATTTTTTGGTATTTTTAATAGAGACAGGGTTTCACCATGTTGGCTAGGCTGGTCTCGAACTCCTGACTTCAAGTGATCCACCAGCCTCGGCCTCCCAAAGTGCTGGGATTAGAAGCATAAGCCACTGTGCCCAGCCGATAGGACCATTTCTGTACACAGTCTTTAGGGCTAAAAATTCATAATTTAGGTAAGGTACTCTGTATGTTTCTTTCCCAGGACCGGGACAGCTTTTCCTATTGGTGGTGGTGAGAGTTTGTGTGTATAATTGTCAGCGTGCACAGGCAAAGGGATTTATAATCCAGAGTGTCTTTTGCTCCCTACAGTGGTTCAAATGGAAACTAATTGGAGAGGGTGAGTTCCACCCTTTGCATTGGGCTCATGGGACAGGTTTGAACTGGAAAACAGTACAACGTGCTCCAGTATTTTTAGCCTATCCCTTATGTTCCCAGCTCTGCCCTTTGAACTGTCAGTTCTCATAGACTTCACATAGGATCTTGACCTGACTTTTGGTCCTCTCATGGGTGTTTTCCATTTTCCTGATGGGGGCAATCTAAGGCACAAAGACTAAAGGATTTGGTCAGAGTTACTGTCTTAAATTGTACTCTGCTTTCTCCAGGAAACTGGAAGCTTCTGAAGAGCAAGAAGCCTGATGTTTCCTCTTATGTCCTTTGTATCATTTATTATTTAGTGCCAGAGACTTAGTAGGTATTTACTAGCGATATAGTTAATTGAATGAAAGGCATTGTGTAAAGTACAAACCATAGCATTACCGTGGTATTACACAGGACTGTCTCAGGATCCCTGTTCCTCTAATACCCGTCCGTATTCCTGAATTGTTGGAGGATATCCTTGAATAGAACAGTCCCTCTTCCCGCATTGTAGCATGACATGATTTTTTCCTGGCATGTTATCAGCAAGTTTTTCAAACAGAAAAGTTGAAATTATACAGTGAACGCTCCTATTCCTACCACCTAGAGTCAGCAATTAAACATTTTATTATATTTATATTTGCTTTATCAAATATCCACCATTAATCCATCTTAATTTTTGGATGTATTTCAGAGTACGCTGAAGGCATCTGTATGCTTTACCCCTAAACACTTCAGCTTTATCATTATGTGGTTTCAATTTTGACTTTCTTAGAGCTGCTTTCAGATTTATTGAGATCCTGACACTTATTTTGGTGGTGGCTAAGAAGAGGTAATAATTACTCGAATGTGCAATATGCTGAGTTTTCAGACCCTGGGAGTTTCTCTTTGTTTGTAACTACCAGCAAATATACGGACACATACATATTGCTGTCCCTTCCCCGCTTCATTATATGGTCACATTATTTGTATTGTTGAAACTTGGAAAGCCAGCCTAGGAAATGCAGTTGAGGGGTTGTGGATATGAATGAATTCAAAGAATTGGGGTTGAGAATAGTAGGGCAAAAGGTTAGAGTTAGCTACTATAAAGGGAGGATAGAGTTGGGTATAAGGAGTGGGGAAGAGATTCAGATCAGGTAGTTACCAGCGTGATACCACTTTCATATATGAAGTCTAGAGAGGGTTTGGTGGCTGTTTATATGACCTAAAGGTCATGGATTGAATAAACACTAAGAGTGCAAATAGAGTCCTTCCAGTCTAGTGGTTTTCATATTATATTCCATGGAACCCTAGAATTCATAGAAATGTCTCAGAGGTTTTACTAACATTTGAATTATACTTTGGCAAGTATATTGAACTATTTTTAAAAACACTAATAAGAAAACCTAACAAAAACACTTGACTGTGTTTCATAGAAAATTTTAACATCCTGGAGAACACATACTGATTGACTTTTTAATTTAATTTTATTTTTTTTTTTTTTGAGACGGAGTCTCGCTATCTTGCCCAGGCTGGAGTGTAATGGTGTGATCTCGTCTCACTGCAACCTCTGCCTTTCAGGTTGAAGCGATTCTCCTGCCTCAGCTTCCTGAGTAGCTGGAATTACAGGTGCTCACCACTATGCCTGACTAATTTTTGTATTTTTAGTAGAGACAGAGTTTTGCCATGTTGGCCAGGCTGGTCGTGAACTCCTGACTTCAGGTGATCCACCCGCCTTGGCCTCCCTAAGTGTTGGGATTACAGGCGTGAGCCACCGCACCTGGCCCTGATTGACTTTAAAATAAGTAAAGGTTATTAATGTCAACCTAAAATAAAGTTTTGACTAACACTTATCTGTCATCCATCAAAGTCGGGGTAGTATTTCTATGAGGAAATAAAGACAAAAGGTCCACAGCAGGACCATTACACTAAAGCCATGGGTGTTAAGGCATTGGCCTGCAAAAGCTGAAGTTACGTTTTGGTTTCCAGTTACCATGAGCACTTATCCATCTGTTATATTTAGATTTTTTTTTTTCTAGTACCTTTAGGAATCTGCAAACAGACGAGTATCTGCTTTAAACTTGAAACTACCATAAAAGGAGAGAGATGGTTAGGATGCAGGCGACTGGCTACAGTGTCATCCTTCAGATGGGCCTGTGTGAATGGATTAGGGAACCTTCAAAAAGGTCTCTCTTCTGGCCCAAACTGCTCAACCTAGTCTGAAAACGTATGTGTGCAATATTGCACTTAATTGTGAGATGTGATGTTCAGGGCTTCTTTAATAATGCCTAAAAAAACCTTAAAATGGGTTTGGCAGATTTCTTTTATTTGGAGGCTATGGTACTCAACTTTGGTGTTTTTCATTCCAGACTGTACCATATTCTGTGCCCATAGTTTGAAAAACATTTTGGAAGCCAGTACCTGCTTGTGCGTAGCTGCAGTCAATTTTTAAAGGTTTTGCTGATGTATATTTTATTTTCCCCTAACATTTATTAAGATCTTCAAAGTTGAAATGACTTTGCAGTGGCCACCTTTATCCCCATCATCAAGAGGCTGCCTTAACAGCATTTTATTCTACCTGTTTTATCACGTATCTATCCATCCCTCCATCCGTCAGTCTGTCTTATTTTTGGATGCGTTTCAAAGTGAATGTAGCAGATTTCACCAGTTAACTTCATAATATTTTATACACTTGAAGTCTAGCTTTTTGAACAGTACACAAATGTGACTAAATTGCTATAGAATGCTGTGAAAAAAGGTATAAAATAAATGCCCCAGTTGTGCTGGGAAAAAATTTAGGAGCCTTATTTTAAAAGTAACAGGTATTCTGGAATCCTGGCATGGAGTTGGAAAAAAAAAATACTAGCTAATTTTTAAATTGGAACTTTTTTGTGACTCAGACATTGCTGACCCCTAAAAAAGAGGGGATACACTTGTAAATTTTATTTTCATCCCAGGCAGGAGCCAAGTAACTTCCTGTTCTTATAGAGAGGCAAGATCATGTTGAAAAGTGTTATAGGCATAGAATGTTCGTTACGCCCACAGAATCGATTGCATTTGGAAGGCAGAGGAACAGTTAACTGAGGACTAAGTTGATCTATGCAGGGTCTGATTCCAAACCCTGGTGTCAAGGTGTTAAGTGCAAATTAATATATATATTTTTTTTAAGAAAACACTCTTGTTACAATTTGGACAGAGAGAATGGTATGGAGATGAAAGGTTCTCCTGTATAGTTTTGCCCCTATTTATGTGGAAAGCACACCCTACATTCTTGCAAAGCTGTGTTGTTCCCTTTATTCTCAGTCCCCAGAATTGTGTGCAAACACTCTCTCTTGGCCCAGGGGTTTGACTGGGTATGTTTCCTTCTGGAAGTCTTCACTAGCACTCTTGAGTTAGCTGGCAGGAGATCCCTTAAAATCATTTCCAAGCAGTTTTTCTCACTTCCCTATAGGGGCAAATCCTGTACTTTCCAATTCAGTTCCAGCTGCTGTTGCTTGGGAAGAAACAGATTTCTGCTTTGTTCTCAATCTCCAGACGGTCCATGTCAATTTAATGTATAAGAACAAAGAGGCTGAGCGCGGTGGCTCACACCTGTAATCCCAGGCGTGATTTGGGAGGCTGAGGTGGGTGGATCACCTGAGGTCAGAAGTTTGAGAGCAACCTAGCCAACATGGCAAAACCCTGTCTCTACTAAAAATACAAAAATTAGCTGAGCGTGGTGGTGGGCGCCTGTAATCCCAGCTACTCAGGAAGCTGAGGCAGAAGAATCGCTTGAACTCGGGAGGCAGAGATTGCAGTGAGCCAAGATTGCACCACTGCACTCCAGCCTGGGCGACAGAGCGAGACTGTCTCAAAAAAAAAAAAAAAAAAAAGTAAAAGAAAAAAAGAGGACAGAAAATATTTTGGGCAGGGATTAGTTGGGGGATGTGGGTGGGAAACCTGGGGGATGTGGGTGGGAAACCTGGTGATTAGATATATTTAAATGCATCATGTCTGTGTAGAACGTGAATTAAAAAGAAATCATATATGGAGAGTTGTAAGAAATTTGCCAATCCCTTCAGACACACACATGACCCTTTAAAACCCATTAAAACTCCTTGGCACAATGGAATAACATGCACTTTGGTCTTGGAAGAGACTATTAGATTGCAACGTTTTTGATTTCTCTACCCCTGACTTGCTCTTTGATCTTGGAAAGTGACTGACTTGTCCTGTGATTGTTTCATAATCACCCATAATAAAACTGATTTACTGTATATAGTGAATAGTTAAGTTTAAAACTATATCTAGTTTCCATTATAGCTCGAGTTTATGTATTATTAGTGTTTAGATGTTAACATTAAGCTTTCAAATCAGATAAAATTTAATTTGAAAAACGTTTCATGTATGAATACTTTATATTCTGTAGTTCATACATGCAGTACCACCCTTAATTAAATGGTATTTCCACAAATCAGTTTGGAAGATTTTCTTCCTACAAAATGTATGTTTAAAATACATGAAAATTGATGGGACTATGTATTTATGGCTAGTAGGAAAGTGGAAAGTTTTTTAGATTTATGCTTAGGACAGGTGATGGTACTTGAGCTTCTATTCTTAGTTTGACCTTGCCTCCTCCCACCCCCTTAAAGCAAGACACTTAATCTCTTTAATGTCTCAGTTTATTCATCTTCAACACCTGTAGTCTTATTTTATGAAAACGGTACCAGGTTTGTATTTGGTAGCATTTGAGGACTTGATATAGAAGGTGGCATGGAAGTTCAAATTATATAGAAAGTATTTGTATGCTGAATGATAATCTTGACAAATTACTGATTACTACATTTAGAAAGTTACAACTCTGGAGGGAATTGATATTTGATATTGTTTTCCTGTGTGTTCTAAGTTACCACCATAACAGTAGGAAAATAAACCCTATCCTGGCTGTGTTACAAAGGGATTAACTCACTTCTTCAAGTTGTTACTAAATCTCCAGCCCTTTAAACAACAGAAATAAAAAGTGTTCCTCATTTTAATTTTTCCCAAATAAAAGTTTATAACTAACCTTGGCTTAATTTTTTCTTTTCTTTTGTTGAGGGCTTTCCAAGTTATTTTCTTTGTGAGGAATGGAGGATAAACCACGTCAGTTACTTAAAGCAACTAAAAATACCCTGTACAGATATGCAGAGGAGTATGCTTTTGATTTTTAGATCAAAGCGAAGAAGCAAGATTTTATGGAGCTTGCTTATTATACACTTATTCCCAGCTACTTGTGCCTTTTCAAATAATTAAATATTAACTAAATACAAGAGGATTAAATAGCTAGACTTTAAGTAAACCTAAAATACCCATATTAGTATTTTGTAAATTCTGTATCATTGAAAGTTTAGGCTGATATGAAAGAGAGGGAATTCCTATCATGGGGTTTGCCTGTCTTTTCACAATGACCTGCCACTAGATTTTATAGTATATGATAAATGTGTGTGTGTTTATTGTGAAAGTTGAGTGAGTCATATGAAAAATTAAGTATACTTGAAAAATCAAAAGACATTACCTACTTGGGTACAAAGCCTGATTTTTATATGTATTTCTTTTATGACCATATTATGTTATATTAAAGTTTGTATAGTACTTGGACATATATCATTTAATTTCATTCCTGAAATAATTCAATAGGGAAAGCAAGACAGATATTAATATTCCCATTTCGTAGATGAGGAAGAAAAATTAACTTGGCTTATAAGCAATTCAGCAGAATCAGAGATTGCATTTGAGATTTTTGATTCTAAGTCTGGTGTGCTTTCCTTGGGTTACAACACAATAAAGTCAAAAACATTTACTGTTATTTTCATTAATTGAAAGCTTAAAATCAATTTAAAATTTTAACAGTATAAAATTTAACAGTATAAAAATACTGTTAATTTAATTTTATGACGTTAATTTTTAAATTGATTTTTAAATTTGCTGAAAGTGTTTTAAAATCAGTATCCTTTTTCACAGTTCCTGAATTAATCTCTACTCTGTACATTTCCTGTTCCAGTATGATAATTTATATAGGCTTTAGCATTTACTTATGGTATTAAATGAGTAGACAGTTTGAAGAGAATTAAGATTAATTAGGTCTTGCAATTCTTATAATACTCCTGGTTTGCCACACTGAATTGCCATGACATAGCTGGGGATCCCTGTTTAAACATCTAACAAAGATAGCTGCCAGTATACTTAATTTTAAAACGGTCTGCATCTATTAAGCTGCTTTATAAACATCAACCCCTTTTCTGAAGTCCAAAGTTAGTTTTTTAAAATGTTCACTGATAATGGAGTGGGGGTGCTGGTGACATTTCTTTTTCTTGTTTATCTGTAAAGACAGGGAGGTGCAATCTAAGTTAGGAAGTCAGTGACAAATAGTTGTAGAACATGGGTCACCTGGCTTCAATTAGTTATGTGACCTTTAAGAAAACAAGTGCCCATTTCAGAAAAGACTGACCTTTGAGGCTACAGACATCAAGCTACTCCTCTACTTTAAGGAAGAAACAATGACAGGGTTAATTTAAAACTCTGATGCGAACAGAGTTGAAAAATCCATGACAGATTTATATAACAAACGTGGATGGTGTTTTGTTTTCCCAGCATGCAGTTTTAAGGTCAGACTTATGACTCAGAGCTGTGCACTTCCCTGGTGGTATGCATCAGTGACATGTTGCCAGTCTAATCGTCCAGAAGGGCTTGTGCCCAGCTCAGCTTGCTCCATTATAATCCCCAGCTGAGAAGCCACCTTTCATTTTTTAAAATAGATAAGGAAGCCAACACGAACATTTGAAACTCAAATACTATATGTACTTTATAACTTTTCAGCCTGAAGACTTGATGAACACTAAGGTGCCTCTTTAATTTTGAGAAGTATAATCTCCATTGCCACTAATCTATCATGGTGTGGCACTGCGTGAGGATATGTTGTGTGCATCGTCAGTATCAGCATTTTGCTGAGTTTACTGTTTTTTAGTTCATTGGCAAGGCATCGTGGGTTTTGGTGCAAAGAGCATGAATTTGGAATCAAAAGCCACTTCCTCTCTGGGTGGCTGATTAGCTGAGGGTAACCTTCGCATAGCTGGCATGGGATTTCCAGATGGCATCCTGTCTGCATGAACAAAAACAATGTGCCATTTCAGTAAACTTTGGTGGGTGCTCCCTGATCCACTCTAGATCTTTTCACCTCTTTCCTTTTACTCTCTCCCTTTCTTGTAAATCAAAACTCCCATTCCTTTAGTGTGGCTGATCTCTTTTGGGGGTTAGAAGAAAGCAATCTGATTAAACTAACTACTGTTTTTAGTTGGTTCATCCTATCTTTAAAAAATGTATATATTTCAAGGCCGGGCTGAGTGGCTCATACCTGTACTCCCAGCACTTTGGGAGGCCGAGGTGGGTGAATCACCTGAGATCAGGAGTTCGAGAGCAGCCTGGCCAACATGGTGAAACTCTTGTCTCTACTAAAAATACAAAAATTAACCAGGCATGGTGGCACACACCTTTAGTCCCAGCTACTCAGGAGGCTGAGGCAGGAGAATCGCTTGACCCCGGGAGGCAGAGGTTGCAGTGAGCTGAGATAGCACCATTGCACTCCAGCCTGGGTGACAGAGTGAGACTCCATCTTAAAAAAAAATATATATATATATATATATTTTTTTTTTCTTACATCATTGTTTGTGATAAATATTTGTCAATAAGAGACTGATTAGGTTAATTGTGGTATAGCTTCACAATTGGATACTATGTACATGTTCAAAAAGTAGAAGCTCTTTATGTACTGACAAGGAAAATTCTCTGAATATAAATAAATGGAACTAGCAATAGAATAAATAGAAAAAGCAAGTTGCAGAAGAGTATGTATAGTATACCACTATTTATGATTTTTTTTAAAAAGAGGAAAAACAAAAAATATATATTGCTGCCTGTCTTTTATAAGCCCGGTATCTCCAGAAGCATAAAGAAGACACTGGTATCATTGGTTATCAGTGGAGAAGGGGAAGTAGATGTCTGTGGATAGGTAGGGGGAAGAAGACTTTTCACTATGTATTCTTTCATACCTCTTCAAAAATACATCTTTGGAAATAAATCTATGCAAAAAAAGAACATTCATAGCAGTATTTTTCATAGTGGCTAAAAAGTGGAAATAACCCAAATGTCCATTACCTGACGAATGGTTGAACGATATGTGGTGTATCTATACAATGGACTATTATTCAGCCATAAAGAGAACTGAAATACTGATGCATGCCATAGCATGGTTGAACCTTGAAAACATTATACTAAGGGAAAGAAATCTGCCACAAAAAGCTGCATATTGTGTGATTCCATTTTTACGGAAGCATTATACTAAGTGAAAGAAGTCAGCCACAGAAGGCCATATATTGTATGATTCCATTGCCAGAAGTGGCACATCCATAAAGACAGAAAGTAGGTTAGTGTTTCCCAGGGGGTGGGGTGGGGTATGCAGAGTGATGGTTAAGAGGTCCAGGATTTCTTTGGGGGTGATGAAAATGTAGAATCGGATGGTGGTTATGATTGATATACGTTATGAATATACTAAAAACTGCTGAATTGTACACTTTATAAAGGTGAATTTTATGATATATAAATTGTTTATTTTAAATTTTACTTAGAGAAGGGTGTCTTACTATGTTGCCCAGGCTAGTCTTGAACTCCTGGCCTCAAGCAGTCCTTCTACCTTGGCCTCCCAAAGCACAGGCGTGTAAATTATATCTCAATAAATAAGATAACGTAGCAAAACAACTTGAAGTCATGAACATGGAAACTTAAAGAATCACTGTGAACATACAAAACAATGAACAACTAAAGTTTTCACCTAAGAAATGTTTTTATTCTAAAATATTTTACATACTATCTCTATAATGACAAACAACTTCATGTTCTTTAGCTTCCTTCACTCACGCTCACCTGGGATTATTTCATTTTATAAGTGAAGATTGTTAACCCAAATGAAACCCTGATTGATAAAATTTTGGGTGAAATAACTGAAGAAAGAATGTGTGATTATCTGGAATTGAGATGTTGTAGCTGCAGGCCTTGCCCAGGCTGTGCCAGTAGGAGAGGAGGTATGGAGCCTCAGAGAATCTTTGGGACCAGTGTACCCTTTCTCTCCTCACAACTCATCCCAGAGCTGTCCCTGCCTCCTTAGGCTGATATGCCCCTGTTCCCTTCCTTGCATTCTCCTGCGGTGAGCTGAGGCACAGGGTTTAGGGACCCTATTGTGATAGGAGGAGCTTTGGGACTCTGGGATGAGATCTGTGGACCTGAAAGTATAGCCTCTCTGATCCTAGTCACTGTTCATGCATGGAGAGTGACAGCTAAGAGGTCTGGGGTTTCTTTTTGGGTGGGAATGTGAGTTGCTCGGTCATTGTGGACATACAGCAATGGTCTGTCTACACAATGGTCAGATAATAGTCTTCTTACAGTCATCCCAACTCTAGATGCTTTAGCCGGAGTTCATCTTGGGGTGGGTATGGGGGATTGACCACAACGTATTTTTGGTCAAGAGTTGGGTAGATGGTGCATATTTTGGTTCTGCCACCCTGGGACCTTGGGCATTGCTGTACTTACCCAAACTGTGTCTCAGTACAAACAACCTCATCTTCGAGCTGCAGAGTCCCTTCTGTAAGTGGCTTGATGAGATAGGGTCTTTCAGATCCATGTCCTTGGCATTTATTCAGAATTAACTCATGTAATACAATGCTAATCTGCGTTCTGGCTGGAGCTGCATATAGGTAGCCTCTTTTCGTTGTTGGCCTTTATAGCCAACTTAAGCTCAGAGATGTGAAGCAAGGGTGGCCTGCCTGATGAATTAGTGCTCATAAGGTAAGCCCTTATTTGTTGCGTTGGAAAGTTTATTGACTCTAGCCAGAAAAGGTTTAATTATCCATTGGGCTAACTGGGCCCTTTCCTGGCAGGGAGGATGTAGGGAAGACCCTCCGCAGCTCAAGACTGGGCAGGTGACCTAGACCTGTTGGGTATTTATTTCATTAGAGAATCAACAGAGGAGAGATTTGTTCTCCCCAGGTCTCCATCATCTGTTCATAAACCCTCCTGACCCATGTTGAATCCACAGACTGTCTCCATTGGGCTGTCAAGCTGCTAGAGGCCAATTCCTCTGAGTCTCTAGGACTTTGAGGTTTGCTCTCTGCTGCCCCAGTCATTCTCAGGCCCATGGTCCTTGCAGCTGGGCTCTTGGCCAACATCCTGAGCTCTTATCTCTTTTCCACATATCACCCATGAGTTAGTAAACTTGATAAATTCTATTTGTAGGAATCTGCTGCTTGGATCAGCCACATTTTTTAGCGTGTAGTTGAATTAATAATAATATATAGTGCTTACTGTGTGCCAGCCACTGTTCTAAATGTTACAAATATTTACTGCTTTATTTCTCACAATGACCCTCTTACATAGGTACTATTATCATCCCCATTTTATAGATGGGCAAATTTAGTCACAGAGAAGTTAAGTGAAACTTGCCAATGTCATACAACCAGTAAGTGGTGGAGGCAGGATTCGAGTCTAGATATTCTGGCTTCAGTCTATGCTCTTAGCCACTGCACTATGTTCTCTTGAATCATTATAAAATAAATATACTGATACTATCTCAGGGCAAATTTCCTATTATTTGTCTTGGAACCAACCATGTTAATTGTTCAACCAATCTCATATAAAGTTAAGCCTTAAATTTCTTTCATGGAAGCCTTCAAAAATAGTTATGGTCCAGTCTAAATCATTTTACCTGAATTTCATTGAATGCAATAGGACAACCACTCCTTGTTTCATTTTCTGTACCTTAGATAATCTGGTCTTATTTATACCAGTCAGGTACATACTTCCCATGTTTGTTCGTGTTGATTATCACACTGATTGGAAATGAGCCAGAAGGGTGGGGATGTGAGGTGAATGGGGTGTGATCTTTCCAAGTACATGTTCTTTGGTGGCTTCTGCTCCTCTAGCTGCAGACTCTCCTTGTGTTCTCCTTTCTGGACTTCGTGTTCCTGTCATTCTGTTTCATGTACTTGCTGCCTGGCATGGTGAACTTGTTATTTGACTTCAGAGGCTTTGAAATCACTCACTCTTGTTCCTTAAGTGTCAGCTGTTTTAGGTAGAGCCTTTGCTTCCCCATCCAACCTAGTCCATATCTCTCTCAGCTCTGCGTCAACTACTGCTTCCAAGTTAGCCAAAGTTTATCCGTGAACTTTGTTTTTCTTTTTAAATTTAATAAGGTTTAATTGAGCAAAGAATGATTCGCGAATCAGGCGGCCTCTCGAACCAGAGTAGGCTAAGAGACTCCAGCATTAACCATAACTGTGGCTGAGATAACTTGACTGGACCCTTGCATGAGAGAATCTGCAAAATGTGTCATCTGCACACACAACTGTCCCTTAGTCTCAGGGTATGTGACCCAGATTAACCTCTATTGATGAATATAAAGTCAAGGGATAACAAGCCCCATTTACCGTACATAGCATTCCTAAGGTTTACATTGTCATGTGTAAAGATCCCTTGCTAATATGGTTCAAGGAATAGTGCCTTTGGAGTCCAGACACTCAGCTTCTAGACCTGGAGCAGCTGTTAACTCAGGGATGCAGGTCATCTCTCCATCTCCGGGTCTCAGCTTTTCCATCTATAAAATGAGATGATTGGATTAGGTGGTATCTAAGACTATTTCCAACTCTATCATGCGATCTTTATGAAGCTGGAGACACCCTCAGACCTGGCTCACTTTTCTTCAGGTCCGCCAAGCCTCTCCAACTTGTGGAGGAGCCTATAGTCTTGTCCTCACCATGCACAGGTTGAAAAACAGGGAAGACAAGCTGCCATTGAGGGTGGTAATCTAATGGCAGACCACACACCAACAAGATCACTCTGGTTCTGCAGCTGAGTTTTCACAAAAGAGTGCCTGTCCTGGCACAAGAGAAGAGCTCCTTCCACAGAAAGTTATTATTTGCTCTCTCAGATACGAATCACTGTGGGCCACTGCTGTCCTCTGTCCACCTGTAATTACTCCTGCATTGAATCTGAATCAAGACACTGCTCAGGCAGTCAAATGATGGTCTTTGGGGAAACTTGGCAGATGGAAGCCAAGTGAGCTTTCACTTTATGTACTTTCAGTCCTCTGGAAATCTGGATTTCCCCTGCTATCAAAATAGACAATGCTGTTGCCTAACAAAATATAGACTTCCTGAGTGACATCCAGGTCACAGCTTGGTCTCTTTCCTCCTGCTATGTTCACGCTTCCACTTCTGTGCACCATGTTAGGTTCAGATGTTCTACTGACCAAACCCCAGCGAACCACTCATGAGTCTTTTCAACCTTTACCTTGAATTCTAGGGCTATCTTCTATTTGGGGTTTGAAGACACCAATGCATAATAAAGTAATGTTTTAATTATAATTTTTTGGTAAATATAGATAGATTGTATGTTACTAGCCTTGATGTTTCACACAAGGAAGCAGAGCTCATGAATTATTATGATAACATCCCTGAACAAGGCAGTCGATCTCAGTTATCAGCTTTAAGAATAAAGGTATGGGCTGGGCGCCGTGGCTCACGCCTGTAATCCCAGCACTTTGGGAGGCCGAGACGGGCGGATCACAAGATCAGGAGATCGAGACCATCCTGGCTAACGCAGTGAAACCCCGTCTCTACTAAAAATACAAAAATAATTAGCCGGGCGTGGTGGCGGGCGCCTGTAGTCCCAGTTACCCGGGAGGCCGAGGCAGGAGAATGGCGTGAACCCGGGAGGCGGAGCTTGCAGTGAGCTGAGATCGCGCCACTGTACTCCAGCCTGGGCAACAGAGCGAGACTCCATCTCAAAAAAAAAAAAAAAAAGAATGTATGGATGGAAGCTTATTTGATTTGCTCTTCTTTCCTGTTATGGATATTAACCAGCTGGGTAAATTATAGAATAGGGTCATGGAATGTTTAGCCCTCAAGCATTTATCAGAGGCTTGAAATGTTCATAAAAGGTGGGCTTGGTGAATGCCAGGACTTAGCATGGTTGAAAGGGTGTTTTGAGTCTGGTACATGGCAACATGGAAATAAAACAGATATATCACAAGTAGGTGGTAGAAATAAACTGGAAGAGAATTTTAACATCTAAAATGTGACAAGGATTTATCCTTACCAGCTTCTCAGTTTCCTAAAACATTTATTTTCCTTTGATTTGAGATTCTGTATTTATGTTGTATATTTTTTTCTAAAACATTTTCTGGTTTCTATTTTCTTTACTTCTTTTACTTTTTTGCTGCTTCTGTTTTTTGAAAAATATCATCCTAGGCATCCTCTGAAAGTCATTTGTTTGGTGTTTTCCTGGTAGTGATTTCTGGTTATAGGCCCATAAAAGTATCTGTAGGATGTGGTTGGGATAGTTCCTACCTCTTGGTAAAAGTCTGGTAGTAACACAGGAAGGGAAGAGACTTTGGGGACAAGAGACATTTAAAACTGTTACTGATCATGACATTACCAAAAATCAAAGGACAGGGGCTGTGGCTCATGCTTCTTAATCTCTCTGTGAATATTATAAGGAAACTTCGAAGCCCTGGTCAACTGTGAAATGAACAGGTCTTCAGTTGAGTTAATTAGCATTTTCCAGGTGCTTTGCTGTTTACAGTGTCCTTTATTTCATGTATCTTACCTCATTTGTTACAGGTCTTCTCCTTTCATACTCACCTTTTCCTTTTCTCTGAGATTCAGAGACCCTTTGGGGAGGCCGTATTTCAGGTTTGTTTTCATTAGGACCTTACATGACCAAATCCCCCCTCTTGGGGTTCCAGGGGTGCTCCTTCATTTTACTCTCTGGCGGGTAAGCCATGAATTGTGACATTTAAGCAGTGACTTTGCAAAATTGGACTTGTCAGTAGGAAAAAGTACTCTTCCCACCTTAAAGATTGACAGGAACATGAGATGGCTGAAGCTGTCCTGGGCTTTTTTCTGGCAAGAGTACATAGGACAAGAAATACTCCGGAGAGCTCAACATTGAATCACATCATATCATAGTGCATGACTAGTTGCCTTAATCTTGCAGTTGGACTCACTCAGGAGAAATTGTTGGCAGAGGGATTAAGTAGCCTGACAAAATTATATTGAGAAAAAAACTTGCAGTCTATTAATTTATTAGTAGCAGATATGAGGGAAAGAAGAGTAATGTAAAAAAACAAATGGACATGAAACCACGGATAAATCCACAAAGACTCCATTACAGTTTGTTATCAGCCTCTTGCCCCTGGCCATGACTAATGACCAGTAATTGTCTGAATTTGGAAATTTCTTCAGGAAAAGAAAAATCTAGTAAAGGGAGAAAGGTGACCACAAGTCAAGCTGTGAATGAGGAAGTCCTGAAATGTGGGCCAAGTGGGTCACTGAATTTGCCGTGTTTGATTCTTCGGTTGCACCACTTTGAACTTTTGAAGTTTGATCCTCCCAGTGGTGTTTCTGAGGTAGAGAGGCTAGGATTAGATTGCAGTGTGAGAAATCCCACAAACGTGATTCTACTGTAATCTTACTGTTCTCTCTCGCTCCTTGATAACTGGGATCCATTGAAAGGGGTTCATTTTTGACATCTCAGAAGAAGCTCATTGTGAAGTCTAAAATAAAGTGTCACTCTTCCCTACACCAGCTCTGCCTCCCATATTCCCCATTATTTTCCCAGTCACCCAGAGTCACAACCTCAGAGAGATCCTTGGCTCCTTCCCCTTCTTTCAGTCCCTGTAGCCCTGTCACAGTGTCCCTTACATCTAGTTTTTCCTTTCCATGCTCATTGCCTCTGCCTGTCATTCTTTCAGTCTTTCTTTGCATCTCAGTGGATAATAGAAGTACCCTGTGCTGTCTCCCTGCCTCCTGTCTTCTCTGAGATCTGCTCTTCTTATCACTGCTTGCATGACTCCATCTCATTCTCCCCTTGCACCAGTTGCAGAAAGTCCTCCGTGTGTGACTTTCCCTCTTCTCTAGCTTTTGGTCCCACTACTTCCTTATACTGTGCTTTTGTCACACCCCAAACCCCCCAGCTGCATCCTGCTTCTTGAACACGTCCTGTGTTTTTCTCATACCTCAGGTGACATGGTACCATTTTCTTGGAAGCCTCCCTCCCCCTTGTCCGCATGCCAAAGTCTTAATCATTCTTCAGGGACCAGGTCAAATGCTATAACATCCATCAAGTCTTTTCTGATCTCCAAACCAGATGTGATCTCTGTGATAAATCTCAGTAACACTTTATACCTTTCTTGTAATACTTGTAAGGCTCTGCCTTGCATGGTAGTCATTTGTGTATTTATCTTGTTACACTTGAAAGTGAGGACTGTATTTTATTCTTTGTGACCAGCAGAAAATCTTGCACCACATAGTAGGGCATCTGTCCAATAAGTGCTTGTCATATACAATAAAGCAGTGGCTGGGGTGGTATTATCTACAGGTTAACCCAACAATAGGTCATAATGCATCAGAAGATAGTAGGACCATAAGGATGTATAGATAAACCCTGAAGTAAATGATTTGCAGAGGATCACATGGAAGGGAAACTTAGGGAGTTTGATAGTTAGCACTCACTGAAAAAGTCGTCCTGATACTGCTACAGTGTGAGACTAGAAGGCCTGAAATGTAACCATAATACACCAAGGAGAGTTGCTCCCAAACACCAGCCAGCTCCATCAATAGTATGTAAAGGTGCTTTGTAAACAGTACAGTGATTCTTAAAGATATTATTGAACATCATACTGTTAATGTGTAACAAGATTGACTCAGATGCCAATGAAACCCATGACTCCAGGTACCTGTGAAATAACCAGCAAGGGTTCCGAGCCACTGATGGAAGACAGGACAAAGTTACCAACTATTCTTCCTAAGAAATTGTTTCTCATCATGCAAGGGGTCGTTTCTGTCTTGGTTTTGTGAGAGGTCTAATTCTGTGGCTTGAGGACATCTGCAGTAGGGCCAGATGTCAGAGCAGGTAGTAGTCATGCTTCATGAAGATTTTAGGAAGGCAGAGTTACCTGGTTGATGGAAATGGAAATAACTGGAAAAAATGCTATTGTTGGAGGCCCAAGCTCCCAGCCCATCCTGGCTGGTCATAGTTGACTAATTCATGGTGGTCAAAAAGTGATTCTCTTGTCTTTGAATTTTCTCTTGTATTTTAGGCAAAACAGATTTGTTTTTTGATACTTTCATAAAGCAGTCTATCCATACTCTGTTGTCGCTTTTCAAAATGATCGGAAACCTAAAGAGCTACCATACTTGCTAAAAGAAGACACTTCCTGACGCATAGCTTGAAACAGGAATTGACTTCCTAAAGGAAAGTATTAGGCACACCAAACCTATTGTTCACAGCGCTGCAAGAGAGATATTTCAACATACATGGGCTCTTCCTAAAAATATACCTTGCTAAAATCAAAAATTCAGGGTTCATTAAGGTTAATCATCTAATAAAGTAAGAGAATTTCCTCTAGGTGAAAAGTTTCAGTTTATTTTAGGGGTGTGGTGTTGTTACAACTGGCTAATCTCTGCACCATAATTTAATCAGGCTGGATAAGAAAGAGACTAGAAAGGCGTGGAGCAAGAGCACAGTGTAGCTTCTCTTCTTTTCCCAGGCTTATTTTTTTTCTCTAACTTGTAGTAAATTTGCTCGTAACAACCTGGCTTTTATTGTGTCATTTTCTAGCTAACTGGGAGTTACTGATGTCAGCTGTCTCTTAGAATAATTTTTCCTTAAACATTTGAAGATTATAAGAATTGGGGAACTCATTCATTCATTTTCATGGAGCATTTACTGCTCTCCTACTCTGTGCTTTAGGAACATGAAGACCAACAAAGCACTGCCCTGGCCGTCAACCTGGTAGGGGAGATATGTGAATAGGGTCAAAACCAGTGACATGCACTGTTAAACAAGACAGTGGCTATAAAGGTGTCTGTACCGGCGTGAAGGTCAGCTGCCTTCCTTGAAGTTGAGTAGCCAAAACCACTTTCAGGATTGCAGGTGGGACTGTGTTTTGGAGGCTTGATGGACTTTTCAGTTATTCAGTTCATTCTTTCAAGGAATAGTTACTGAGAGCCTCCTGGGAGCTGGGCAGTGTTCTAGGCTCTGGGGCCACTGCAGTGAGCTCCAGTACTAAATCCCTGCCTTCATGGAGCAGAGCAGGAGATCAGACAACAAGGAGAGAAATCAGTGCAATACCAGCAGACTCGAAGTAGGGAAAGGAACAACCATGACTATGGGCACAAGGGACAGTGAGGAGGCCAGGGAGGTGGGAGTGAGGGAAAGGGGGCTGAGGGTGAGGCCAGAGAAGGAATATGGAAGAAGGTCCTGGAGGGACTTAGGGGCTTTCTTTTCCTAGAATGTGCTCCTAATGACCAGCCTCCAGCCGTCTGATGGCCTGTTGAGCTATTACAACATGTTAGGTTGATGTCTTCATTTTCATTCATATTTTTCCTTTTATTGTCCCTGACGCTGAAAAGCAAGAGGTTGAGTTTGTGAGACAAAATGTCTTCATTGTGTCTGTGGTGGGGATAGGCATAGTCTCCCCATCTTGTTCTGTGCTCTCCGCCGTTAAGGAGGTGGGGAGATGAGGATCGCTCCCCTTTCCGGTACAGTAATCTGCTGATCTCTGTAACATACCAAGGAGGATATTGAGTGACAACATCTATAATCCCGTTAATCTCTATATTCATAGTGTCTAATCTCCTTGAGTTACACTGGTAACATAAGTCTATCTCTTAGAGTTACTTTTATCATTAAAGGCACAAAAATGTATTATTTATAGGGCCAAATGCAAGCTCTTGAGGCATATAAAGTGGATTAATAAGGTTGGCTCAGCGTTAAGCTATGCCAGAGCCGAGTCCAAATTTTATTCCGGTACAGGGATGACTTTCTATGTGGCCTCTCTGGCTCTGGAGCTAATTTGGATGCTGAGTAGCCCCGCAGGTATTTATATGTAGCGTTTGGTATTTTTACTGGGTCCTATTCTTCTCCCTTGGATCACCTAAAATGGTTAAGAATTTTCTAGTGGGATTAAGGTTGTGATCTCTGGGGAGGGGTGGGACATCTGCTCTCGGTTATTTTTGTGTTAGCCGCTTCCCCTTAAATGTATGTTCACAAATGAGCCACAGCCTTATCAGCTGGGGTTGAGGGAAGACTGGTCTAGGTGCTGCTCCTGAACTTGGTCTCTGAGCCATGGCTTCCCATAGACACTCAGGTAAAAACTTAATGCTCTTTATCTTATATTGAGCACAGTTTTGTTAGGGCAGTGAATCCGTCATTTGGCTAAAAGATGGTTTTTGATGAAATGATTTTAGTCTTGTCTGAATAGTAAATAAATTATAGCTTGTCTCTGTTTTGCCTTTGCCTTTCATGCTATTTCAAAGACAAAATACTGTTCAAGTACAATGAGCAGTTTGAGTGGCTTATTTTAAAAAGAAGGAAATAAACATGTTACCACTATATTTTTACCTTTTTCAGGACGTCTCATGAAACTATAAGAGATTGTGTGAGGAAAGGTTTTTCTGGTTAGGAATTTTTGGCTTCCTTTTTTATAAGATACAATTCTTCATCTTGACAGTACTTTACATCCAAGGTGTTTGGAGAAGGTATATCAAATGTGGAGCCGGAAGGAGGAACATTTGTAACTAAAAAAGTGCATAATGACCTAGCACATCTTCTCCCTTTTGCTGACAATGTTTTAAATCTTCCCAAAGTAACAGCTATGTTCCTTTTGATATGATAAGTATGTTATTAATTGTTTTTAGCAGAAAAAGGGGCACAGTTTGGACTCCTTGGGCCATGAGCATTTTCTTCTGGTTTTGTAACCTTACAATTAAGGAAGCCCTTTGGCCATCGACAAGGACTCTATGAACTAGGGGCTGAGGGGACAGAAGTCCAGTTATTTGAAGCCAGGAGGGTGGCTGTGGCCCTGTGGCCCTCTGCCTAAGTAATGGTTCCCTTTCTTGGAGCTGGTAAAGTCAGACAGTTAGGTATAAAGAAGGCACTTCGTCCTGTCTCCCAGCTTTCAGATTAAGGGACAAAGTCATTATCTATGTTTTTTTTTTTTTTTTTTAAATCATTTTTTAAAAACTCGCTGCCTGTCAATATTTAAACAATGGAAATACTTTAGGAAATTTCTCTTTTTGGGGTTTTAAAGTAAATATGCGGCAATGGAATTCCCTACCTTAATGAATTAATATGTAATGTCTTCCCTGTTCCCAAGTGTTCAAAAGCTGTTTTTGTTTTTTTTTTTTTGTTGTTGTTGTTGTTTTCCCAACCCCCAGGAGCTGTTTCACAAACGTGGTACCAAATGCTTGAGATTGTGGTTATTAGCCAAGATACACATTCTCTGGGTATAGGCAAACTAGTCAGCTGTACTAGTTGTCCTGATGAACCTTAAATGCTTGTTACCTGGTAGAATAACTCTTCATTTTGTTTACTAATTGACAGAATAGTGACAGAAAGTTTAAAAGTTTAAGTAGTGACCGAAAGTTTATAGCATACCCAACCTTGGGTTTTAAATTGCACCAGATTCTTATGTCGTTCTTGTGTACGTAAGTCTGGAGGCTATAATAACTAAACAAACATGTTACCACTATATTTTTACCTTTTTCAGGACGTCTCATGAAACTATAAGAGTGGCTAAATGAGACCAATTATTTATACCTTTTAGATGATTTTTGAATTCAGGAAATTGCGTTTTGTATTGCATTAGGTTAATAGGTTCATGAAAGCAGAGAAGAATCGGTCCATGAGAGAGAGAAGTCCTCATAGAAAATCAGTGTTGCCCTGAAACGGGCTCAGTATGGGCAAAATAGAAGCTGGATAATTGGATCCAAATTCATTTTTAGTGACTATCCATCTACTGAGAGGACATTTCAAGGACAAAAAAAGTATACTCTTGACATTGAAGACTTTCAGTCTGCAAAATTATGTAGATTCAATTTCTTTAGCCTTTGGCCTTTCAAGTCAAAGACCAGGATCGGGGTGTGGAGGGGGATCAGGTCACTTGACATATTACACAGCCATCGATTCCCTTCACCAGCCACTCCTTAGTGGGCTGCACAAGCCCGCCAGTCTTTTCTCGGGGCAGGGATGGAAAATGAGAGGGTAGGATGAGAGGAGAGTAATCCAACTGGATTGGCTTCTTAAAATTCAGAAGATTTGGGTGAGGGTGAAACTGAACATTTTGTACTTTCAATGACCACCAAATGACTGCCTACCACTTCACCACAGCTGGAGAAACTAAAAACACATGCTCTTTTGCAGCTGGGTCAGAAATGCTTTTTTTCCCATATGAAAGAGGGGCTGCGCTGCACATAATCTGTGCAACATTATGAAAAATCTTCATATACAGACGAAATGGTACTAGAATCGAATCTGGACTGCAGGAAGTTCAGTGGCACATAATTTTTCTTTTAATCTATATCGAACCCTCCTGACACCTGATATAATCTAAAATGGCATTAGTTATACATCAGTGACCCAAAAAAGATTTGTTTTTTTCTAAATGCAGCATACCAGTGAAGTTGCTAATAACATTGAATCATTCTGTACACGTTCTGTTTTGAAGGGAAAAAAACACTTTCGGATTTTTGTATGAAATTGTATGAAAGACTACTTTTTAGCCGTGACTCATGAGCTCCGTCTCATTGCAGCTCCCTAGGTATTTATTCCCAAATGTCTGACGACACCTCCATGTGCATTAGCATGTCTGCTACACAAGTGTCCTATTCATCGGCTAAGGCTTCGCTCCATTTGTTGAATGTTCTGAGGAAAGCATTATACCCTTTCTTTAGAAGCTAGTGTTTATATGTGGAGTCACTGATGTACTGGTGTGTTGGATTTAGTGATGAACAGATCTGAAATAACCTGATTTTTTTCCATTTGGGTTGTTGTTCATTGTTTACACTGTACATTACACCCTTCACAGAAAGCACATAGAAAAATGCTACCTACTGATGATATTCACGTTCTCCTTAAACACTCATAGTTTGATCAACTCAGGCATGAGGGAGAAAATGAACACTATGAAGAAATACATGAGAAAATACATGTAAAAACACAAGCAAGATTTATTAAATTCAAATCAAATCTTCTTTAATGAGAGGTTTATAGTAAAAAAAAGAAAAAATCAAATGTAATGTTATATTACTCGTATGTGTACATGATTAAATCGAAAGCCAAAACTTTAAATTAAGATACTGAGGTTTATTTCGGCACCTCTCAGCATGTTGGATGTAGTTCAGGAATTTTCTGAAAAAGGAAGCTTGTTTATTAAGTGAAAAAATGATGTGTCTTTTGAAGCAGGATAGAGATTCAGGCTGCCCTTTTGGAATAAATATCTAAAATTCTATCACCCAGCCACATTTCTAACTGCATTCTAAGCTTGTAAAAACTTTTTAATTTAATTAATTTTAAAAATTAAATTATTTAATGCTTTCTGTCTTAGAAAATGAGGGGACATTTATGTTACCCTAAGGTGTAGGTTAGACTTCAGCACCTTACACGTCATATAAGATGATTTTTAAAATCAGGAAATAGCATGTCATATTGCATTAGGTTCTTAAGTTCATGAAAGCAGAGGAGAATAGGCCCAACAAAGAAGAGAAGTCCTTACAGAAAAGAAATCAGTGTGATCCTGAAATAGGCTTGGTATGGACAAAATGGAGGCTCACATAATTGGATCAGAAGCCACTTTCAGTGACTGTCCACATGCCGAAGTTTTAGAAACTTAGTTGTGGTAACTTATCTCCATCTGTCAATCAGCAGGCATATACTGAGTGATTTCTGTATACAAGGCCCTGGATTAGGTACTGGGGCCCCTAGTGTATGAGCAGAACTTTTTGTGATAGAGAAACCTCACTTGTTAGCACTAAGGAATATATCCAAGTCACTCGGCACCAAAGTATGTTAGCAGCGGGGAATCTGTGTGGGTCTGTAGCAACCTCAGTTCTTGCCTCCTCAAGGAAGAACAAGGCAGAGGGAGAAGCCAAGGCAACTTTTAGAGCAGGAGTGAAAGTATTAAAAAGTTTTAGAGCAGGAGGCCGGGCACGGTGGCTCATGCCTGTAATGCCGGCACTTTGGGAGGCTGAAACGGGTGGATCACTTGAGGTTGGGAGTTGGAGACCAGCCTGGTCAACATCGTGAAACCATATCTCTACTAAAAATACAAAAATTAGCCAGGCCTGGTGGTGCATGCCTGTAATCCCAGCTACTTGGGAGGCTGAGGCAGGAGAATTACTTGAACCTGGGAGGCGGAAGTTGCAGTGAACAGAGATCGATTGCACCATTGCACTCCAGCCTGGGTGACAGAGTGAGACGCCATCTCAAAAAAAAAAAAAAAAAAGTTTTAGAGCAGGAATGAAAGTAAAGTACACTTAGAAGATGACCAAGCAGGCTACTTGAGAGATTCAAGTGCGTGGTTTGACCTTTGGCCTGGGCTTTTATATGTTGGCATGATTCGGGTGTTATATTACTTCTCTCCTAATTCTTCCCTTGGGGTGGGCTGTCTGCATGCCCAGTGGCCCTCCAGCACTTGGGAAGCGCCGCATGCGCGTGGTGATTACTGAAGTTGTGTGCATGCTTACTTCAAGCGATTTTTTCCCTTAGCAGTGGAGCATTCCCAGACGTAGGTCTTACACCAGTTAAATGCCACCATTTTGCCTCTTAGTGCACATGCTTGAGCCCACTCACCCAACTCCTGAGATCTCATGGGGACGCGGCTGATCATCAGTTTCAGGTGTTTCTGTCTGTTAGGGACCCTGTTTCCTTGGTGCCAGCTGCAACCAATTATTGTTTTAGGGCGAGATAGTTTAACAACCATCTGACCTTCACCTGATGGTTGCCTGACATTCCTGGTTCGGGGGTGCCCTCTCTTGCCTTGCTCATGTCTAATACCTACTCTAGCATCCCTACTATGTACAGATTAGGGCTACACCGAGACATTAAAATTAGTCAAAGAGCTGCCCAAGGGCAAACATGCCCTCCACAAAGACAGGTGGTAAGGGAAGAAGCATTGTGATGATATGTAGCAAATGTTTCATTCAGTGATGGCTGACACGCCCATTCCCAGATAACAGCAATAGGTCAAGGCAAACGTATCTAGAAGTTTTGGAAGATTAAAAGCCTTCACATTTCATGTACTTAGAAACAGCTAAGGGGATAAAAAATTATTCCCTAAGAGATAAATGCCTAAGTACATGTAATTCTGTAAGGTTAAAGAGAGCCCAAAAGAAGAGGTAAAATGCTGGCCGGGCATGGTGGCTCATGCCTGCAATCCCAACAATTTGGGAGGCCAAGGTGGGCAGATCACTTGAGGTCAGGAGTTCGAGACCAGCCTGGCTGACATGGCGAAACCCTGTCTCTACTAAAAATACAAAAAGTAGCCAGGCGTGGTGGCATTCACCTATAGTCCTAGCTACTCAGGAGGCTAAGGTAGGAGAATTGCTTGAAACCAGGAGGTGGAGGTTGCAGTGAGCCAAGACTGCACCACTACACTTCAGCCTGGGTGACAGAGTGAGACCCTGTCTCAACAACAACAAAGAGGTGAAATGTTATCTTTATTTTTCCCTATTCTCTCATTCCTAACAAAAGAAAAGAAAGTGCATGCTGGGCCGGGCGCGGTGGCTCATGCCTGTAAAATGCACTTTGGGAGGCCAAGGCGGGTGGGTCACGAGGTCAGGAGATTGAGACCATCCTGGCCAACATGGTGGAACGCCGTCTCTACTGAAAATACAAAAATTAGCTGGGCGTGGTGGCACGTGCCTGTAGTTCCAGCTACTCAGGAGGCTGAGGCAGGAGAATCACTTGAACCCAGGAGGCAGAGGTTACAGTGAGCCGAGATTGTGACACTGCACTCCAGCCTGGTGACAGAGTTAGACTCCGTCGCAAAAAAAAAAAAAAAAGAAAAGAAAGAAAGCGCAAAAGCGCAAGCTTTTCTCTCTCCTCATGAAGTCAAAGCTTGACAGTAGCTCAGACTTTTAGGGAGCCCACACTCAGGATCTTTGCACGTGTGTCTCAGCATTGTCATTTATAAGCTGACTTTTTAGAGTGGTTTTGGTCTTGTGCACATTAGCACATCATTCATATTTTATACAAAATTGTGATGTGATCAGTATCTCCTCCAACTTCATCCTGAGTGCACTGCGTGCATGAGGGTTTGAAATCGTTTTGTAACAAATAATCATAAATTTAGAAGTACATGACGTAAGCTAATTTGGGTTGCCCAGAATTCCACTTAATTTGATTTATTGCAAAACAAGTACGAAAGTTCATGAATTTGACATAGACATTGTTAACATACTTTAAGTATTTCTAGCCTGTTTACCTATTACGCAATAAGTCCAGCATTCCTAGAAGTGCCTATTTTATCTTGACTAATTGTTTCCACACGCATTAAAAGGACTCAAGTGAATTGTAGAAATCAATTCTAAAAGAATATGCCCTTTGAAATGATTCTCCATCTGGATGCAGACTGTAGGTTTAAGTATACAATGGTGGGGAATCTAAGGTGTAAGGTGACCCTAGAGTTTTCAAACTACAGAGTGAAAAAATCTTGCCTAAACCTAGGATTCAAAAATACCAAGAGATGAAACTCTTCTTATGGATCCTGTTAACTGGGGGTTGATTCATTTAATTTTCCTTTTGCTTGGTTTAAGACCATGTACTATAGGAATGATACAGTGGCCAGTGACTTCATTGTCTGACATTTTCAACACCCTTTGTTACTTCTATCTTCACTGGTGAGTCGTGGATTATTTTATCATCTGGATGCTTAGAACTCTGAGCAAGTCATGTTCTAGAACTATGAGACTAAACGATGAAGAACTTTGCACTGGTAATATGAAAGTTCTGAAAGTGTGTGGTTTTAAAGTATGAAAAACATGGCAGGTAAGATCTCTCAGGTACTCTGAACCATAATGCAGTCTTTCTTCTCTTCAAAACCTCTACTTCTAAATGGCATTCATTGTGTTTTCTAGTGTTTTTTCTTTTGTGTATGACACTAGTTAACCTATATTTTTTACCGTAAAGCTAGGACTCAAATACTAAGAGGTTTGACTCACCTTAGGTGGAACTTTATATAGTACTTTAACGTAGAAATATTTGGAATCAATTTCTGCTGATAAAGGTATCAAAAGCAAGTGATACTAAAACGAGTAGTTTCAAAGTTGTATACTAAATAGAGAGACTTTGGTAAGAGAGAATGAGGGATTTTCAAATATGGTCCAGAAGATAGTCTCTGAAAGGCTAAACCAGCAATGGTTACTAGCCATGCAGGAAGCCAGTGCTATCTAATCTTACAAATTCTGTTTTCCTGCCAAATGGCATTTAGGAGCAACTGATAATTTATTTCTTGCCACTTGCTGTTACTGGAGATTTATTTAGTTTTTCAACTCAACTCAGCCCTTAACAAGAAAGCAAGTCTTTGTTGATGGCACAATATTATCAGTATGGCAAAGCTAAGACGAGGCTTCTATGTGATACTGGAAAGACCAGCAAGAATGGATTAAGGAGAGTGATTTTCCATATGCTGTCACTGTGACAGGTACTTTTCTCTATAGACACAGAGGCTGAAAGCAGTTTAAAAGCTGTCTTACCTAAACAGTACATAGTTCAAGGAGATAGACCCTGTGTTCACTGCGTTTCTAGTTTTTGTTTCTAACCCATTATATAAAGGAACATCCCAGTTTGCTTTTTAGAGAAAAGTTCAAGTAAGAACCATTCTCTGGTCTTGCTAAGTCTCTTAATTGTGACACAACTGTCCTAAGCAACTGTCCTTGCACAAGAATGTCACTCATCTGCTTCATCTGCCAGCTTCTTGGAGATGAGGGGGGGGTCTGTGTGTGAGCAGGAGGCAGAAGGCCCTGTGGCTCATCCAGTGGCCTGATTTCCTTTGTTTGGAGGCTTGGTTCTGAGTGAGAGTTCAACAGCCTTTGCCCAGGCGGCTTCTCAAACACAGGGTGTGGTTTCCTTAGCTCACTCTCTGCTGTTTGGTTGCTTATGGCAACAGGATCCAAATAACTTGGACATGTGTTTGTATAAAAAAAAAAACCTGGGAATGGAACCCAAAGTGAGAGTCTGGGGCTTTCAGTTAGTGGAAGAGCTGCGGTGAGTACCGGGCAACTGCTCATTTATTTTCTCTCATTCTTTCTCTCTAAATTACACTGGATGTTTGCTAGCACAATAACCATGTTTGTGGATAGTTTTAGAAAATAGTCTCAATTCTCGTGTTTCCTGTGCAAATGAAATAATTGCTATTTACCCGTGTAAATTTCTTTTTCAGAGGAAAAAGAGGAACAAATTAGCATATGTTTAAAGAAGTTGAAAGCTAATAGAAACTCATATTTTGTACCTTTTTGGTGGCAGGATTCTATAGGAAATGCCTTGGCAAAGGGAGCCGCAGAGTGCCTCAGTAATGCTTGGGATTGCAGGCGTGTTGTCTAGGGCCACAGCCGGGGAGGGGACCAGGGAGGGAAAACGGGCTGTTCATACGGAGGGAGTGGAAGGGATTCTTGGAATAATTTTTTCCAGACTCTATTTTAAGATTATAATTTTTAAGACAGCAAATATCCCAAATGGTAATACTGGTTACACTTCTGTGAGCATATTGATTCTCACTTGCTTGACTCAAGCAGGGCTTTGATTTTGGTCACAAAGCCGCCCGTGACTGTGACAAATAATTCAAGGTTGCCAAACTTGCCTGTGCCAATTGACAATGCTGTTTATGTAAGTCCTCTCTTGCTATATTGCTCTGCCCTCAAAAGTCAGTAAACTGTCTTGGACAAAACTCTTGAGGGTCTATTCAGGGATTTAACACTTTTCTGCTAGATTGCAAGTAAATTTAAACACGTTAAACAAATTAACAAGGATTGCTTAGGTGCCTGGTGTGGTACAGAATGAGCTGTCAGTTTCTATTCTGATGAACAGAATTTTATAGATAGGAGGATCGGG
The DNA here is from genome assembly GCF_000951035.1 of Colobus angolensis palliatus. Taxonomy (NCBI): domain Eukaryota; kingdom Metazoa; phylum Chordata; class Mammalia; order Primates; family Cercopithecidae; genus Colobus; species Colobus angolensis. Next base: position 1,894,399 of record NW_012116077.1, read on the forward strand.
AGGCCTCCAGAGGTTACTACCCTCCCTAAAAAGTGACGGAGGAAGAGCTGAAAGCGGGCCGAGAGGCTTCTTGATGACCACATGGTGGTCTTAGAGAAGCTGCTGCCTGCAGGCGGGGCTCCTGCTTTTCTGCACCCCTTTGAGCCTCTGCCCCACACTCTTCCTTTGTATAAAACAACTGCTTCTTGCCTGCCCCATCACACCCCCTCCACTCCATTGGGTCACTGCTCAGTAGCACAATAGGACTGCTCAGCCATACCTCCCAGCATCCTGTCCCCTTTCCGGTGACTCGGCCAACACAGGCTCTGTTCCACTTGCCCTGCTCCGTGTCTTTTGTGAATCAGCACAGTTGGTATATCTGAGCAGGGGCTTCTACCTTCTCCCCAAGGGAATCACTAGCCATCGGCCTTCTGGCCCCACGGGGCACTTTTGTTCCTGGAATCATAGTGAAGTATCTGTTGTCTTGGTGCCTGGTCGTCAGCTGGGCTGAAGGGGAAGCTGGGTCCTGGTCCCCAGACCCATGGACTCCAAGGTAGCATTGCGCAGGTGCCTCTGGGAGCCACTGCTCAGGGTGCTGGGGCATTTCCAGTGGTCATTTGTCCTGCCTGCTTGCCCCCGCAGGTCCCTCCAGCTATAAGGTGGGCACCATGGCGGAGAAGTTTGACTGCCACTACTGCAGGGACCCCTTGCAGGGGAAGAAGTATGTGCAAAAGGATGGCCACCACTGCTGCCTGAAATGCTTTGACAAGTTCTGTGCCAACACCTGTGTGGAATGCCGCAAGCCCATCGGTGCGGACTCCAAGGTAACGGGCATCCCCATGTGCCAGTGGGAAGGGCTGGGCTTCAGAGTGTCCTTTACCCACAATCATGACAGCAGCAGCTGGCTGTTAGGATTTCCCAGCATCACTGCAGCCACCTTGAGGCCTCAAGGAAGCCTCCTCCACTCCCCAGGCCACAGTGGCCCAAGCTGTTTAATGTGGGGCTTGACTGGATGGGTGACAAGGCCCTTGCCAGCTCTTCTGATTGCATTCTAAATATTTCAAGAATTGTGAGATTTTTATCCTCACCTCAGCGTCCCTCCTATCACTCATAAGAACAGTCACTGTGGGGCAGTCCCCAGGTGTAAGGGACTGTGTTATCTCAGTGGTCAGTCCCAGGGAAATCAGCCTTATGGGAGGGCTCCTGCTGCCACCCCCAGCACCCCTCATGGTGGCCCACCTTCTCTGCTTGGTTTCCAGGAGGTGCACTATAAGAACCGCTTCTGGCACGACACCTGCTTCCGCTGTGCCAAGTGCCTTCACCCCTTGGCCAATGAGACCTTTGTGGCCAAGGACAACAAGATCCTGTGCAACAAGTGCACCACTCGGGAGGACTCCCCCAAGTGCAAGGGGTGCTTCAAGGCCATTGTGGCAGGTACTGCCTCCTTCCCACCCCGGGTTCCCAGGGAGGAGGCCCTGAGGGCAGACGTGATGTGGGCTTGCTTAACACGGTGGGGCTAACGTTGCTCTGAGCTGCTTTGAGATATTAGCATATATATGTACACATATACATACACGTATATATGCGTACACATATATGCTCGCACACACGCACACACTCGGAGACTAAAGAACACTGGCGAGAACAGCCTGTGGCAAGAGAATGAAGTGAACAGTATGTAGCGCTTTCTCATTTGGGCGTAGTAAGTGATGAAAGCATGCTTCTTCCTCAGGGTGTCATTCTGGGCCATGTAGTCCCTGATTTAATGTCTAAGTGCACGCAGGGTATAGAGGTGGGGGAGTGGGGTATTCAGGCACCGGATCCTAAAACAATAATGCTGGGGTCCCCGCCCATGACAGAAATCCTGGGTTGGCACAAGCATAAGTAGAACACAGGTAGGTTAGTTGGAGGTGTGAGGCCAGTAACTGCAGGGCCTGCATCCCCTCACCTCTGGAGGGCCTGGGGAGGGGAGCTGAGTGGATGCAGCCCCCTGCAGAGCCTGTCAGTGGGGCTATCCAATTGCTTCCCCCTGCAGGAGATCAAAACGTGGAGTACAAGGGGACCGTCTGGCACAAAGACTGCTTCACCTGTAGTAACTGCAAGCAAGTCATCGGGACTGGAAGCTTCTTCCCTAAAGGGGAGGACTTCTACTGCGTGACTTGCCATGAGACCAAGTTTGCCAAGCATTGCGTGAAGTGCAACAAGGTATGCTTTCAAGGGAGTTCTGCATTGACCGTTGTTTCTAGAAGTGTTTGACAGTTTGCAGAGCACTTCCACACACACTATCCCATTCCATCCTCACGACAGCCCTGTGACGTAGGAATTATTATTCCCGTTTTACAGATGAGGAGATCGTGGATTAGGAAGCAGTGCCGAAGCCAAGTCAGGCTGTCGGTATGCATCCTCAGCCCGGTGGTGTGGGTAGCCTGTACGGCATGCTGAGCTGGGCAGCCCTGGCTCTAGAGGCCTGCCTCCACCACTAAGGGGTTGTGTAACCTCACATAGGGGCTCACCTTCTCCGAGCCTTGGTGTCTTCATCTGTAAAGTGGGGATAATAATAGCCCCTGCCTCCCATGGCCGTTGTGGAGATTAAATGAGATATTGTATACCAAAGCGCCCAGCACAGTGCCTGGCTCGCAGTAGGCATTCAACAAAATGGTTGTTGAATCTGAATCCGGTGCTACACTCCCTGGTCTAGGCCATCACATCTGGAGGAATCACTTACCAGGATCAGCCCTGGCATGCCGATTGCTTTGTGTGTGTTACCTGCTCTAAGAAGCTGGCTGGGCAGCGTTTCACCGCTGTGGAGGACCAGTATTACTGCGTGGATTGCTACAAGAACTTTGTGGCCAAGAAGTGTGCTGGATGCAAGAACCCCATCACTGGTAGGCTAAAGAGTCCTTGCTAAGTCTGCCAGGCTAGGTTTTGCGCATGGTAACCATCTCTCATTTTCCTGTCGTCGGTTTCATCCACAAAGGCCCCCAGAGTATGCCCTTCTCCCCTGCTATTGTGGTCCCAAAGGCCCCCCAAGAGTTTGGATTCGTCCCCAGGCCCGGTTAGCCTTTGCAATACAGAACACTTCCTGACTGTTGACTAACAATGCCGAGAGTTCACAAGCCTGAGACCTGCCGGCCAACACCGGCAGGCACTGCTACTTTGCAGGGGGATTCTGCAGGGAGGGGTGGGAGGAGGGTAGAAAGAAGGGGGGTGGGGGAGGTGGGGAAGGGAGGCCGAAGAGTGATAATCTGGGATTGTAATACCCCATAGCTGAAGGCTAGTTCAGAGATGCCTGTTGGCAGGGTTTCTTTTTTGTTTTGTTTTTTGGTTTGCTGTTTGTTTTTGCGATCAGCAAAGCTAATCACTTCATTCCTCATCTCGCGGCCGCGATCCACGTGCCCTGGGCCCTTTCCCTTGCCTCCAATTTTCCCATCTTCCCGGGGAGCCTTGAAATGTACATTTGAGAAGACTTTTGCCATCCTCAGGGAAAAGGACTGTGTCAAGAGTGAGCCACCCAGTCTCTAAAGCTAGGAAGCCCCCAGTGTGCCACGGGAAACGCTTGCCTCTCACCCTGTTTCCCAGCGCCAACCTCCGGGGCAGGCATCCGGGTGGAGAGAGGACTTGTCCCTCGTGGGTGGTGGTTCTTTATAGAAAAAATCGAAGCTTAGCAGCTCCTCGAGGCCCGGTAAGTGCACACCCTACGAACAGCCCAAGTTTGCCTCCTGGTGGCCACTTTGATGTCATGGCCCTGACCTAAATCAAAGAAACTGGTTATGCTGGGAGGTCGGTGCGCGTCACAGGGCAGTAGCGCGGTGGCATGGGAACGTGTGGGGTCTTTACATCAGGGAAGCCCTTGGCCGGGCTCCGGCATCTTCTCAGGTCTTTGAGAGCCATAGCAGGGTTGCGGCGGCATGGGGGACAATGGCGGCGTGGGGGACTGTGCACGATGGAGTGGAGGAGGGGGTCTGGGAGCCAGGCAGACTCTGGCTCTTGCGTGCTTGTCAGTCTGTGAGTGGGGCAGGTCGTCATTTTATCTCTCTGAATCGTGGCTTCCTCACCTGTATTCATTCAGCTGTTTTTCTTGTTTTCTTTCTTTTTTTTTTTTTTTTTTTTTTTTCTTTCTTTCCCCCAGGGTTTGGTAAAGGCTCCAGTGTGGTGGCCTATGAAGGACAATCCTGGCACGACTACTGCTTCCACTGCAAAAAATGCTCCGTGAATCTGGCCAACAAGCGCTTTGTTTTCCACCAGGAGCAAGTGTATTGCCCCGACTGTGCCAAAAAGCTGTAAACTGACAGGGGCTCCTGTCCTGTAAAATGGCATTTGAATCTCGTTCTTTGTGTCCTTACTTTCTGCCCTATGCCATCAATAGGGGAAGAGTGGTCCTTCCCCTCTTTAAGGTTCTCCTTCCGTCTTTTCTCCCATTTTACAGTATTACTCAAATAAGGGCACACAGTGATCATATTAGCATTTAGTAAAAAGCAACCCTGCAGCAAAGTGAATTTCTGTCTGACTGCAATTTAAAAATGAAAACTTAGGTAGATTGACTCTTCTGCATGTTTCTCATAGAGCAGAAAAGTGCTAATCATTTAGCCACTTAGTGATGTAAGCAAGAAGCATAGGAGATAAAGCCCCCACTGAGGTGCCTCTCGTGCCTCAGCTGGGACCCGCCGTGTAGACACACGGCATGCTCGAGTTGCAGCGGCTGCTCCAACTCACTGCTCACCCTCCTCTGTGAGCAGGAAAAGAACTTACTGACATGCATGGTTTAACTTCCTCATCAGAACTCTGCCCTTCCTTCTGTTCTTTTGTGCTTTCAAATGACTAACACGAATTTCCAGAAAATTAACATTTGAACTTAGCTGCAATTCTAAACTGACCTTTCCCCGTACTAACGTTTGGTTTCCCCGTGTGGCATGTTTTCTGAGCGTTCCTACTTTAAAGCATGGAACATGCAGGTGATTTGGGAAGTGTAGACAGACCTGAGAAAACGAGCCTGTTTCAGAGGAACATCGTCACAACGAATACTTCTGGAAGCTTAACAAAACTAACCCTGCTGTCCTTTTTATTGTTTTTAATTAACATTTTTAATTGATAGCAAAATAGTTTATGGGTTTGGAAACTTGCATGAAAATATTTTAGCCCCCTCACATATTCCTGCAGTGTTGAAATTCATCCTACAGAAGTAACCGCAAAACTCTAGAGGGGGAGTTGAGCAGGCGCCAGGGCTGTCATCAACATGGATATGACATTTCACAACAGTGACGAGTTGAATCCCTTGTAAAGTAGTAGTTGTCTGCTCTTTGTCCATGTGTTAATGAGGACTGCAACGTCCCTTCTCTTGTGATTCCTAGGACTTTTCCTCAAGAGGAAATCTGGATTTCCACCTACCGCTTACCTGAAATGCAGGATCACCTACTTACTGTATTCTACATTATTATATGACAGTATAATGAGACAATATCAAAAGTAAACATGTAATGACAATACATACTAACATTCTTGTAGGAGTGGTTAGAGAAGCTGATGCCTCATTTCTACATTCTGTCATTAGCTATTATCATCTAACGTTTCAGTGTATCCTTACAGAAATAAAGCAGCATATGAATAACCTGCCTCCTGTCTTTTCATTCTGCCTGGTGGACTCGCTATAAGGTGATACTTCTAATCCAGAAACCCAAATGACTTATTTTCCTTCCAGGATATACTCAGTTCAGTGCAGGTGCACGAAACATAGGAATGACAAACAAACCTGTAAAAACCACATTTGATTGACAAATCAATGCATAAAAATGGAAACCACTCTGACCTAAAATGGTATTTCCCAGATTTTCACATCCCTGAGAAAGGATGAATTGGTTTGACCAGGGAATTAGGGAGGGAATCCCCGATGAAGCATGGCACTCAGTAGCCATCTTGGTCCCTGTTTGTTGGGTGCTACCTCGCTATGCCTTTCCCCTTGTGCCCTCTGGAACCCGGGGTCCGGGTTGAACATGACCATCTCAACTGGGGCTGCCTCCACCTGCCAGCCGAATGACACCCTCGCTCCTTTTTGTGGATATGGCTCACTAAGGAGGCTGCCCATTTGGGCCCATGCACTTCAGTTAGGGGGAACATGCAGGGAGGGATGCTGTGGGCAGAGGCAGGGGTTGGCCCGTCATTGAGGCTCCCCAGTTGCCACTGTTTCTAGACTAGCACCACACACTAGTGTCTTTTCTTCACCTCTGAGGCTTGTGTTCTTGGGTCATCCAACCTGTCTACACCCATGTGGCCCTTACGGCACAGCACAAGAGGCCCCATGCGACAGGTGTCTGCTGCACTGTCTCCTCCCGGTGGAAGGGGCTTCAGACCATAAGGGCCCCTACAAGCAGAACTGGGTGGGAGGAGGAGGTGTTAGTCTTAACTGGGCCTCATGCTGAGGGTAATGAAAACAAAGGGCAGAAGCCCTTTGGTGCTAATGTTTGCCTTCTGAGAAGGGAACAACCTGTCAGCAAGAAACTGAGCACTTTTAGGAATGTGGCACATCCGCTTGTGTTTCCTTACAGAAATTCGCCATGAAAACCTTGAAACCAGTGAAGTCTGTCTAGTCATGTGGGGCCCCGGGGACATGAGGCTGGGTCAGGGGATGGGAAGTGGCTGCCCTCACTGCTCCCAAAGGAGTGGGCTGAGTTCCCAAGGCTACAGCAAGGAAAGGAGCTCCACCGGGACAGGGGAGAGGAGACAGGCCTGGGCTGGAGAGGGGACCCCATCTGCCTTCATTAAGGGCTTTGGCCCCGGCTTATGCTCTCGATCCACTTCGGCTGAGCCCTGAGTCTTCAGGATCCAGATGCATGCTCCCCTGCCTACCCACGTGCTCTTTCCCATTCCGGAACTCTTCCTCACTGTGACAGTTCCTTGCCCTCAGGTCCTCAGTCCACCCTCCTTCTCAGCCCCTTCCCACCCTAACGCCCCTCCCCATCTGCCCTAGATTCTATGGTCTGCATTTCATTCATTTCCCTCCTCACTCCTGTTATCCCTTTGCCCTTCTAGCCTGCTTGGCCTGCAAAACCCGAGTGGATGGCTTGAGCTCTGCTGAGGAAAAGCACCCTGGTCTAAAATTCCCAGTCCCACCACTCTGCCACTTGGCCCAAAGTCCCAAGACCACCTCCACCACCTTCCTCACCCAGGAGACTGAGGTCTATCCGGAGTCAGCTTCTAGCTATTGCTTGCTTTGTGATGCCTGCCTGTCCTTCACACTTCAGCACCTTGTGAAGCACCTACACACATCAGAACCGACACGCACCATCACTCCCATTTCCCAGATGAGAAAACAGAGGTTAAGAAGCTTGCCTAAGGTCACACAGCTAATAAGTGACAAGCCACACCCTAGACACACCTCTAGCATATCACTCATGACACTAAATTGTCGTAAAAATAAGACACATCACAGTAAAACTGTCATGCACAGTGCTCAGTACTTAGAAGGCATTTGTTTGTTGAATACGTGATTTTAAGTGACACCCCTAAGGCTCAGGAGAAATGAGGGTAAATTTCCACTTAACAGTTTGTCAGCAGAGAAACATTTTCTCCCTCATAATGAATGGGATCAGAATATCAAGAACCTCTCTACTTGTGATTAACAGGGTGGGCTCTGGCACCAGGCTACCAGGGTTCAAATCCTGGCTGCTCTGCCACTTTCTAGTCATGAGACCTTGGGCAAGTGAACCTCTCTGAGCTTGATTCTTCACCTGTGAGACCTAAAATTTCTACTTCGCAGAATCCCATGTTGGGGACATAATACAAGTGCTTCCTGAGGGGACTGGCACCCAGTAAACACACTAAATGCCAACAAATATTTCATCCCCAGCACCAAAGACACTGCTCTGGTGTCTGTCACCTACCCTGCAAGCCTCAAGACACTATGTTCACTCCCAAAGCAGTGTGGGGTGTTGGCTTGAGAGACAAACTTGGGTTTGAATATCAGCTCTGCCTCTTTCCAGCTGTGTGATCTGGAACAAATGCTGCTCTCCACAAATTTCAGTGTCCTCATAGGCATAAATGAGTACCTACACCTCATAGAGTTGTTGTGAGCACTGAAAATGCCTGGCTGGGCGCGGTGGCTCACGCCTGTAATCCCAGCACTTTGGGAGGCTGAGGTGGGCAGATCACCTGAGGTCAGGAGTTTGAGACCAGCCTGGCCAACATGGTGAAACCCTGTCTCTACTAAAAATACACAAATCAACCAAGTGTTGTGGTGTGTGCCTGTAGTCCCAGCTACTTAGGAGGCTGAGGTGGATGAATCGCTTAAACCTGGGAGGCGGAGGTTGCAGTGAGTCGAGATCACGCCACTGCGTTCCAGCCTGGGAAACAGAGTGAGACTCTGTCTCACAAAAACAAAACAAACAAACAAACAAAAAAAAAGAAAATGCCTATTAAGTACCTGGCATATTGCACATGTAAACCTAACTGCAATGATTACAACACATTTGGGGAAATTAGAATCAGATGGGTACCAAGGACCCATCTGGAAACACTGTAACTGCAGTGGTGAGGGGACCAAAGGCAAGGAGGCTGTTTTGGGGCCTGTTTCGACCAACCAGGCTAGCCAGGCACCGGAGGGGTGGGGTCACTGAAGATGACGGAATTGCCCCGACATGATAAAATGTCATGCACAGTCCGCCTCCACGCTCTGGCTCCTTGGCCCTAGCTGTTGTTTTATGCCTCCTGATCCCTCTGGCTCTGGCTCCAAGGAGTTAGAGGTGTTTGAGAACAGTGGAGTCTCAAAACTGAAAAGGCTGCAGAGATTGTAGCACAGCCCCATCATCTGACAGACAAGGAACAGGGATCAAAGTAGAGCAACAATGTGCATGTCGCACGTGAGCTAGCAGCCCTCTCAGCTGGGTTCAGGTCTTCAGGGCCCTGTCTGGCATTCTTTATGGTATTTCACACTGCATTCTTGTGGTTTTGAGGGACTGGAGCAGTTAAAAAACTTCATTCCACATGCAGCGTCTACAATGACACAGGCATAGAAAATGCGCTGATCTGCAGAATCTGCTGGTAGAGGCCAGGGGTCTGTCCCTCCGGGTAGAGGACACCAGGATGGGAAATGCAAGGCAGCAATGCGCGAGGGGAAGGCTGGGTCAATGTCCATCACCTTGGCCTTGTAAACAGGAACATCCTGGTAGACAGTTTCAATGGATGGATCAACAGGACCTGGCGCCAAACTTGGCAGTGAAGAGTTTCCAGCTCAGATGAGACACAGTGAGGTGATATGTTTGATAGGAATGGGATGTGCCTAGTTTGTGCTGATTCAAAAGTATATAGAATGCTCTAGCATGTTCAGTGGGGAATGGCTACCACCATTCTCATAAGCACCAGACCCCAAAGACTGGGGATAAACAAGGACCTTGCCTTATCAAAAACAAAACCTAGTAAAGCAGAGGTCCCCAACCCTCGGGCCACGGACTGGTGCTGGTCTATGACCTGTTAGGAACTGGGTCAAAGAGCAGGTGAGTGGCAGGAGAGCAAATCTTCATCTGTATTTACAGTGGCTCCCCATCACTTGTATTGCCGCCTGAGCTCGGCCTCCTGTCAGAGCAGTAGTGGCATTAGATTCTCATAGAAGTGAGAACCCTATTGTGAACCACGCGTGTGGTGGATCTAGGTTGTGCGCTCCTCATGAGATTCTAATGTCTGATGATGTCACTGTCTCCCATCATCCCCAGATGGGACCGTCTCGTTGCAGGAAAACAAGCTCAGGGTTCCCACTGATTCTACGTTATGGTGAGTTGTATAATTACTTCATTATATATTACAATGTGATAATAGAAATAAAGTGCACAATAAATGTAATGCACTTGAATCATCCTAAAACCACCACACCATACCCACCAAAGGTTCATGGAAAAATTGTCTTCCACAAAACCAGTTCCTGGTGCCAAAAAGGCTGGGGACTGCTGGAGTAAAGCATGATTTAAAATTGGAAACTAAACACTCACAGGCAGATGAGAATATTTGTTTTGCCATTCACAGTAACAGTGATGTCGTTAAGAGATGAGTATATGAAAGAGCACAATTAACCGCCTGAGCGTGCATGCCCAGACGTTTCAAAGCAAGAGGGTTTTCCTCATCCAAGGTAAGCACCAAATGTGAGAATTAAAGGGGCGAGGGAGGAGGGAAAGGGGAGTAACCGCTTAAAGGGCACAGATTTTCTTTTCAGGGTGATGAAAATGCTCCAGAACTAGCTAGTGGTATTGGATAGCTGCACAGCCTTGTGAATATACACTTTAAATGGTTACTTTTAGGTTATACGATTTTTATTAGGATAAAAAAAGCAAGATCAGCACCATAAAACAGGGCAAGAAAAAAACAAGAAATTTTTAAAAAAAGTTCAAAAGATCCTGTAGTAATAAGCCTCAACTTATACAAGAGAACCATCACAGGGAAGAGTAACAAGCACTGAAATAATTGCAGGAAGACAACCAGAGCTTGAAAACTCACATCTAGGCTGGGTGTGGTGGCTCATGCCTGTAATCCCAGCACTTTTGGAGGCTGAGGCAGGAAGGTCACTTGAGGCCAGGAGTTCAAGATCAGCCTGGGTAACAGGGCAAGACTCTGTCTCCAAAAAAAAAAAAAAAGGAAGACGACGGGGAGAGAGAGAGAGAGAGAGAGAAAGAGAGAGGAGAGAGAGAGAGAAAGCCAGGTATGGTGCCATGACTGTGGTCCCAGCTACTCAGGAGGCTGAGGTGGGAGGACTGCATGAACCTCAGAGTTTGAGGCTGCAATTAGCTATGATTGTGTCACTGCACTCCAGCCTTGGCCACAGAGTGAGACCTTGTCTCTAAAACCAACCAACCAACCAACCAACCAACCAACCAACCAACCAACCAACCAACTCACGTCTTTCTATTCCAGAAGTGGAACTCTGCCAAATCACCAACTGGATGAAGAGGGAAATCAGAGGATTTGATTCCTGTTCATTGAATTTGCTGGCTGCTTGTGTTCATAGCTTGGCCAACAATTGGTGTTGCCTTTATACCACCACCAGTACACTTTTTTGAGTATTATAATGAAGAAACCCTTGTTTTATCTGCAAAGTTTATTTTATATAGCACACATTTATATGGAACTGTAACGGTATTTCAACACATGATATTTGTGCAGAAAAATAACAGAAACTCTTTTGTTAGGATGATTGTCTCTGTGTTATACATGAAAGACCTAGTATATAAAAATAGTTTTTAAACCAAAGGTAACTTTCTCTATTCTATATCAAAAGTATAATACTCTGAGTGGCAAAGAACCAGGGAATCTGAAAGAATTACCTCCTTTTACTAATCCAAGACTGGCAGCCAGAAGGAACACTGGCCTGCTTCGGACTATTTGCAATTCAACACTGAAAACTCGTTATTATTATTAGAATTAATCTGCATTTGAATTTTATGGAATCATAATACTGTGTGTGCATACATACGTGTATGTACATCTGTGTGCATTTCTGTATGCCCATCACGCAGACTCACTGGCAGCCAGTGGCTAGAGAAAGGCAAGTAAAATTTGGTTATATCGCAAGCCTGAGTATATACTCAACGACAGAACTGGAGAGTACAGGCTGAAAAATACTTTAAACATTAAACATTTCGAGGAATTAAACATACCCCATGGGACAACAGCCATGTACTCCTTTATGTACACAATAAAAATAATATATGTTTCTGTAGATAAACACCAATATGTCCTTCAAAAGGAAACACTGACAAGAGCATGAAAGGTGCTGACTGTTCCAAGATGGGGCTTTACAGGACTCCCAGCATTTGAGGCTATTGGTGCCTGTGTACTCACTGGCACAAATGGGTAGAGTTAAAAATATACATATATCATGGTAAAATACATTTTATTAGATTTTGCAACCTTTGGTATTTTTATATTAGAAACAATCTGACACAGCTCTTGTGAGTGATCCTGCGGCCTTTGCATAATCTATTATGTTCTCTACAAGATCAACTGTGAGGTTTTAGCTGTCAAAATTGTCACTGGTACACAGAAAAACCATTACTTGGCTGGGCCCAGTGGCTCACACCTGTAATCCCAACACTTTGGGAGGCCAAGACAGGTGTATCACTTGAGGCCAGGGGTTCAAGACCAGCCTGGTGAGCATGGTAAAACCGCATCTCTACTAAAATACAAAAAATTAGCCAGGTGTGGTGGCACATGCCTGTAATCCCAGCTATTGGGGAGGCTGAGACAGGAGAATTGCTTGAGACCAGGAGGCGGAGGGTGCAGTGAGCTGAGATTGCACCACTGCACTGAGCTGAGATTGCACCACTGCACTGCAGCCTGGGCGACAGGGCAGGACTCCGTCTCAAAAAAAAAAAAGTAAAAGAAAGAAAAAGCAAAAGCATTACTTTAAGATTTCAAATATATACTGAAAGAGAATTAGTTCTGCAATCAGATTCTTCTAGAAACTCCACAATTACAGTTTTAGGAAAGCATCATTGATGCAGTTGCTCCAGCAAACACATTGGTAGGACAACACAAGAATGAGAGACAATGGTGATTTTCCAAAGAAACAAAAACAACTCTTTACTTAGAGCTCTTGCTTAGACACAAGAGAACAACATGATTTTTAACATATTCTGAGATATACATCAACGTGACCTTTTGACAGTTTCTTTCAGTTTTTCGGTGTCACTTCCTTTACCAGGTTCAAGTCAGAAGCAGGAAAATTTGAGGACTGATGGGCCCAGGAGTTGAGTTATCCAGAGTGGAAGATGTATTCATCTCCCAGGCTGAGTAAGGTTTATGTATCTGACCAGAGGGAAAAATAAAAGAAAGATTAGTAGGGAAGATGCTAGTCTCACAGCAACTTGTCCCTGGCCTCCCTTCAGGGCACATGCCCAGGACCCTCAGCAGCCCCTCTGGAGTTGCTGACACACTAGTCCTATAAATGTCCTTCACTTCCCCAGTCCCCAACCAGGCCCAAGGTGCTTCTCAATTTCAAAGAGAACTTCTCAAGGAAAGAAAAACAAGAGGCTTCTGGTTTTGGAAACACAGGTTGAGGCTTATTCTGAAGACTTCCCTAATCTTCTGCCCTAAACAACTGTCTGTGTGCTTGCGAAGCAACCAGCAGACCAGGAGCTCAGAGGAGTCTGGGATGCAAGTTTGAAAAGAACATTTTTTTTTGTTTTGAGACAGAGTCTTGTTGTCACCCAGGCTAGAGTGCAGTGGCATGATCTCAGCTCACTGCAACCTCTGCCTCCTGGGTTCAAGTGATTCTCCTACCTCGGCCTCCAAAGTAGTCGGGATTACAGACATGCATTACCACACCCGGCTAATTTTTGTATTTTTAGTAGAGACGGAGTTTCACCATGTTGGCCAGTCTGGTCTGAAACTCCTGACCTCAAGTGATCTGCCTGCCTTGGCCTCCCAAAAGTGCTGGGATTACAGGTGTAAGCCACTGCACCTGGCCAAAACTTATTTTTTATATCCGGCATGAAATGTGGGACATAAAAATGAGAATCAAGTCATCTACTCTCTATTCTCTTAAAACCAACTTAATGGAAGACTCTCACATCATTCCTGCAGACCCACAATTATCTTCTTCTCTGCCAAAGCTATATGGTGCAAAGATTGCCCTGGAACAGCTAGAAGGAGGGGAGTGGGGTTTGGGGTCAATTGCCTTTCAAGAAAAAGGTAGATGAGATGAGGCCTTACCCTAATGAGGAGAAACAAGTTTGCTTCTTCTCTTATCGTCTAAAGGTGTCTGGGGACTTTGGCGAGATGTCATGGAATCCTTCAGATTTTGTTTGTGCCTGTCAGGAGAAAAATGTGACAAAGATAGTTCTGCGACTTACAATGTTGGTGATCTTGTCACAGATACACTGCTGCTCATAATTCATACTAACAGAGGATCTGCTGGTGGTGTTGGTTTCATCTGCCTTTCTGGTTTTTGTTGTGTGACTGGTCATTCTTTTGGAAGATGGTCTGGAAAGAGACAGTTCGGTTAGAATCCCAATTATTCCCAAACCAAGGCTCTGGCCTAAAAGCAGCTTTGTCCTTTGATTAACTTCTAAGAAATGCCTTGGAATTAAAAAACATTTCAGAATCATAGAACAGGATGACTGAAAGGAACCCTAGAGATCACAGGACACACTGATTTTCAAACTGTATTCCAGAAAGCCCTGGGTCCCACAGAAGCACCAGGAGTAGGAGCACCTAGGCACGCAGGACTCCAGAAACCCTGTCCCTCCCTTAGACTGGTCAAGGATGGGCCAGTGAGGTATAGTAACAGAACTGGTACAGGTCCTCTAGCTCTAGTGCTCCTTCCACATCATCACACCTCTCAGCAGACTCCTGTTCCCGTGGGCCTTGCAGGTGAATGTCTTCTCAGGCAATTGCCCATGTAGCGTTCCTTTCCATGAATCAGTTCCTGCTCTCCTGACCTAACTTCTGACCTTGTTTCCTTACACTGAAAATGAGCATATTATGGCCGGGCGTGGTGGCTTATGCCTGTAATCCCAGCACTCTGGGAGGCCAAAGTGGGCAGATCACTTGAGCCCAAGAGGTTCAAGACCAGCTTGGCCAACATGGTGAAACCTCATCTCTTAAAAAAATAAAATAAAATAAAAAAATAATAAAATGAGGATATTACTGTCACACTCAGAGTTGTGTTGATAATTGAAATAGGTAATATAAAATGCCTGGTATATTGCAATCACTCAACAAATGTCTTCTTGCCCAACTTCATGAGATAACATTAACCAACGTGAACGAAAGTAAAGTTTGGGGCCAGATGTATCTGGAATTGAATTTGGGCTCTGCCCTTTACTAGCAGGATATTGGGCAAATAAAGCCCCTACCCTCTCTGCACCTCAGTCTCCTTATCTTTATAAATGGGGATGATGATCTTTACTTAGCAAGGCTGTTGTGGGGATGAGTTTATTTCTGTTAAGTCAAATACGTGACATGGTGTTTGGTAAAAACTGAGAGCACAAGAGATCATATTATTTAGCATTCTAAGAATGTCAATCATAATCCTGCCAAGTTTATTTAGATAAGCTGACTAAGTGACTCACCTTGAAACTACTTCCTGTACTGAAGTGTCTTTCACGCTTTTTTGTCTGAAGTTTTTCAAATCACCATTAAAATATGTTTTTGACTCTTTACGGACCTGGCTGGAACCGTCTTCTAGAAATACCAGCTTGTGTGTCATTTTCTTGGCATTGTTGAACGGTATTTTAAATTTGGGAGGTGAGCCGGTGCCATTTAGAATGGCTAGGAAAAAAAATAACACAATTAAATATGGAGTTTCAATAACGAATTCAAGAAAAAGTGAAGGCTGTGATCCTGATGGGATGAGGAGTGGGTATCGCCTGCCTGAAGGCAAGAAGAGTCAAGCAGCAGTACTCCTGGGAGGCAGGCCCAGCAGTCACAGAGTTTCCCGAGCCATGTCTCGGGCCGCTGCTCAGCACACACACTCACCCTGCCCTCGAGGCACCAAGAGGCTACCATTAAGGAATCTGTCCTTTTTCCTTTGCTAGGAAAGAATAACAACCAGAGATAAGAGTGCTCCAGATTCTCGCCCCTCCCCTGATCACTCACCTAGCCAATTCTGTTTATGCATTTCGTCTTACCTCTAATTTTTTTTTTTTCTTGGGACAGAGTCTCACTCTGTCACCCAGGCTGGAGTGCAGTGTCATGATCTCTACTCACTGCAAGCTCCGCCTCCCAGATTCACACCATTCTCCTGCCTCAGCTTCCCAAGCAGCTGGGACTACAGGCGCCCGCCACTACGCCTGGCTAATTTTTTGTGTTTTTAGTAGAGACGAGATTTCAGCCTGTTAGCCAAGATGGTCCCGATCTCCTGGCTTCGTGGTCCGCCCACCTTGGCCTCCCAAAGTGCTGGGATTACAGGCGTGAGCCATTGCCTGGCCTCATCTTACCTCTAATGTTACCTCCTACCTTCGGCTTTCCTCAATGCCCTAAGGCAGACTGAGGGGCTCTTACTGCTATGTTCTCATTGTATTTTCACCAAACTTCTTTCAACCCAATCATCTTGTGGCAGTATTATGGTTTGTTCGTATGTTTGTCTTCCCACTGGCTATGGCTCCTTCAAGCTCAGGCCTTGTCTTTTCACCCCTTCATTCCCAGCACCTAGTAGAGGACCTGACTTTCCTGTTCAATATCCACTGGCGGGAAAAATATGGACAAATAATGTTTTCTCAAATGGCAATTACTGTTACTACAAAGTGGTTCCTATTTGTAAGGGAGTCGATACATTTGAGAAAGCATTCAATTTTTCTTAATGAAGTGGAAAGTGGAATTCCACCTGTGGTCAATCATGCATGCCTTGAGGAGTTGAGGTCTGAAATGCTGGCAATCCTCACATTCAACTGAGAAAGAGCTGCTGTCTACAGTCTATTAGCATGATCTTTAAAATAATAAGCAGCAGCAGCTGTTATTTATTGAGAGTTTATGTGTCAGACACTGTTTTTAGCATTACATGGATTTACCTCACTGAAATCTCATATCCACTCTAGGAAAACAACATTGGCTTCCCCTTTTTCAGATGGGAAAAACTCAGCACAGAAAGGTTAAGTGACCTGCCCAAAGCCACACAGCTCAAAAGCAGAGGAGCCCCTGGATATGAACCTAAGCAGTCTAGCTCCTAAATTGTGACTAACCTGATGGAAACATTTCATTCAACGAGTCCTTGTCGCTTTCTTCGTTGTCAGCCTCAGCCTCTTCATATATGTCATGGCTGGATGTTTCTGTGACCTATGATTAAAAAAGGAAATCTTGATTATGACTAATATTCAACCATCCTGGTTTAGAATGTCAACAAAGTCTGACTTTAAAGCTGGATCAATGGCTAACTTTTGTCATTTCAACGAAAAGGTAAAAAAATCTAACCTCTTTCAACTGGCCCCAAGAATCTACAGGGGATAGGGACAGGTGCCTGTAGCTGTGTCTTTTGGCTAGGAAGACACTCAAGAATGAAAGATTTCCCTGGGCAGGAGCCAAGGGACTATAGCTTTGTGTTGGCATTTGTTCTCTGCCTGCTCAGAACCTTAACTAAGGCGGGATGGGACTAGTCAGTGAATAGCTAAAACGTTTTTGACTGCTGTTTTTTTTTTTTTGGTGGGGGGACAGTCTCACTCTGTTGCCCAGGATGGAGTGCAGTGGCACGATCATAGCTCACTGCAGCCTCAAACTTCGGGACTCAAGTGATCCTCCTGTCTCAGCCTCCCAAGCAGCTGGGACTACAGACGCATGCCACCACACCTGGCTAATTTTTAAATTTCTTTTATAGAGACAAGTTCTCACTATGTTGTCCAGGTTGGTCTTGAGCTCCTGGGCTGAAGAGCTCCTCTTGCCTTGGCCTCCTAAAGTGCTGGGATTACAGATGTGAGCCACTGCACCCAGCCTTAGGTTGCTGCTTGAGGGAAAACTCCTAATGAGTTGAATGAACTTTGACATGACTCCCAGCACTTTTTGGAAATGACACTTCTACTGTAAATTCTCATGTCACTTAATGTAAATGACCACAACTGGGTAACTGCAAACAGACAAAATATCAGTCTTATAGCATAGAATGTAAAAAGCACAGAATCTGGAGGAAAAAGACCTTGAATACATGTGCTCCATCAAAAGACATGACATTGGGGTAGGCAAATAATTATGAAACAGACCACAAGAACACTCACCATAAGGGAAAAAAATGATAAATTTAAGCTTGTTAAAATGAAGAACTTACGTCTGGTTCATCAATAGACATTAGGAGAGTGTGAGGCAAACTATGGCATGGAAGAAGATACGTGCTATATACATACACACACATGTATATACACACACACACATATATATACACACACATATATATATCTCCAAAGGACTCCTATGCCTACAATTCAATCAGAAAAAGGCAGGTGACAAAATAGGAAAATGGGCAAATGACTTGAAAAGGTACTTCACCAAAGTGAATCTCCAACAGGCCAGTAAGCATTTAGGAAAAGGTGCCTGACTTCATTAGTCATCAGAAAATACTGGTAAATTCAACAACATTAAAATCAGAATGCAGGGCATGGTGGCTCAAGCCTGAAATCCCAGCACTGTGGGAGGCTGAAGCGGGTGGACTGCTTGAGCCCAGGAGTTTTAGAAACGGCAAAATCCTGTTTCTACAAAAAAATAAAACATTAGCCAGGTGTGGTGGTGTGCACCTGTAGTCTCAGCTACTTGGAAGGGTGAGATGGGTGGATCACTTGACCTTGGGAGGTGGAGGTTGCAGTGAGCCAAGACTGTGCCACTGTGTTCCTGCCTGGGTGACAGAGTAAGACTCTATTTCAAAAAAAAAAAAAAGAAAAAAGAAAAAATCAGAAGCTTCTATTCAGAAGAGGACAACATTAAGAAAAGATAAGCCGGCTGGGCATGGTGGCTCACACCTGTAATCCCAGCACTTTGGGAGGCTGAGGCGGGTGGATCACCTGAGGTCAGGAGTTCGAGACCAGTCTGGCCAACATGGTGAAACCCTGTCACCCTGTCTCTACTAGTAATACAAAAATAGCTAGGCATGGCGGCGCACCCCTGTAATCCCAGCTACTCAGGTTGAGGCAGGAGAATCACTTGAACCCAGGAGGTGGAGGTTGCAGTGAGCTGAGATCACACCACTACACTCTAGCCTGGGTGACAGGGCGGGACTCTATCTCAAGAAAAAAAAAAAAAAGAGAAAAATGATCAGCATCTGAGGTGATGGATTTGCTAATTATTCTGATTTGATCATTATACATTGTATACAAACAAAAAAAGAAAAAAAGAAAAAGAAAGATAAGCTGTAAACTGGGGGAAGATATCTGCAACACATAACCAAAAAAGCAGCAGTATCTGTAACATTTAAAGAACTACAAATGAGACAAATCAACCCAAAAGTCTTGGGCAAAAGATCGAAAAAAACCATTTCACACAAAAGAAAACATGAAAGCTAACTGAAGATATGAAAACATGGTCAACCTTGTTAATAATCAGGGAAATGCAAATGTAATACTTTATTTCATTACCACCAGATTGGGTAAAGTGAAAAACTCGGCAATAATGTGAAACAAGAGGCATTCTTATACACTGCTGGTAGGAGCATGGAGACTACCTTTGAGGCATTCACATCTGTCTTTCTCGTCCGCTTCATAATTTCTTCTATTCTCTATTTAAAGGGAAAGAAAAATTCAAACATGAAAACAGATTAGAAACCAAACAGTTATCCTAAAGGAGTTGATTATCCCCATTTCACAGAGGTGGACAATGGCAGTGATTGCTCCAAAACCACAAATATTACCAACAAAAGGCTTATGGTGGCAGTTGAGTCTCCTATCCCAATCCCAGTTTCAGCTACAAAATGCCCTGAATGACTGCTGTATTTGTTATAACACAAACATCCAAATGACGACGTCTCACTCCTAATTTTGCATATGCAGAAATTCATTACTTAGACTAAGCATATATTATTGCAAACCAATTACAGATTTTACATAATTTTAGTCTTTAGTCTTCAGTTGATTCCTGAAGCCAATGTTAATGAAAATAATACACCTCAATGATGCCACACTGTTATTGTGTTAATGAAGAGAGAAGATAGGAGGTGGAGGAGAAATACACTTCTAGGGAAGGACAGGAATTCTCTCTCCTGTGCACACTTCTTTCCCTGCAGTGAGGAGAGCTGCAGCTCCCTGGTACCCTCAAGGTGACCAATCTACTACCAGATAGGCCTTGCAGCAACTCAGCCTGGACCAGGGCTGCCAGATGAGCTCACATGTGGCCCTACCTTAAAAACAGCCTGCACCTTGGCCTCTCAAAGAGGCCTGCAGTTTCTGCTTCTTCCCATGTAGTTGCTGCAATTTCCAGCCAGTTTAGAAGAAAGTCTTAACTTCCACCAACCCCTACCATGACTGGAGTCTTTCTGCTCAGAGGAGTTTTGTTACCAGAGGTTTGATATAGTGAGGCATCACTGTAATGGCCACTAAGGATTCATGAGTGGGAGGCATGATCAGTAAGAGGCCAGCCTTCTATGTAGGAGAGGTCAGA
Source organism: Colobus angolensis palliatus (assembly GCF_000951035.1). NCBI lineage: Eukaryota > Metazoa > Chordata > Mammalia > Primates > Cercopithecidae > Colobus > Colobus angolensis. The sequence goes on from NW_012116077.1 coordinate 1,914,421, forward strand.
TCCTTGGATAAGGAAGAGAATCGAGTGGAAAAGCCACCAGGAACTAGCATATATCAGATTTGTGATTCTTAAAAACATGCTGATATCAGGTGCCCAACACTGTTTAAAACACAGAATCAAGTCCCCCCAAACAGACAGCGAGTACCTTTTTCCTTTCTAACCGTTCCTGTAAATTTTGTAACATAATTCTCTCGTGTTCTTTCTTGCGTTTGTCAGCTTCCTCTTGAGCTTTTATGTTGGCGTCCCCTTTCTAGGAAATTTGTATAAAAATATCATTTAATCTCAAGATACCTGAGTGACATCAGAGAACTCTAGTTTAAAAATTTCAATGGTAAAATGTTATCTAGCATAACAAAAGAGTGTAACCTTTTGGATGAGGGGTCCTATATTATGCTATTTGTGGACTGTCAATTTTCAAAGCACTAGTTAGAATGCACAAAGCTGGGCTAAATGTTATCTTGAGGATTCAGGACCACAGGGTCATCGTTATGAACATCATACCATCCTAAATCAAAGTATGTGACTGTGAAGCTATCCATTAACACAGTAATAGGAGCGAACAGCCTGACATTTCTCAAAAGCACTGAGAGGATTCTTGAAGGCACCTTCCTGAGAAATGCAAGCATAAACAATCATATATAAAACATATGACCAATGCTGGTGAATGATACACTAAAAACTGGGAATATAAATTGGGCTATGGTAATAATTCAAACAGTATAATCTGAGTTCAGTTTGTGCATTTATTTACCCAATAATTTGACTTTAGATAGATGAGACATTCTTATCAGTTAATGATTTTAAACTTGCAGAAGTATTTATGGTTTATCTTATCTGTCACAGGGCTTAAGGTCCAGTTGATGGAGTTGTATGAAGTACCACAGAATGCAAGATGGGGGAAACCAATGTAGGATGTTGAATCTGTTTAAGCAATTTGGATTTCAAATTAAGGACGACACAATTCGCTGTTTTCTGCTTATTTCACTAGGAAAACATTCTATGGTTTTCTGAGGGTGGCTGACAATGACTTGCAGTGGTACTGGGTAATAGAGACTGTAACATAAAAATGCAGCCAGAGGTTGGGCGCAGTGGCTCACACTGTGCCCAACCCAGCACTTTGGGAAGCTGAGGCAGGTGGATCACCTGAGGTCAGGAGTTCAAGACCAGCCTGGCCAACATGGTAAAACCCCATCTCTACCAAAAATACAAAAAAGAGCCCAGCGTGGTGTCAGACGCCTGTAATCCCAGCTACTTGGGAGGCTGAGGCAGGAGAATGGCTTGAACCTGGGAGGCAGAGGTTGCAGTGAGCCAAGACCGCGCCATTGCACTCCAGCCTGGCTGAGAAGAGTAAAACTCCGTCTCAAAAAAAAAATGCAGCCAGAGAATCTGCTCATTGTCTTCTTTCTCAGAGACAGAGATTTTTGCTTTGGGTTCCATCTGAACTTTATAATCTGGTTCTCATCCCCTGATAAAGTGTCAAGCCAGCAAACCTGCAGTGGTGCTTCCTGGTCTTCCTGATCCAACCATCCTTTCTTCTTTTTAGTCTCCTTTGGTCGCTGCCCATCTTTGAGTTTCAAGAGGTCTTCTGCTTGGCCTCCAACTGCTTCCTTTGCCACGTCTTTTGATTTCTTAATGACCCTGAGAGCATTTAAATAATTGTTAGTGTTCATCTTGACTGCTACCATACTCAGCTTGCAGTAGTATGTGAGTTTTTACAGTGAAACTTCCTATGTAGAGTAATACAATTTATATCTACACCAGAGTCACTACATCTTGTGTTGTTACTATATAGCAATTACACAATTCCACCCTTTTTTAAAGAGAAAAACTAGCCCTCGGGAGCAGAAAAATATTTCAATCAAGTAATAGATTACTTTGCTTGCTAAACAACACACACATGTGAGAGGGAATCATTCCTAAACTGTCTTTGAGACATGATATCCCCTAAAAGGCCTTATTTATACTTGCTCACACCCAATCTCTCGTGGGGATTACAGAGATAATTTAGAGGAGAGTCTGGTGGCTCCCTAGTATTCAGCACTTTCAAATGCTAAATCAGCTCTGTTTATATGAAGCGATGAATAATATTCTTTGAGTTAGAGTTTTTTTGGTAATTCATAATATTCCCTTCTTTTACCCAGGCCCATGTAAGCATATGGAAAATGTATGATTATTTCAAATAACACTAAATACTTAAAAGCAAAGTCAGTACTGTTGTTATTCCTGGCAGCCAGTGGACAGAGGTTTACATTACAAGGCCCGACATAAAATAGGCCTCAAGATGGAGGAGCAAGAAACCTTTGCTAGAATTTGAATGTACACAACTGTACATGAGATTTGCTGCCCACAAAGGAAATCCTTCTAGCAATGACTCATTGGCCTGATGGGATACAGGTGTCACAGAGATCACAGGAAAAGTAAAACGTAAGTATAATTTTCAGGTTTAAAAATCCTGACATTACAAGTCTTTTAAAATAAAGGGCTGACACTAGTGAACACAAACAGATAGGTTCTTATATACCACTCTGGTGCTGAGAGTTCAAATCCTGAATGTGGGTTTGGTCTCTGTGTATCCTCCTAGCACACCTTAATGGCACGTGATGTACGGAGGCTAAAAAGGACTGTGCCATTTATCCACACACCAGGGTCCTTAGCTTAGCCATTTACAAGGGCTTGAAATGCTTCCTATACAGGCAATGAGGCACTTCTGATCCTCACGGAAGAAAGTCAATTGTTCCTTGAGAAATTATAACTTGAGGGTAAAATTTTGACTTTCAAAAATTTGGGCCCTACTCAAGATTTATAGTATAGGAAGGAAGACTTTGTGCTGACCTTCCCTGCATTTCTTCCCGTTGTCTTTCTTCTTCCTCTTTTTCTTTTTGTTCACGAGCAAGGCGGCGTAATTCTGTCAAAATTTTTGTTGCCGCCTCGGCATTCATAATACCTGCAGAACTCTTATTACCAGACTCTAGTTTAAATAAATATGTGCAACAGTTAGTTTAGAGAGCTAATCATCTCTCACTCCAAAGAAGTGCAACACAATCCAAAACATTAAAATATATATATATATGTGCATAGTCCACATAGACTAATAGACTATTGCACTCCCAACAACAGCAGTAGCATTTTCTTTTTAACACCTACTTGTTCCAAAATAAAATAATGTACTTCTACTTCCTTTTAGTGGTTTTGAGATAACTGAATCAACTGATCCCATGGGAAAAGAGTAAGAAATACTGAATATAGAGGAAGACAAGCTTACGCTTGGTCCAAACGAAGGGTACAAGTATCTTAAATACTCAAACAAAAATACATCTGGCATACATTTTGAGATTTGTCCATCATTTTTACTATATAATTACTATTTAGCTAAACCTTGATAATAGTGTATACATTTGGTTGATCATAGAGTAGCTAACTGTAGATAACAAAACCAAGACGATCAGTAAAATAAGGTGAGTACATGGAGGCATATTATAATATTTTGGTCTATATAACTAATTTATTTTAAATAAATCACATATGAAAATGACATATCAGGAATGAGTAATCCGTAATTAAAAGATTTTTTCTGTTACCAAAAAATTCACTGTGGAATTCCCTAAAAAAAAATTCCCAAAATTCCCGAACAGTGTGTTTTTGAAATTAAGTAATGTCCATGGGTATTAAGAATGCATGTGACAGGCAAAATAGCAATATGGCACTTTCAGGAATACTACACAAATCAAGGGACACCACATTATGGCCTATATATAGAAACGAACCTAAATCTTGGGAAAAACCTGCTCATCCACGAGTAGATATGCTCTCTCCAAGAACTATCACTATCAGAACTAGAAGGGATCTTAGGAATCACCTAGACCAAACCTCTCATCCGACCTGTGCTTTTTTTTTGATACAGGGTCTCGCTCTCTCATCCAGACTGGAGTGGAGAGGCACTATCACGGCTCACTGCAGCCTCCACCTCCTGGTCTCAGGCAATCCTCCCACCTCAGCCTCCCTACTAGCTGGGACTACAGATGTGTACCACCTTAAGCTAGGCGGTTATAGTATAATATGGCTTACTCTTATCCTCAATCCCCTAACAGAATATACAGCCTACCCTTTCCACATCAGGCTATTTTTTTTTTTTTTTTTTTTTTCTGTAGAAACAGGGGTCTCTCTCTTATGTTGCCTGGGCTGGTCTCAAACTCCTGGGCTCAAGCGATCCTCTCACCTCAGCCTCCCAAAGTGCTGGGATTACAGGCGTGAGCTACCATGCCTGGCCAGACTTATGCTTTTAAAAGCAGTTCCAAAAATGGATTTTTCAAAACAAAGGGGTGAGAAGAAAGCTTTGGCAAGGACAAACAAACAGAGAGGATACATTCCAATGTACCAGAGATTGGTTAGATTCTCTTTATCTAAAAGGAAAATAATTCCCTAAAGTTCTCTCAATTGGGGAATAAAATGAAGTGAACCTTTCCCAGAATACAGTAAGATTTTCTGTGTTGCTAAAGATAAACTTCTTAGTGCAAGAACTTACCTTCACAGATCATATGCCTTTGGCTCAAAGCCTCACATCTGTTGGTGGTTTTAGAAACTGTTTCTTTTTTCTTTTTGACAGTACTTGATGCACTTTGCACAGACATGGTGTGTTGAATAGGCATTATTTTATAAGGAAAAGAAGTCTGTGGTGACTGTTTTGAAATAAGTGGTAATGGTGATGGAGGGCGGTTCTTTTGGATTTGCCTGCTGAGAAAAAGTAATACACATTTGTTAATTAATTTTCAGTGTATAATTTCGTAAAATTTAAGATGATATTATGAGGTGACATTATAATCGGGGAATTTTTCTGAAAAGTAAATCCCTTTTTACAGGCTTTTTTCTCTTTACATTTATGTTACCATGCATACTATATTATTTCACTCATCAAACACTGACACGGAATTTGTTCTAGTAAAATGCCTATCAGGAACAGTTGCAAATAAGCTGCTTACTTAGTGCTGATGGGAGATGGCAGACCACAGACATTTGCAGGAGATGATGACCATTTATAACACTCAGTGTATGATGATAGACGCTTCTTGGCAATAAGGGTTAAGGCCTGTTTTTCCATGTCTGATTTCTGAATAGATAAACACAATATGGTAAATTACTAACAATTCTTTTACTGTAGCTGGCTTTTTTTTTTTCTTTTTAAGAGAAAAAACATTCTGAATAAAACACAATTAGAATTCTTTAAACTGCAATTTTCTTTTAGAGCATGAGAATCAGGACATTGATATTTGCTTCTGGACTAACAATTTACATTACACAATTCCAGGAGATCACGGAAATAACAGGTTTAAAAGAAATACTATCCTTCAAAACCAAACTCAATTTCCAAATCCTAATTCAGGGTTTAAAACATTTCTCAAAAAACATTTCTTCAGAGTTTAGAAACAGAGTTCATATAAACTTACATTTTCTCCCTTCTAATAAAAACTCACTAATATTTCAGCTTTGGAGGAAAAGTGGTACAATGAACATCAGAGAATTTTAAATTCCTAGTTTAAGTGAGTTAACCTATTTTATTATATTGCAGAATACTGTAAATAATATGCTGGTTACCTTGTAAAATCTGACCTATTTTGAACTATACAACAAAATATACATATTTTAATAGAAAATTTGTCAATAACAGGCACTTGACAAACCTTTGGAGCGTCTCTCGCTTTTGCCTTGGGAGATGCTTCCATGCTTGCTTCAAGGGATGTCTTGGAGGATGCTTTCACCATCGCCTCAGGAGACGCCTCCATGCTCTCTTTGGGTGACCCTTTCACACTCTCCTTGGGGGCACCTTCTGCACTCCCCTTGGGAGGTGCTTCCAGGCTCCCCTCTAGGGCTGCTTCCATGCTCACTTCTGACAGTGCTTCCAGACTTGCTTCCGGGAGCGCTTCCAGGCTCGCCTCTGGGCGCGATTCCACACTTGCCTCTGGGGCTGCCTCCACACTCACCTCTGGGAGTGCTTCCAGGCTCACCTCCGGGGATGCTTCTATGCTCACCTTGGGAACTGTTTCCAGGTATATCTTCAGGGGTGTGTCTATGCTCAACTCGGGGGATGCGTCCGTGCTCATCTCAGAATCATATGTGCTCACCACAGGCGACACATCCACACTCGCCACAGGGGATGAGTCCGTGCTCACCTCAGGGGCCATGCCCACACTTGCCTTGGGGGATGCTTCCATGCTTGTGTTGCAGAGTACTTCCACATTCACCTGGGGGGGCGCGTCCACACTTGCCTTGGGGGATGCTTCCATGCTTGTGTTGCAGAGTACTTCCACATTCACCTGGGGGGGCGCGTCCACACTTGCCTTCGGAGGTGTCTCCACTTTCTCCAAGGGAGCCTCTTCTACTTTTGTTTGAGGAGGTATTTTCATTGTTGACATGGGAAACATAACAGCCCTCAATTCGTCACTAGTACATTTACGCAAGGGTACAGTGACATACCGCATTACATAATTGGTGACACCTGTAACTGAATGAGGACAGAGAATGAAATTCCCTAAGTTAGAAATCTGACAAGAAAAGGATGCACCATGCACACAGTATAAGAACAGGAACAGAGAAAAGGGATTGTTTATTAGGAAAGCACAGGGATTACACACAACACAGGAGAAGTTTAGTGAAATGGATGACAGACACAGGACAGAACCATCACAAAGTTAGTACTTCAGAAGCAACATTAACAACAGTTGTTGTAAAGGCAATAGTCTACTACAGATGAAAATAAGATGCTTCTCCAAAGTTGATGTTTGCAATAAGCTGTTTCTATTTTAATCATATTATATTTCAGAATAATTTTCACAAAAAAGCACAAGGTCTTCAACCCTTTCTAAAAGTAATCTAAACATCTTCACCAGGGCTAGAGGCCATTATAGGCGATCATGTAAGACACTCCATATTTTAATGTTTTAGAACAGAATGTAAGAAAGAGCATTTTCTCGCCCATACTAAAAACTGTAATAAGACATTAATCAGAGTGGGTTGGATCTCCAAGGTCCCTTCCACGTTTAACAATCTAATTTTATGTTTCCTATCAAACGGATGAAAATGATAATATTTGGTGCCAGGTAAGATGGAAGAAAGTGATTAATACCAATGTTTGGAACCAGGCAACCTCATCACCACTGGTGGGAGTATAGATGTGTATATTTTCCCTGGGGAGCATAAAAAGTACATACTGTTTGTTCGAGCAATTCTACTTCTAGGTTTACCCTTAGGAAAAAAAAATTACATAAATACATAAAAATGCATGTATAAAGTTGCTAATTACTGCACTGCTTATAATATTGAAACAATTGAAAATACCATCCAAATGTTCCAAAGGAAATGTGGGCCATATTAAGGCAGTCACTAAGAGTAATAATATGCAATATTTTGGACATAGAAGGTGGAAAACAGGTTATTTCATTTTGTGAAAAAGAAAATGCAAAGAAAAATATGAAGTTACCAGTGAGCACTGGGATAATGGGGGATTAGATTACAAACTTCTTCTACACGAAATATTTATTGCTTATACAATTAATTTTTTTTTTTTTTGAGACGGAGTCTCACTCTATCACCCAGGCTGGAGTGCAGTGGCG
>NW_012116077.1:1922569-1940200 GCF_000951035.1 Colobus angolensis palliatus
AAAAAAAAAAAAAAAAAAAAATAGACCAAATTACCAAAGATTGACTACTTATGAATAAAATCTTTAGCTAAATTAAATGTTATCTTTTAGTCCCTCATTTTTAGTGGAGAAAGCATTTTATTTACATATCTACGTATGCCTAAACACTCACATTACACCAACAGTTTGTGCTGCAGAAAATATAGTATAACTGGATTTTTATTAGCTATAAACTTTTAAGACAAAATATTGAGGTTTTTTGGATGGTGGTAATAGAAATATCTTACCATAGATTCGGTAGGAAAGGGATACTGGCAGAAAATAACCTGACATACATATAATTGGGCATAAAAAAGTCAGGAATAGAACAAAAGAAATAAGACTGCAGTACAAGAAAGTCTGTGATAGCATTTAGATGCATTTTGCTAATCATATGAATACTAACAGAGAAAAAGTAAAGGGAGTGGGATATACTCTGGAAAGGAAAAAGTGGAGGGGAAAAAAGAGAAAAAAATCATAGGAACAATGCATTAGCCTTATCCATTATTGGGGGGGGGGCGGGGGTCTAGCTATCCAAAGGCAAGTCTAATACTGTATGTAAACTATAAATGAAAAAGTCCACACAACCCTGAAGATGTTTCATGTTAAGAACAATCTTTAGGTCTCTAACTAAAAGCTGAAGGGTGGCTCTATGCTATTCTTCCATATTTTAGGGGAAAAAAGGAAGTCTGTAGAGTAGGAAACTTTCTCCCTTGATATGAGTGAAGGTTTTCTATATTTTTAAAACCCACAGAGCTTTAAAATTTAACAAGCACCTCCAAAGTTAGCTATCTCATCCCACAAATTACCTGTCTCCCATATAACTGCCCTATCATGTTAGAAGTCATAAAATAAATATGCAACATCAAATGCTGGGTAAAATCACTAATATGATAACTACTGATTCAAACTATTTTGATACCTAAATGCAACAAATTCAGTAATGAAACCTGCTTTGAAATGCAAACACTTAACACCTCCTGGCTTTCCACCATATACCTGTTACCTGGAACATCTTTTCCAGGACTGGATAATGAAGCAGCACTTCTGCTTCTGGCTAATGATGCTTTTGTTGGGCTGAACAGACAACTGATGAAATTATTCTCTTGAGAACTGATAGATGAGCAACGAGCTATATAATGCAAACAAATCCAAAGGAGTCCATTGGAGGTCTCACAAACGCAAAGCAAGAAAGAGCAATGCAAACTGCTCTCAACAGCACCTTTCCCAGCAACACAAAACATACCAGGATTGAACACTGTCATCTGACTGGACTACACTGTCAAGGAAGAGATTCTCAGAATAAAAGGAGAAAGGCCACAGCATACATACCAAAATAACTCTAAGGAAAGAATCTAGGTAACATTTCAAACAGAGCCATTCCCCACTGTATGAAGTTTATGGAGGAACTCACACTTGAGGAAATCAAGTTGCACACGGCAAAACAACTCACGGCAAAACAACTTTTACAAGGATTCCTACAGATAACAGTACTGAAAATCATAATGGTCAAGTTCACTGCCAAAGGCTCCAAGGAAGTGAGTAAACACTTTTGTTAAAAGTAAATTTTGTTGTAAATATCTTGCTCCAATAAATCTTCATGTTCATAAAGATCCCTGTGTTAATGACATTTGTTCTAATGGGATTTGACCTGAATCAATTAAGTGGAGAGTCTTCTATAAAGGAATGGTTTGGTATGAAACAAAAAGCAACAAATACACGTGAAAGGAAAATGCTAGCGAAAGGTGTTAAAAAGAAACTACTTTATGGCCAGTCACGGTGGCTCATACCTGTAGTCCCAGCACTTTGGGAGGCCGAGATGGGTGGATCACCTGAGATCAGGAGTTTAAAACCAGCCTGATCAACATGGCAAAACCCCATTTCTACTAAAAATACAAAAATTAGCCAGGCGTGGTGGCAGGCGTCTATAATTCCAGCTACTCAGGAAGCTGAGGCAGGAGAATCGCTTGAACCTGGGAGGTGGAGGTTGCACTGAGCTGACATGGTGCCACTGTCCTCCAGCCTGGACAACAGAGCAAGACTCTATTTGAAAGAAAGAAAGAAAAGAAAGAAAAGGAAGGAAGGAAGGAAGGAAGGAAGGAAGGAAGGAAGGAAGGAAGGAAGGAAGAAAGGAAAGGAAAGGAAAGGAAAGGAAAGGAAAGGAAAGGAAAGGAAAGGAAAGGAAAGAAAAGAAAGAAGGAAGGAAAGAAGGAAGGAAAGAAGGAAGGAAAGAAGGAAGGAAGGAAAGAAGGAAAGAAGGAAAGAAGGAAGGAAAGAAGGAAAGAAAGAAAGAAAAGAAACTACTTTATATAAAGAAATGCTTTAGTAATCACTGTGAAATTCTGTGAATAATCAGCAGTGAAAATATGCACAAAGGATGTATGTGGGTAATGCTATGAAGCAAGGGCAAAGCTTTCAAGTTCGAAATGTGGCCGGGTATTTAAACTTCCAAATCCAAATTAATGAAATACTGGAAGTGAATCAAATCCTCCAGTACACACCTATCTATACCAATATTCTGTGATTTACTTCCTCAGCTGCATTATCCACCCCCTGTCAGATGATGGCAGGAATTATATAGTTCATTTAAAGACAGATTTTTCTGGCTTTAGCCAAATAAGCATGGCACCAAAGCACATTTTTTAATTTAAGAAGGAATATTTTGGCTTCCAATTTTGGGAATGATTTTTCAAGCAATTCAATGTTGACATAAAATACCTCTTTTAAATCACTATTTAAAATTTGTATTTAGAAGCAACTAACCACGTGGCTTCCTTTCCGCTTGTTCTTTATCAGTAGACGAATGTAGGTTACTATCTCTTCTATTTAAAGATGAGCTTCTCTCCTTGTCTGTTTTCCCTAGAGAGCAAGTACAAAAGAATATTAGTTTTCATAAACTACTAATTATCTCAGGAGTGAGACACTCCTTTTTCAAACATTTTTTATGTTCTCTACCTTGCTTATAAGATTTAATTTCAAATATTATGCAGAGATTCTATATCCCCAAACTTAAAACAAGTTTATTCTTTATCTGAAATGAAAAAAAAAAAAAATTTAGAAAATGGTTAAAATTAAGAGGTAAAATGTCTGATACTTTCTGACATCAAAGTTCCCAAATTACAAACATACAACCCTTTAGACATGATGCCTAATATTTAAAAGTAATTTATACTTTAGTTATAACTAGTATTTTTTGTTATATATGCATATATTTTAAAAAGATATATACGTAGACACACATGTACACACACACACATGTGCACACACCAATATAATAAAATGAAGAAAACATGACGCTCCAGTATCAACTATTTAAATAAAGATATTTGCTCTTAACATAAACAAAATGAATTATCTGAGTTACACATGTATCAACGCGTAGGCTTGAACAGACTGTCAGTGTTTTACCCTACAGAGCCATTCTTTTGATATCAGGTATAAAGTTATTGATAGCTGTAGCATCATGGCCAAAAAAGGGCTTTCAGAGGCTCGGGTTGTCCCGACCTGCAGGACAGTCAAACAGACCCTGGAAGGGGGAGTGGGAATGGAGGAGACAAGAAAACACGAGAAATGGAGACAAGACAAATAGCCTGATCAAGTCTCGTTTAATGGTGGCGGTGCAATGCCTTATATAGGCTGGCAGGGGAAGGGGTTGGGCCAGGGCGGTAACGGGGGGCTGGGTTCGCTCAAATTACAATTGCGCATGCGCCGTGGGTTTGTAATTTTCCCGGGCACGGGATCGCGCCTGCGCCATAGCCTGCATATTTTCCTGGGCGCGAAAATGTTTGCGCACGCGCGGGAAAGGTTGGCGCGCGCGGGAAAAGTTTAGGCGCGCGCGGGAAAAGCTTTAGGCACGCGCGGGAACAATTTATAATAAAGAACCCGGAAATGTGCCATCTTGTCTCCGCTTTTGCGGAGATCAGGCAACAGAGGTTGGCTAATTCCGGGCCTCATGGCTCCGGACATCGGGTCCTGGACCTTACAAGTTAAATAGTTATAACTAGTATTTTTAAAATAAAAATGAATATTAATATTAAAAATAAATAATAAATTTATTAAAAATAAATAATAAAAATAAAAATGAATATTAACCATTGGTATAGATGCCATGATTTAAGCAACTCAAGGAGAAATAATCTGCTTCCGTGTAGACACATGAAAGTGTAGAAATGAAATTCACTTGAGATATTCTAGCTCAGAATACTGAGAAATGTCTGTTTAAAAAATAATTTCTCTTTCGGGGATTTGTAAACTAAAGTACATGTTGACAATGCAGCATCATCTGAAAATTCCTTGAATTAATAACATGATTGAGCAGCATGAACCACAGAGGTGGTTCGATCATGTGATTAAAATCGGTACCTTTCATTAGCATACTGCAAAAAATGACAAAATGGTGTAATTATGAATCAGCAATGAGTAGAAAAAAAATAGACTACTTGAATCAACCCAGATTTAAAATAGTTATTTAAAATATTACAGGTTACATTATTAACTTCATTTGAGTTTAAAATGTTGATCTCTCTGAATTGACCAGGTTTCATTTCAATTTAAAGGTAAGACATTGCCAATATGGATTTTATTTCTTAGAAATCATTAATTATAGCATTCATTATTTCAGAGTGTGCAACATACTATACCTTTAAGCAAGTTATTTCACAAAGTGTCTTCCACACACACCTTTTTGTAATAAGAGTTAATAAAGAAATCATTTTAAAAGTTTTATTTGGAATTGCTTCGTCACAGTACAATTTAACTAATTATTATCCTGAAGTCATAATCTGTCCCTTCTCTTGACCTGTCTCACTAATAAGGCTTTTGCTCATTATATTAAGTATGTAATAAATGTCTATGAGATAAATCTTTGCTAATTCCCAAAAGCAATTAGATAGTAAAACAGAGTCAATGCTTGTGGAACAATTAAGATATATTAAAATGAAAGTACATAAACATGGCACTGCCATTAATGTTATCTAATTTTTCTAAAGGATTTAGTTGATGAATAATAAATTAATTTTACCATATTATAAGCAAGGTGCCAGAGAAAATCTTCCCATATTAATCTATGAATGAACCCAGACTATACATAAAAGTGCTTTGGGAAAGCACATTGAGGGAGGAGGTGGTAAGTGGATGAACTTTTCTCAGACCAATACAAGAGAAAATGTGATATACTCAGACTGACAATAAAATAAAAGACCTCTCAAGCTCATCATTGAAATTTTAAGAGTCCTAAAAGTACAAATAACACAATGTAAGTTTGAACAGAAATCCTTTCCCCCTAGAAATCCTTTTCAACATATTAAAAACTATATTGTTTTAGGCAAAAATGGAAATCTTTTCCATAAGGTTAACTACTGCTACAATTAATTACACTTTAAATGGTATCCAAAATCTTTTGCTGTACTGGAATTTTACAGCAATCAGCATTGCTCAAAAATTGTCGAGACACCTAATAATGCAAAACAAACATTTTAAAATTCAAACTATAATTATGCCTTATTCAATTCACAAGGCACAAAAGCCATCCTTCTTCATCTTTTTTAATGGCTGAGTTTAAGGGAATGATGTGCAATTTGTTCTCTCTTTTTCCTCTCAAGAACACTCCTTTTTTTCCTCTGGAAAGAAAAGGGATCCTTTTTTTGGATTGATGGGTATGGTTGCCTAATCCATTTCAATTATCAGTGAGAGGCACCATGTGCTACAAGCCAGACATGGTTATTGACACACACTTGGGTATAGATTTTTCTTTTAATAAGGAACACTAATTAAAAGGGTAAACACCAGAAACAAAAAGATATTTGAATTATTCATAGTAGATAACTTCACTGTATTTGAAACAACTCTGTATTGCCATTAGGAAGAGTTGTAAAGTGGAGCTTGGCAATACGTCTATCATTAAACATCATTATCACTTTATTTGCTTTTGGGGGAAAACACTGACTTATAAATGAAAGGTACAATTTAAATATCATGATCCATCTATCAAATGACCAAAATATAAACCATAGAAAAGGATGTTAGAGTAGAAATCACTGAATTTCTTGGAGTCTTAACTATAAAACAAGGAAGGCAATTATATTTGTCTGTCAATTTAATTGTGAATAACAAATATTACATATGTAATGCAGATCAACCTGTCCACTGCTATATATATGCTATTATTTTTCTAAAATGAGGTAATATTCACAATACTTAATGGAAATTGAATAACTAGTCTAACCAGTCTGTAGAAAACACAATTTCATTTATAGGTTGGTAGAATATGAACTGATTTTCAAATAAATAATTATGCCACTTAATGGCAATGTCTTTTGACCAAAATATGTTTCAGTTTCAGCTACTGAGGTCCAATAATCCCATCTGATATGATTAACACAAACATCATGAAACAAGTATATTGATGAAAATACAAGGCCAGGCATGGTGGCTCATGCCTGTAATCCCAGCACTTTGGGAGGCCGAGGTGGGTGGATCACTTGAGGTCAGGAGTCCGAGACCAGCCTGGCCAACATGGTGGAACCCCGTCTCTACCAAAAGTACAAAAGTTAGCTGGGCATGGTGATGCATGTCTGTAATCCCAGCTACTTGGGAGGCTGAGGCACGAGAATCGCTTGAGCCCATGAGGCAGAGGTTGCAGTGAGCCAAGATCATGCCACTGCACTCCAGCCTGGGCAATAGAGCGAGACTCTGTCTCAAAAAAAAAAAAAAAAAAGTATGACTAACTCTCTCCCTCTGCTGTAAAATAACATGGGACTCTTCTGAAATAAACCTAAATGTTCCACAATCTAAATAGGTGGCACTGCAAAAATATAAATAATTGATTTCATTAAATAGAAATTCAGTAGAATACATGAAATAACTACTTACTTTTGGCAACGGAATTTTGAAGGCCTGCAGATGACAAAGGCATTTGTCTGATTAAAGCAGAAGTTCCCTGCTCAAGTTTTTCAGTAGATGCAGATCGTTTATTGGCTGAGAAAAGACATAATACTTACTGTAATCATATTTCAAGGAGGAAAGCATCATTAACTGAAACAAAATGAGTTTTCATGATGTAGTTCTATGGAGCACAGACTTACATTACTCAAGTTCACAATATTCACTACCAGTCAATCAATTTTTTTTTTAATTGAAACGGGGCTTCACCATGTTGGCCAGGCTCGTCTCAAACTCTTGACCTCAAGTGATCTGCCTGCCTTGGCCTCTCAAAGTGTTAGGACTACAGGCTTGAGCCACGGCAATTGGCCAATCCTTCTAAACTATATAAATTTTACTTTTGTTTTCTGAAATTGTGTAGAATTATGTGCATATAAGAAAATTCACACTGAATCAATAGTAGACAAGGTAGACTTATTTTTAAAAATATGCATTCGATAAGCTGTATAAAGCTTACTCATTATTCATCATTTTTCTGCTGATTATAAGTTTAAATAAGATTTTAGGTATATTGAGCTAAATAAAATCTACTATAACATTTCACCTGTTTCTTTTGCAATGGCATATCATACAAATTTAAGTTTACTATGTACAGTATTTTTGTTTAGGATACAAACACTAAAACCTTGCTGTAAATGCAAGCTTCTACTCATAGCCAATATTTAAATAAGAACATAAACAAACTTAAAATTTAACAGGTGTATTACCAGTTTTGTTCTCAGAATTCGCCATTGCAGAGCCTCCCCATGACCATCTTTTTTGCTGATAATCGTCAGCAAGTCTCCTCCGTTCCAAAGTACGATAAAGAATAGCTGTAAATTTTTCCTATTTAAAAAAAATGCCAACATATTTTTACATATTCATTATATTAGTCAGTATAATTTTGATCTGTAGCTTATAAAATAAACCATAACCAAATTTCTGTCTCAGGTAAAAGTTTAAGATAATTGGCGATATGTCTCAGCTATCTATCAGTACCAGTGCTTCTCCTAAATAACTCATTTTTTTTATCTTACGGACCCTGCATTGAGAAAATGACCATGCTTTCCTCTTTGTTTATATCATTAGGAAATTTAGAGCCGAATGTGTAGCCTCTTTCTAGCAACTGTACAAAGACTGATTGGTGTACTTTTGTGTATGCTAATCATACCTTATGTTTTATTTGCCTACCTTAATTTTCCCCTCTGCTTGATTCCCCCAAACATTTATTTTATCATCTGGTGTGGTATGTATTTTTAAGTCACCTTAAATTCTTTGTGGAAGGATGCAGGGGAAAAATCAGCACACATGTAAGTTAAATTTATACCAGAATCATCTATTATACTCACATCTGTAACAGCTTAAATTCTGATGTTAACTAATAAAAATAGAGTTTCAAAAAAGACAATCAATATATTTGTCTCGACCTCAACTTTAACTTAAACTGATCAAGACAACAGCTATACAAAGTAAATGCCATGCTTAGCAAAACAACTCCACTTCCAGAAATGAGCTCTTCTCTGAAATATTTCTCATCCTTGTACTGTACCATAGCATGAACTCAGGTAAGCAAATCAGCTTTTAGGACCAGAGGTCTTCTATTTTTTCCTAACAACAACCGTTTCACAGCAAACACCATTCTTACAAAGCCTCTACTGTTCCTACCAAGGGCAAAGATAAACGTACTAGGAAAATGGAGAGGAGCCATATCTTCTGAGAAGAAAAGCAACTGCAATTCTTAAAATAAAGTTGATATAATGGCAACATTTGAAAATTGTATTTTCTAACAGAAAGGCAGTTGTTCTGAATCACTTAGAAACCCTGAAACTATAATAGACTAAAAACAAAGATTAACTTTGTATTATTAAACTATTTCTGATTCTATTCCACTGTTTCCAAATGCATTACCTACTGTGCTCTCTTCCAGATCCCTTCTCACACTATTGGCCACCCAGGGCTCACGTGGAAGTTCCTAACCCATTTCATATACACCTCAGTACCACTGAGTCTGGGTTTCTTTTCTGCTCTCCAGAATTCCTCTCTTTTGCTATATGTAGCCTGCTTACAGTGTCCCATGTCCCCTGTTCTGTCTGGGACTCCCCTGCACTAGCTATCTGGGGTTTTCTTTTGCCCCTTCTCCTGCCATGTCCGTGGCTCCCTTTCTGTCTGTAGTGTCACTCTGCTGCATTCTCTTCTCTTCTCTGTGTTCTCTCTGGCAGCTTCCTCTTTCTCTAAGATAGTCTTTATTTTTTGGTCTCAGTCCCTGTGACTTGTCTCTCTCCTCCATGGACTACCACTCACTCTACACACAGTTTATATTTCACTTTCTTTGGTTCTTTACTTAGTTCTTGGTTCTTTCTTGGTTTATCTTTACTTAGTTCATTCTCTCTCTCTCTCTCTGGCCTTCATCTCTTCACCACAGATAAGTAAAATAAGAGATGTTTCACAGAGGATGATGGGAAGTGACAGAAATTCTGAATGAGAGTCTACCAAATACTAGAGCATGAAACAGAGCATAAACAACCACAGAAAAAGGTTCAGAAAGAGAGAGACAGAGACACAGTACACCATGGATGGGGAAGAGGTGGCATAAGAAGTGTCCTAGAATCAGGAAGCTCTCCAGATAGGGTGCAGGGCTGGAGAGGAAGCACGTACAAGAGCAACGGTATGGATGAGGGAGGAAACTGAGCACCGCAGAGAAAGACAAGAGGAAGCTTCATGGGAGAAATGGAACCAAAGAGAAAAGGAGAGAAAAAGAAACGTAAGTATTAGAGCGACAGAAAATGAGAGAGGGAAATAAAAATACAACACACTGAGAGAAAGGCAGGCAGAGGATATAAAGATGGGGAAAAACAGACAGAAGCTAAGACAAAGACAGAAAAAAGAAAAGAGAGCTGCCTCGGGCAGAAAAGGGCCAGAGTCAGACAGAGACCAAAAGATAGACTAAGCCTTATTTAGGGACACTTAAGAATCCCTGTAATGGGCTGGGCAGGGTGACTCATGCCTGTAATCCCAGCACTTTGGGAGGCCAAGGAGGGTGCATCACGAGGTCAGGAGTTCAAGACCAGCCTGGCCAAGATAGTGAAACCCCATCTCTACTAAAAATATGAAAATTAGCCAGGCGTGGTGGTGGGCGCCTGTAATCCCAGCTACTTGGGAGGCTGAGGCAGGAGAACTGCTTGTACCCGGGGGCCAGAGGTTGCAGTGAGCCAAGATCATGCCACTGCACTCCAGCCTGGGCGACAGAGTGAGACTCTGTCTCAGAGAGAAAAAAAAAATCCTTGGAATAAAGAGAAAGAGAGAGTGCCAGGAAGATAGAGAACAGTGTCACAGAGACCACGCTAGATTCAGAAGGAGTCAAGCATACTCCAAGTCAAGTAGTGAAATGACCTACAAGAGAAAAATTAGGTGTCAGAATCATACAGAATGAGACAGGTAGCCAGATGCCCAGTACCACAAAAGACAAACTGAAGAGGGACAGAAATGAAAAGGAGAGGGCATCACAAAGCCATGGACTCATCCCAACAGAGTGCCAAGGACACCAAAAGAGAATCCAGAAAGGAGAGGGGCAGTGCCACAAAACAAAAGCAAGAATGCTGACTCTGAACCACACATCCAGAGGGGCCCTGTCAGGAAAGGGAATGTGAGGAACATGGGGACAGAGGGTAGAGAGGGAGAGAGTGTGAGTGTGCACCACAGGGAGCCAGGGAAGCTGAAAGGGAGAGCGAGTGCCCTGATTTGGCTGGGGAGTCACACTCTTAAAGGAGTTGTGAGAAATCGGTCAGATGAGGGCATGTCAGGGAGAGTCAGACAGTGGGGTCTGCCCTTATTCTGTAGGCAATGAGACAACAGTGAATGCTTTTTGGTAGTAAACAGAGCCACTCAGAACAAACCCCAGGCCACAGGTACCTCATGTGCAAGTCCTGAAGGTGGATGGGGTTTTGTTCCTGGATTTGGAACGCTCCCCTTCCCTGGCCTAGTGGATCTAAGCTCCTGGGATCTTATCAGGACACGGGTAAGAACGTATATGATGCTGAGGGGAAGAGGAAGCCAAGAAGAAAGAGCTGGGATTGGTCCCCTTTCTACAGGGCCAGTAAGGCAGAGAAGGCCTCAGAAAACAATATTCCAGACTCAGGCAACACAGATTATTCTCTCATGTACAGGCTGTAAAATTATGTACCTTTTGTGCTTCATCCTTCTGGTGTCTTTTTTCTTCCGCAGCTATTCTCCGTTGTTCTTCTTTCTCTTTTCGCTCCTTCAGCTTTCTCTGTCTTTCCTCCATCTGTTTTTCATATTGGAGCTTGGTCTTTCTTTCTTTTTCAAGTAGTTGTGTTTCTTTATTGGCTGAAATATTCCAAATACATTTTCAAGGTGTAAGAGCCAAGAAAATATTTAGGTTTTCCACATCACACACACAGAAGGAAAAAGTTAACATATCTCATTCCCTTTCTTAACACAACCTGTGCTAGTAACTAAAGATTTATTATAAAAGTGGACAGAGGTAGCCACGGAAGAACCATTTTCACTGAGTATTCATTTAACTCTGGAGAACTGGATTGTCTATGCCAAATGACTCTCATCCTGTCCAAACTACAATTCCAAATTAAGAAAAAATATTTTCTTTCATGTGATATTTCTGCTGATTTTCCACCATATTAATATGCTGTACATTAAAATACTAATTTTTAAAAACCACATGGACAGGATATATGTTTTGTTCCCTTCTACTAGGAAACTTCTTTCAAAGTCTTCATCTATACAGACCATATTAAACATGCCAGTTTTACATTAATGGACTCAACCATATACCATATTATAGGAGAGCACAATTTTTTCTATATTCAAATTTTCCCTCACTAAATGCTTCTGAAGTGTGACTCTGTATAAATTAGGATCTAAAAGGATAATCTTTTTACAACTTGGTAACATGCTTTTCATCTTATCTATATTAGGATTATTGGCAATTTATTTTCAGTTTTAGAATCACTTTTACTGGCCAGGTGCGGTGGCTCACGCCTGTAATCCCAGCACTTTGGGAGGCCAAGGCAGGTGGATCACGAGGTCAGGAGATCGAGACCATCCTGGCTAACACGGCGAAACCCCATCTCTAATAAAAATACAAAAAATTAGCCAGGCGTGGTGGCAGCTGCCTGTAGTCCCAGCTACTCGAGAGGCTGAGGCAGGAGAATGGCATGAACCTGGGAGGCAGAGGTTGCAGGGAATCGAGATTACACCACTGCACTACAGCCTGGGTGACAAAGCGAGACTCTGTCTAAAAAAAAAAAAAAAAATCACTTTTACTGAAATCTCATTCTGATTGTTTTTACAAATATTGAAATTTCCAGACTTTAGTTTTCAGAAAATCAAAGCTAAGATAAACTACTCCTTCAAAAATTAAACAATTTAATCAAAGAATTTTCATGGGCCTTCTTTACCTGATTTAGTAAAAGGATTTAATCCAAAATAATACATAATATAAAAATTATACTCTATCATATAAACAAATTAGGAGGAGTAAGTTAAAAACACTTTGTAATATATAACAACATAAAATTCATTTTGATTTTTGAAAAAAGGTCTAAAATATACCGTCTTGCTGTCTCCTTTTCTCCTCTCTGCGCTCTCTTGCTAATCTTTGTTTTATGTCATTTTTAAGCATAGATCCATCGATTACTAAAAAAAAAAATAAAAAGAATATAGTTAGATATTAATAGGGTATCAAATTTTAAAGATATGACACTTTGACATCTATCAAAGCATCAGAGAAATTATACCTGGTTTAAATGTCGATCTTATATTTGAGGAATGGGTTGCAACACGATTAACCACACCTTGCTTCCTCCTTTCCTTAGCAATCTCGTTTGCTGCAGCAACTAAAATACAGGGAGATAAAGGAATTAGATGTTAAGAATACGAATAGCTAACACAGGAGTCAGCAAACCACGGCCAGTTGTATTTGATGATAAAGGATAGGATCACTTCTATAAATCATGACTGATTTCATCTGGGTCAACAACAAAGATATATTGAACATCTATGATCTTCAACAATACTTTAACAAAGACTTTAAAGTGTTTACTAAGATGGGCCAGGGTATTTGCAGACATAAAGATAATTGAGTTGTTAGTGGCGGTGGCAGCATAAGCTTGTGGATGAGTAGGAGCCAATGATTAATAGATTTCAAAAATGTCTCTAACGAAACATTACACCAAGTGCTAGAAAAACTGAGCTGGCAAGGAATTGGAAAAATTAAGCTTCACCATAAATTGGAAATTCAGAAGATAACAGGTTAAGAATTTATGAATTTGAATCGGGAAGCAAAGTGTTAACAGTGAAATACTCAGTGGAAGATCAGGCCCAACCAATGTTACAGAGTACATTTATAAATTACCTAAATTAGGGGCTTTCTACCCTGATTGCACACTGGAATCATCTAACTCACTTTTAGAAAATCAGCAATGCCTGCCTGCCCGCTCCCCACCACCAGTCTCTGGGTGTGGGGCCCAGGCATCCACAGTTGTTAAACGCTCTATTCTGATGCATATTGAAGGTGGAGAAATAAATACGCTTTTAGAAAAAGTAATCTCCAATGAGATGGTATCATTCTAGGTAGATGTCAAGCAAACAAATATAAACTATACAAGGTGCAAACAAACGTGTAAATAGGCAGAAAAGTGATAAACTTCGATAAGGGTGAAGTGTAAGATTAGGAAAGCACAGTATGAGGAAAAGCAAGAAAACTAAAATTCCAGGATGACACACATGAGTTATTATAGGGGAATCCCTGAACCCTTTAATTCCACACATGGCTATATCTAAAATGCCCCATAATACTGAGCATCTTCAGAAAGAGTATGCAAAATAACACTGAAAACTAACTCTTCTTCCCTTGTAGAAAAGCACAGGAGGTAAGCCCCTGTGATGCTGCATACAAGTCTGGTTTCTATGTATTAAGAAAAATGTAACGGTTGAAGATGGGCAGTTAAAGTAACTGAGGGAATAGAGGGGCTGTCCTTGGACTTATAAAATGAATTAACTCTGAGGTGTTAATTGCCACTGAGGGAGTTATTTTACAGCATAACCTTGAAAGTGACATCACAATTGCTGCCATAAGGATCACCATTTTTTTTTTTAGCCCCAGGGGCTGTACAGCCCAGATAATATATGACCTAGCTTAATTTGAAGATGAGACTCTTCTCAGCTTCCTTAATAATTTAACTACTGGCAATTCCATGGACCACAATTATTTTCTGAATTTGAGCACTAGTATATCAACAAAAATTCTTAGTCTATAGACACTCCTATATACCCACTTACAACATTTTTATGTGAGCGCAGAGAAAACAATAAAGTACTTGTAGTATTGTTTTTACACATTCAGTTCTCCTGTTTATAAGTCCTAAGGATAGTCTGTATTTGACACTATTTAGCTGATAATTTGTCTCAAAATCTACGTTTTTGGCCCAGAGTGGTGGCTCATGCATGTAATCCTAGCACTTTGGGAGGCCAAGGCAAGTGGATCACTTGAGGTCAGGAGTTTGGAACCAGCCTGGGCAACATGGCAAATCCCCATCTCTATAAAAATACAAAAATTAGCTGGGTGTGGTGGTGCACGCCTGTAGTCTCAGCTACTCAGGAGGCTGAGCCCAAGAGTTTGAGGCTGCAGTGAGCCTTTACTATCCCACTGCACTCCAGCCTGGGCGACAGAGAGAGACCCTGTCTCAAAAAAAGTACATTTTTACCAGGCTAATTAAAAATCTTATTAAACAGAAATAACCTTAGAAGTAGCTGTGGTGAGAATAATGAACCAAATCATATAAAGGTTAATGTAGTAGTAGTATCAAATCTGATTTTTAGACCTTTGTATTCAAATTCCTACTGGTAAGAAATACATTAACAGAAAGGACAGGGTTTAAAAATTATTTAAAATGTCCAGAAAATGGGATAACGCCTTTATGTCTGGATATATTAAAGTCAACATTTTATTCAACTTCATTGAATGAAAGAATTTACTTAACATGCATTTAAATGAATGAGGGAATTTACTTAATACTCAGTTAAAAGTAACAGCAAGGTATTTCTGTAGTCCTTATACTAATTCTAAATCCAAAATTAAAGTTATATTTTGCCCAGAGATTAAATAGGAAAATGTGTAGTTTATTATTAAAACTGAATTATGAATCTTAATCTGTATTTATGGAACTTTTCTAAAAACTTCCATAACACGTATTGTATATCATGTCACCATTTACAAAGCTCATTTGTATTACTTCATGTAAATTTTTTTTTTTTTTTTTTTTTGAGACAGAGTCTCACTCTTTCGCCCAGGCTGGAGTGCAGTGGTGCATCTCGGCTCACTGCAAGCTCCACCTCCCGGGTTCACGCCATTTTCCTGCCTCAGCCTCCCGAGTAGCTGCGACTACAGGCAACTGCCACCATGCCCGGCTAATTTTTTTAGTAGAGACGGGGTTTCACCATGTTAGCCAGGATGGTCTCGATCTCCTGACCTCGTGATCCGCCCGCCTCGCCTCCCAAAGTGCTGGGATTACAGGCGTGAGCCACTGCGCCTGGCCTACTGCATGTAATTCTTACAACAATCCTATAAAGTGGACATAATTATTTCCCCCCCCCTTTTTTTTTCTAAACAGTTGAGGAAACTGAAGCTAAACATAACTTTCCCAATTCACACAGGTAGTAAGTGGTGAAGCCAGAACTTGATTTAACTGTAAATTTCAAAGCAACTCTATTTTGAAATATTAAGAAAAAATAACAGGAAAAGAAATCTGCCATCAGAGAACCATAAAAATCAGGCAGATTCACAGAATTTTGCCTCAAATAGCAAAAGCCAAAGTCATAGGGCTGAGACTTTCAGAAGACCTCCAAGTTCAAACCAAAGATAGCTGTCTTGAAGACAAAATTAGAGACAATTTTCTACGATTTAGAGCTGTCTACAACGGAATGGCTACTTGGAAAAATATTAAACTCCTCATGAGAGTGCCCACTCAAGTGGAAGAAGAGCCCCCAGGGTTTTACAGCTGGGACTCTGGATGCCTGACAAGATAATCTTAAGGTTTCTCCAACTCTAAAATTCTATGATAATCTGGCTGTCAATCTCAGTAACTTTTTCTGCATTGGTAGAAATTATTCTTTGAATAAGTTATTCTAAACTGAGAAACACTGGTGAATTTAGAAAAACAAGAAGGGAAAGGTGATATGTCAGTGGCAAGTTTCTTACGCTCATCTGGTTGAAATATTCAAATACATTTTTATTTTAAAACAATTCTGCATAAAAATATAAACACGTGTTTTGTTAAAATAAATATTCAGTATGTTACAACCTCAGCACAGTGCTATGCACAGAAAACATCACTTGACAAATATATATTTACACTTTATATGTAACACACACACATATATATACATGTATCTGTTGAATGCATACACAAATGCATAAAATAAATGTATTTTGACTGTGCTGTGCATTTATATGTTATGTATTCAAGACAGTTTTAACTCTTGCTGACAGGCTCCCAGCAGAAGATGAAAACAATATTTTAGCAAAAACATCTTCTCCTTGACCCCTTCAGGAGAACGCTGAGATCTAAAGGGCACTTCTGGTCAAGTTGGTGCTCTGTGAAAAAAGTCTAACGTGCGATATTTCCAATTCCTAACATGAAGTGGGCAGCAAGGATTTAAACCAGGGTTCTAGGTTAAGACTTCTACGTGGCTCTTAAGTTTTTGGTTTGAAATGCTGTGAATTCAAGTATCTGTCCCATATATAATTTTAAAACACTTTCCAACATCTGATACACAATTGTTTTTAGGGGTTTATCCGGTTCACAGCTTCTTCACCATATTGGAGTAATGCTGGTTAATCTAAATCACTGAAATAAACCAGTGTCTGAGAGCCACGGGTACCAATAAGCAACACAATTTATTAGAGACTCTCTTTCTAAGTGAACCACAAGTTTAGACACGGAAGGAAGATTCTTTTCTCCCTAACGAATGGTGAAAGTGTATGTAGTATATGCTTCTGACACAGTCTTTGGAGAGCTGATTCAAAGTCTTCTCAAGTGACATATAGCTTCCCAGTCGTAAACAATCTAACTTTTTAATTGCAAATGCAAAAGAACCCCTAAGAAATTCAATTAAAAGTAATAAAATCGTTTTATTCGCGCTCATAGCAGAGGGAACTAGTCTAACAGGCTAAAGGCAACCTCCTGCAAGGAAGAAATGCTATCTCAGGTAGTGGAGCAGTCTCCTGGACCAAGCAATGGCGCTGTCAAATTGTGTAAGATTAACGGTTTTCGAGGAGGGAAAAACTTTTTGGCGATGGGACCCGTTGAGGAAAAAGCACTCTGAAGTGCTGATTCTCGTTCAGTTCAACCTAGGGACTGCAAGATGTCCCACGGAAGATGACATCTTGTCTAAGTCATGTGCTACAGCAGGCAAATCAGGAGATGCAAAGAGCCAAGTTGCATCCCAACTTTTACATCAACTTTTAAGCATCCCCACCCTCACCTAGCTTCTTCCCTGAACCTTGACTGGGAGGGTGCAGGAGGTAAGCCTTTGGGAGAGGCAAGGACTGCGACAGTAAAAGCGTCTAAACTCGCCCACGACCCGGGCTGGGGAATAACTCAAATTTTCCGTGCCTGGAAAGGCTGCCTGGCCACGGAGGCGGCGCCGGCGCGCGGA
>NW_012116077.1:1940455-1944817 GCF_000951035.1 Colobus angolensis palliatus
CGCCGCGTCCGCGGGGCTTAGACCGTTGGCAGCGGCAGTTCGACCGCTGGCGGCGGGACTCAGGCGGCTCGCGGCTTCGGCAGACCATTTCAACCCCCCACCCCCGGTCCAAGGCTACTCCCTGTCCCGTCCCAGGGCACTCCGGCGGGGGTGAGGGGAGGACCGGATAGCACGAGGCGACTCCAGGGAAAAGTTTTGTGGCTCCCGCTGCGCCGCTCCGACGGCCCGGGGGCTGCGGGAGCACCACCTCCCACGCGGGCCCGAACCACCCTCGGGAGCCGCCCGCCCGCTCACCCATCCGTGCCCGCAGCTCTCTCAAGGATGTGTTGCCGCCAGCGCCAGCGGCGGCGCCGTCCGCCATCATCGGAATCGGGACCGGAGGCGGTGGTGGCTCTCCGCATACATTGCGCAGGCGTCGGCGCGGCCTCCGCTTGGGCCTTGGCCTGGCTGCCGGTAGGCGGGGCGGGGAGGGGCGGGGCCCGAAGGGCCACCGCGCCCGCCTCGGACCTGCGAACCAGGCAGGATTGCCCCTTGGGTCCCACGTCCTGACCGGCTGGGCAGCGACTGCCTGGTCTAAAGAAACCCTCTCCTACGTTCCGTGCTCTGCCCCTACTGCATTGTGAGGACTAGCCAATCGGCACCCAGCTTGGCCCCCAACATGCCTTTCTTCACCTTTACCTAGCAACGCAGTAACATTTCTTCGTCATTCATTTATTCATTTAAAGAGCCTTTACGGCGTGCCTCCTGGGTGCACTTGTATCATGAGTTTACTAGTCCTTGAAACACTACACAAAGAAAGACCCAAGTTGGGGGAAGAGGCCCAGGGAGAGGTTGGGAGTGGCAGGGTTGCTTTGAGGTGCTAGGGGCCCCATCATGAGTGGACTTCCCTAAACTGTTGCACAATAAATCATGATACATAGGTCTCAAAGTTGGGTGAAATATCTTTAAGATGTTTGTGAGTCTTTAAAGAGAGGCAGAGGACTTATTGGCATCAGTCTCTCCGGATTTTGGGAGAGACTCTACCAGGTTGCAGAATGTTTTTCCCATTCACAAGGAAAACCATAATTGGCCCGAGGCTCCTTTAAGGGGTAGACCTCACTTCATGGGCGCTTGCCTTTATGAGGTGGAGTCACCACTGTTGTGAGTGTGTGCGTGGTGACACAGTTGTAGGGACCCAGTTTATGGTTGGGGCCATTAAGTGTGATGCAGGAGATCCCAAAATGGGGCAGGACCACTTGTGAGATGAGCACTTTGGCGAGCCCACTGAGTCTCCAAATGACATAGGAGCTATAAAATGGAAGAAGCTAATAATAGCATATATTACATATATTAGCAATGATAGTATATGTTACATATATTAATATATAATATATGTAATATAATATGTAATATAGGGGCAGGCACGGTGGCTCATGCCTGTAATCCTAGCATTTTGGGCGAATGAGGCAGGTGGATCATTTGAGGTCAGGAGTTTGAGACCAGCCTGGCCAACATGGTGAAACCCCATCTCTACTAAAAATACAAAAATTAGCCAGGCACAGTGGAGGGCAACTGTAATCCCAGCTACTTGGGAGGCTGAGGCAGGAGAATCGCTTGAACCCAGGAGATGGAGTTTGCAGTGAGCCGTGATAGCGCCACTGCACTCCAGCCTGGGTGACAGAGTGAGACTCTGTCTCAAAAAAAAAGAAAAAGAAAAAATGAAAAAAAAAAGACATTATGTTATGTTGCACCTACAAATTTAACAAAAATTAAAACGTGGTCAATAAATGTTTGCGATGATGTAGGTTAATACAAGTTGGGGACCAGGCATGGTGGCTCACACCTGTAATCTCAGCACTTTGGGAGGCCGAGGTGGTTGGATCACCTGAAGTCAGGAGTTCAAGATCAGCCTCGCCAACATGGGGAAACCCCATCTCTACTAAAAATACAAAAATTAGCCGGGCGTTGTGGCAGGCCCCTGTAATCCCAGCTACTCGGGAGGCTGAGGCAGGAGAATCACTTGAACCGGGGAGGTGGAGGTTGCAGTGAGCCGAGAGCTGCCACTGCACTCCAGCCTGGGCAACAGAGCAAGACTCTGTCTTGAAGGAAGAAGGGAGAATCACTTGAACCGGGGAGGTGGAGGTTGCAGTGAGCCGAGAGCTGCCACTGCACTCCAGCCTGGGCAACAGAGCAAGACTCTGTCTTGAAGGAAGAAAAAAAAAAAAAACCTAGTGGGGAAAATAAACAGTTTGGCATTATAACTTCTGAAGCTCTGCTTCTAAGTAAATACAGAGACTAATGCTTTGCATGATATCCAGGATGGTAGCCATCCATGTTTATTAATAAGACACACATATGATTAGGGTGCCCACAAAACACACAAACATGCACAAACACAAGTTCAACTTTCATGACCTTGTCTGGAACTCCACAAACAGAAAATTTAGCAAAACACATCAGCTTTGTAGTTTCTTGCAAAAATGTTGAACCCAAATCTAATAATGAAGAAACCTTCAGACAGAGGTAGAGACTGTGATATAGTGTACAAAACTGGCCCCAATGCTTCAAAATATTAGTGTCATGAAAGACTAACAACAAAAATCAGAGAAGTGTTCCAGATCACAGGAGGCTAAAGAGACCACATGCAATGAATGATCCTTGATTAGAACCCTAATTTTTAAAAGAAGCTTTAAAAGGCATACATTACTGGCACAATTAGAAAATTTGAATATGAACTG
This sequence comes from Colobus angolensis palliatus, assembly GCF_000951035.1. Classification (NCBI taxonomy): domain Eukaryota; kingdom Metazoa; phylum Chordata; class Mammalia; order Primates; family Cercopithecidae; genus Colobus; species Colobus angolensis. Next base: position 1,943,173 of record NW_012116077.1, read on the forward strand.
TATGGTACATGATATTGTATCAAGGTGAAATTTCTTGGGTGTGGGAAAGATGTTGTAGTCACCTAGGAAAATGCACTTCTTAAGAAATAAATAGTCATGCCTGTAATCCCAGCACTCTGGGAGGCTGAGGCTGGCACATCACTTGAGCTCAGGAGTTCCAGACCAGCCTGGCCCAACATGGAGAAACCCCATCTCTACAAAAAAATAAAAACACAAGACAAAAACCCAAAAATTACCTGAATGTGGTGGCGCATGCCTGTCATTCCAGCTACTTGGGTGGCTAAGGCAAGAGAATCGCTTGAACCCAGGAGGCGGAGGTTGCAGTGAGCTGAGATCGCCTACTGTACTCCAGCCTGGGAGACAGAACGAGACTTCATCTCACACACACACACAAAGACATAAATGTTGAAGAATGTAGGGGTAAAGATTTGAGGTTTTCCAAAATAAGAAGTTAGATAATTTTTTCTTTATTTTTTGAGATGCAGTCACACTCTGTCACCTAGACAGGAGTGCAGTGGTGCAATCCTGGCTCACTGCAACCTCCGTCTCCTAGATTCAAGCGATTCTCCTGCCTCAGCCTCCCGAGTAGCAGGGATTACAGACCTGCACCCCCACGCCCGGCTAATTTTTGTATTTTTAGTAGAGACGGGGTTTTGTCATGTTGCCCAGTCTAGTCTCCAACTCCTGAGGTCAAACGATCCACCCTCCTTGGCATCCCAGAGTGCTAGGATTACAGATGTGAGCCACTGTGCCCAGCCGAGTTTTTTTCAATCTAGAAGTTTGTCTTCAACTTATTTGTAAACATTGTCACTTTGAAAAATAACATTTGATTGAGAATTACACATGGGGAGGCACCCTACTAGTCTTTTCAGTGTTTAGAGCCTCTAAAGGCCTCAGTCCAGCCAGGGTGTAGCAGGAAGAGGGGAGATAAGACATCCAGAAATAACCATATACAGGTGGCATGAGTAGGATTTAGGTGAGTAACTGAAACGGGTTCCAAGGGCTAAAACGGATGAGAAATCAGTCCTGTTTAGAGTGATCAGATAAGTCTTTGTGGAAGAATTAGCACTTATTCTGGGCCTGAGATGGGGACTGTGGGAACCACCTCCAAAAGCAAGTAACCACGCCTTAATTCCAGCCCACGGTCGCTGAGTGGGGAGATGGGCCCATTTGTGGCCAGATATTCCCATTTTTCAGAATAAACTGGAAATCTGGATCTTAATGTAAAATCTATTTTTAAATGATGACATTAAAAGAAAAAAAAAAAGGCTGAGTGTGGTGGCTCACACCTGTAATCCCAGCACTTTGGAAGGCCAATGCGAGCAGATCACCTGAGGTGAGGAGTCCCAGACCAGCCTTGCCAACATGGTGAAACCCTGTCTCTACTAAAAAATACAAACATTAGCTGGGCATGGTGGCACGTGCCTGTAATCCTAGGTACTCTGGAGGCTGAGGCAGGAGAATCACTTGAACCCGGGAGGCGGGGGTTGTGGTAAGCCGAGACTGTGCCATTGCCCTCCAGCCTGGTCAACAAGAGCAAAACTCCGTCTCAGAAAAAAAAAAGAAAAGAAAGAGAGAGAGAGAGAGAGAAAGAAAGAAAGGAAGGAAGGAAGGAAAGGAAGGAAGGAAGGAAGGAAGGAAGGAA
>NW_012116077.1:1944867-1954461 GCF_000951035.1 Colobus angolensis palliatus
AAGAGAGAGAGAGAGAGAGAAAGAAAGAAAGGAAGGAAGGAAGGAAAGGAAGGAAGGAAGGAAGGAAGGAAGGAAGGAAGGAAGGAAGGAAAGAAGGAAGGGAAAAAAAGAAAAAACATGGTGTAGGGCAGTGTTCAAATTTCCAAATTGCCTCATTTAAAAAATCGTTGCATAAAAATTCAAACAAGGTCCATACATTGCATTATTTGATATGCCTTTTAATCTATAGATATAACTTCTTTCTCTCTAACATCATTGGTATATTACTGTGAGATTTAGCATTCATTTAGTAGGTAAATTATTCAATTAATCTTTTATTAACCACCTACTCTGTGACTAGCAGTGTGGGGACAAATACATACGGAAGGAATCCTGCCCTCTAGGGCCCCCAATCTCATTGACTGTAGACTAATGACTTATAGCAGGGTCCCTTTAGATGTTTCTTTGGGGCTGCAGAAGCTCACCAAAGAGCTCCCATGAGACTGTACATTTCTGAGAAAAAATATTGGAACTGAAAGCTGTCAGCTTGGGGAAAGTGGAGTGTATTCTGTAGCCAAAACAGACTCAGAGCTGGGAAAGAACCCAGGCGGCAGCTTTCCTCTCCTCTCCTCCCCGTATTTGGAAAGCATGTGTTCCCCAGCGAGCAGAGAACTGGAATCCTGCTCGCTTTTTCTTCCTTCTAGGCTATTTTTTCCCCTTAAACCTTACACCCTTGGGAAAAACATTCAGAAATCCAGTCATAATAGGTCTAGAAATTGCCACATTTATTTCTATTAAAAGATGAAGTTTTTTTAAAAATTGAATTTACATATAATAAACATTTAGTGAGCTTACCAATCTAGCAAATTTGCATGCAAACTGCCGCCACCACAGCCCTGTACTATGAGTTTTAAGCTTACCAGCCATGCGATGGCTTTTTCTCTCCATCCTGAACGACCTGTTAGATTCCTTGTCACATACACAGTTGAGACAAGGCTCTGGTTTTGTGTTCTTTCTCCTCTCATCGCTTACTCTTGTCCTGCATCTGTTGTAGCTTGACTGTGATGCCCGGAAAGAGTGATGTTTCCTTCTGAACTCATCTCTTGCCAAATCTACTCACATTTTCCTTCCTTTTCCCACATCTGCACTTTCTTCCCTCCTAAGTTACAGACTTGCCTCAGGGCCTGGTCATGTCTCACTTGGTTGATGGCAGCCTTCTCAGCTCTGGAATTCCCGCTGAAGCACTGCCCCCCCGCAACTGACACTTCAGTACCCCTCCTTCCTGTGGCACAGAGGACCAGGGTGACCCCGCTGTCTAATTTCTGCAGGCTGCTCTGTACCATCTCCTTTTAGGCCTTCCCTGGGGTGGAGGGGTTGATTTTCATTGCCTGAACTCACCAGGGAGGGGGCAGTCAACTTCTGAGGAGAGGAAAGAGAGGCTCCCACTGCCATTTCCCTCCAAAGTGGGAATGTAGACAAACCTCAGAGAGGAAGGGTGTGGCAGTGGGGGCAATCTGCTTGGAGTAGTAGATAAGCAGAGGAAATTTCCTGGTTGATAGTAAGAGTCATCATTTGCCGATTGCCTACTCAATGGGAGGCCCAGTGTGAAAGGGTCGATGTGGATTATTTCATGTAATCTTCACCACAACTTTATGAGCTCGCTTCTATTCCCATCCTCATTTTACAGATGAGGAAGCAGGCCCAGGGAGGTTAACTAACCTGCCCACGGTTAGTATAGCTAGGAAGTCGCAGAGTCGAGATTCAAGCCTACATATATCTGACACCAGAGCTCATCCTCCTTCCACTGGGCCTCCCAATTTCTTTTTCCTTTATTTCCTGAGATGGAGTCTCGCTCTGTCGCCCAGACTGGAGTGCAGTGGTGCAATCGTGGCTCACTGCAACCTGCACCTCCTGAGTTCAAGCGATTGTCCTGCCTCAGCCTCCTGAGTAGCTGGGACTACAGGTGTGCCACCACAACCAGCTAATTTTGTGTGTGTGTATGTGTTTTTCGTAGAGATGGGGTTTCACCATGTTGCCCAGGCTGGTCTCAAACTCCTAACCTCAAATGATCCACCCGCCTTGCCCTCCCAAGTTGCTGGGATTACAGGTGTGAGTCACTGCGCCTGGCTCCTCCCAATTTCCAGTTGACAAGCCCTCAGACACTATTAATTCCTCACCCTTGTCTTCCACTTCTTCCTTGATCCAGTCCTCACCCTCTGGCTACTGCGCCTTTTGAAAGTTACACTTTCTAATTGGTAAGGTCTCCCACAACTACATCTCCTAACCTGAGTGTTGGTACAGCTGTCTCTTAAGCCTCTAATGAAGTCGACTCAAACTATTGAAGAAGAAAGCATTGAAAATGGGTGTTTAGTTGATGGTTACAATAAAAGCCCACACACTTCACCACTACACAACATATCCATAAAACAAAACTGCACTTGTACCCCTTAAAGTTATACAGATTAAAAATAAATGGGTGTTTAATGTATATCTTGCAACAGAGATACATATGACTCCTTTTAAACAGGCTTCCTTCTAGAAAGGCTCAGAAGAGTCAATAAATGCTGAGTACATGGGACTGATTTCAAAATACATGTGTAAAGGAAGATGTGCCACATTTATCATGCTGTGTATCCTGTAAAGAATATTTATTGAATGAATGAAAGAGAGTACTAGAAGCCCCCTGGGTACTGAAGGAGGAAGAAATGAAAATATTTTGGATGGCCACCCCAGTGTTGAAAAGGTCTAGACTTAAAATTATTAAAGGGCAAGAAAATGTCCTCGTTTTTTTTCTTGACTTCAAATAGAGTACAGCAAACATGGGCTGTGCCTCCTCATTCCAAATACAGGCCTGCAATATAAGGGAAGCTTCAGAGGATGCCAAAAAGCAGAAAGTATCAAGGGATGCCCTTTAAAGACACTTTGGAATTTCTAATAGAGGTAAAAATTGGTAAAATCCAGATAGGAGCAAATGAGAAGAACATGGGAGTTAACGTAGATTTCTGGGCCCCATTCCCAGAGTTTCTGATTCTATAAGTGTTATTATTTGTATGACATCCGTTCCTAAGAAAATATACTGAATAATATCTTCTGTGATGACAATTACAGCTGAGTATTTAATACCATTACACTTTGATAATGGGAAATATTAGAGATTCTAATACAGATCTAGTATTGTGTACATTGCCCTGGAGTACATTGAAAGCCAAGGTATCACCATGACGTTACCAGCAAGCATGACAAGGCAGGGAAGCGCATCACAATACAGACAGGTGGGATTGGTGGTGTATGTCACCTATAGGGAGATGCAGCAGGGATGCCTGATGGCATTTCATATCACAGTGCCCTGTGACAGAGTCTGATACAACGCACTGCATACATGATTTTCTATCTCTTTTCCCCACAAAGGACAGTACACACACAAAGCCAACTACATTTTAAAATGAGCTAGCTAGATGAATGAGGGAGAAGTAAAAACATCCAGATCACACACAGAAAGTGAGACACAGAAGAAAATCTTCTCCTATAAACTGGGAGAGATGTTTCCCAAGGAAAATTGGTCAGATTCAGAGTAGACCATGTCCCCTCATCCACTGCACTCAGCACCCAGTTTTTCATGCTGCAAACTCAGATATCTCTGTGGCAGAGGACATGGTTTGTTGCTTTGAGTGTTGATCTAGACATCTGGAAGCTCTGTGAATGGGAGGAATCTCATCCATACTTATGTATTGTACTTCATTAATCATCAAGTCCTATCTGGGGCTACACGGTGTTCTAAAGTCTTAGATTATGAACACTTTGAGACTCAACCTGAAGCCATTTTCAATGGTTAAAAATCTGTTATTGCTCTGGTTCTTCTTGAGAGAATGTCCCTTTGCAAAACTCAGTTGTCAATGGGCTGATACAGTTGTGTAGCTGAAAGCCTTCACTGTAAACTTCATTGTTTTTTTCATGGCCGCTCACAGCCCTATTTAAAGAATGTGTACTTTGGGAGAAAAAGGGCCTGAGAATATAAAGGGACCTGTGTGCACAGTCTCCAGGGCATGTGGGTCTATCAGCATGCACGCATGGGTAGCTAAGAGCCAAAGCAAGTTTTGCCAATGGATTCCCATCATCCTTGCATGCAGGTCAGGTGAAGGACTCGGCAAAAACAGAGCAAAAGTTCTAAGGCTCAGGTTAACCCAACAGCCAATACTTCAAGGCCCACAAGGAGAGTATTCAGGAAGAGACTTGAGGTAGATGAGGAGAAGAGAAAAAGTGCAGGTTATCCCTGAGGCTAATGGGTAAATAGACCATTTTCCTCTGCTCTCATGAAAGACCCATACACTTGGATTTTGCTTTTCTTTAGTTTCCAGATGTTACTGTTGAGAACATATCAAGGATGTCAGAACTAGGAATAACTGTCAAGGCCACCTGCTTTAGTCCTTTTACTTTCCTCCGAGGCTCAGAGAGAGGTGTTGGCTCAACTTCCTGTGGTTGGAACCGAAGTCTCCTGACACCCTATCTAATGAATGTTCTTTGCTCTACGCACATGTGAAAGGCTGCCTAAACAATCTTTTGGGAGGAAAAAAAAAGTGAGAATTGCTGATCCAATGCTGGGAACCATTATGTAATCCAGCTGGAATTTGGCCTATATCCTCCCAATGAAACTGAAAAGGGGATAGGAGGGAATTAAATGGAGATGTTGCAAAGTTTTGAAAGATGTACTGTTTAACAACTTGTTCTTTTTGTAAAGGTTCCTGTGAATTGGCCCTTACCTACTGTTCCAGACTCATTCCTCACTACTTTCTCCCAGGAACTCTTTTCTGCACCAGTGAAACCAGGACGTCTTCCGAGCTTACAAGGGCCTCTGCTTTGATCTTTGCTCTTCCCCCGCCTCACCAAGGCATGATTCAAATTCAGGATAATCTGACCCCAGAGCTCACAAGCTTTGCATCAGTAGGAGGAGTCAGAGGAAGAGAGGGCCACTAAAAATGGTGCCTGGGAGCCTATGCCAAAGGCCAAACATTAAATTTCCATCTGAATCTGGGAGTGAGGATGGCAATGGGGGAAATGGCCAAGCTCTAGTGTACCTGAGTGGCTTCATGGAAGCAAAGGCTATTTCTCGAATGGCAGTTCTTTTACGTGTTGTCCTCAGAGCTTAGGACAAGGCAGGGAAGCGCATCACAATACAGGGAGGTGGGGAACACATAACTAACAGGGAGGTGCAGCAAGGATGCTGATGGCATTTTACCACAATGCTCTTCTTCAATACCATGTAGAAGGTTTGTGTTCGATACATTTTGTTGTTGATCATGACATTTATTATTATGCCTGGGGATAATTAATTCAACTGAAACATACCCAGGAGGAGCTGTTTGGTTTTTTGGTACTAACCAGTTCTTTTCTTTCTCTCTCCTTTTGCTGGGGGCAGGGCAGAGGTATGTGCACCTAATTCTGGGATACTGCAGAAAAGGCTGATGTAAGAAGGGAGGTGTGAGAAGTAAAGTACTGACTTCAATTTTGGTTCTGTAGAAATATTTGGGTAGCCTGCTTGATGGTGTTTTCATGATTAAAAATGACTCAGTGTGTGCTTGACAGGAACATGGACCACAGCATGCCTGACATATGCTTTTTACCATCTCCATATGTCTCATTTATATCTTAATCCACAGCTTCCTGGGAAATAGCAGGGTAAGACAGCACTTGGGGGACCTCTGTTAGTTGGTCTCATGCTGTTTTCTTAGCCTATGGTATTCACCCATCCTCCACTCTGAGCTGGAATTTGGCCCTGGGCCTGTGTAATTGCCATAGGGCTGACTGCAGGGAAAGGAAAATGTGAAATGTGACATGACTTGTTCAAGTGTGAGTCAGGGATGTGTTCAGTCTGTTTATAGAAGGAGGAAATGGCATTTAAAGAAAATTGGTTCAGGGAGAAATGCTGTCATTATATTAGCATTCATAGTTTAGTAACAGACTGGTGAGGAGAGTAACTGACTGGCTAACTTGTGAAGCCCCTGAAAGTGTCCTTTATCCACTGCAGTGTGGTGAGGGGCTTTGGAACTGAACACATCTGGGCCTGGGTCCCAGTTCTGCCACTTAAGGACTTTGTGACCTTGAGCCTCAGTTTTCTCATCTGTAAAATGAGCATAATGACAATTCCTTATAATTGTCCCATTGTTATTCAGATCAGTTGATACAAAAGATCAGATACAGTGCCCAATGTACAGTACAGACTCAATAAAAAAATGATTGTTAGTAGTAATAATAGCTAATAGTTTGGAGGAATTTACTGTGTGCCAGGCACTGAGTCATACACTTTATTTACATCGCAGCCTCACTTATTCCTGACAATAATGCTATGAGGCCGGGCGCAGTGGCTCACGCTTGTAATCCCAGCACTTTGGGAGGCCAAGACCGGCAGATGGCTTGAGCTTAGGAGTTCGAGACCAGCCTGGGCAACGTAGTGAGACTTCGTCTCTACAAAAAATAAAAAAATGAGGCAGGAGGATAGCTTGAGCCCAGGAAGTCGAGGCTGCAATGAGCCATGATTGCACCACTGCATCACTCCAGCCTAGGGGACAGAGTGACACCCTGCCTCACACACACACGCACACAAACAATGCTATGAAATCAGTAGAATTATCCCCTCAAATGCTGTTACTATTAATAATGATAATAATATACATACCGCATAGCTCAGACTGCAATAGATAATTCCATGCTTCCTGATCCTGTCCCGACTCAAAAGTTACTGGAATGCTTCCTGATCCTGTCCCAACTCAAAAGTTACCGGAATGCTTCCTGATCCTGTCCCGACTCAAAAGTTACCGGAAAGCCTTTTCTTTCTCTTCTCTCTTCACCTTTACCCTAAAAGTCCTCATTTGTGAACAGAGGGCTGGGGATGTTTCACCAGGTGATGTAGAGACTAAATACAGGAGGCCAAGAAAACAAAGCATTTTGCAACCCAAATGCTGGCAGAGGGATTTGCAGTTAGAAACGAGATCAAGTTTTTTTAGGCAAAGAATAATAATTGTGTGTAACTATCCAACAAAGATGCTTGTTTGGGGAGAAATGAACACAGGACTCATTCATATACTCGAAGTCTTTTTAAAGACCAGAATGCTGGAGCTTCACAGAATGTCAGTACCCTTTGTGTTCCTACCCTGCCCCTTCTACTTTCCTCAGCTGTGGCGGGGGAGAAGGCCTGTTTCAGAAGGGGACAAGGCAGGGTCTATTCCCTTGAGGTGCTGGTAAAACGTTGTCCAGTTGCAGACCCACCTCCCCCTACCCCAAGCTTGTCTCCTGATGGGAGAAGCCAGAAGGCAGGAACAAATATAGTCTCAACAGACTGCAGCCACTACAGTGCTTGAACTCTCCTCTCATTTCTTACAAGTGGAAACAGCCTTACTGGAAGAGTGATCTTGCAAGAAGAGAAAACATCTATCAAGAGTAAGGCAGGCCGGGCGCGGTGGCTCATGCCAGTAATCCCAGCACTTTGGGAGTTCGAGCAGGCAGATTGCTTGAGGCTAGGAGTTTGAGACCAGCCTGGGCAACATGGTGAAACCCCGTCTCTACTAAAAATACAAAAATTAGCCAGATGTGGTGGCGCATGCCTGTAACCCCAGTTACTCAGGAGGCTGAGGCAGGAGAGTCACTTGAACCCGGGAGGCAGAGGCTGCAGTGAGCCAAGATGGTGCCCCTGCACTCCAGCCTGGGTGACAGAGCGAGACTGTGTCAAAAAAAAAAAAAAAAAAAAAAAACTGAACAAAAATTAAGGCAAAAACTGAAGCAGCATATCATGAGAATCCAAGTCAGAAGACCAGAGTCATGGCAGTTTATGGCAAAGAGGGAGGCACGTGGGCCTTGAAGAGCGTCAGGTTCAGGAGGGGTTAACCCTGATCACGTGGCTTAACACATTTCTCCTTCCCCACTTCAGAAGGACAGCTTGTGGTTGCGGGAAACAGTGCCTCCTAGATGACAAAGTTATTTGAATGCTAGTTGAAAACAATGCTGGTTCAAGCCAGAATTTCCACATTTTTCACTTAAACTGTCTGTGCATAGTTTCCAATTCTTTCTGGGTATGTTATCCACCCCCCCAACCTCCATCTCTGCCAATTCTCTGGGTATGGTAGAAAGGAAGCACTTTTATTCCAGTCACCAAAATTTATGAAAATATGAATGACATTAATAGAATATTTTGAATTGTGTATTGCTTTAAGATAGGAAAGTCAGTTATGTTTTTCTCTGGTGGCATTTTGCCCCATACTTTTCTTTCTTTTTTTTTGAGACGGAATTTCGCTCTTGTCGTACAGGCAATGGCCCGATCTCAGCTCACTGCAACCTCCACCTCCTGGGTTCAAGTAATTATCGTGCCTCAGCCTCCCGAGTAGCTAATCCCAGGTGCCTGCCACCATTTCTGGCTAATTTTTTGTATTTTTTGTAGAGATGAGATTTCACCATGTTGGTCTAGCTGGTCTGGAACTCCTGACCTCAGGTGATCCACCCACCTCAGCCTCCCAAAGTGCTGGGATTACAGGCATGAGGCATTGCGCCGGGCCTTGCACCATACTTTTCAAAACATGTTAATGGACACTCACTTCATGGTAGGCATTTTGAACTGTGATTCTCAGGAACATCAGAGACATACAAACTAAAATTATGACACATTTGATAGCTCAAAGACACTCAGATTTAACATTTAATTAGCTTCCTCCTCATTTTATGAAGGAAGCAATTTAAAAAGTGACTTGTCCAAAGTCACACATCTTGTAAATGGCAGAGCCACTCATTTTATTTTATTTTATTTTGTTTTATGTATCTATTTTTGTTGAGATGGAGTCTCACTCTGTTGCCCAGGCTGGAATGCAGTGGTGAGATCTCGGCTCATTGAAACCTCTGTCTCCCGGATTCAAGTGATTTTCCTGCCTCAGCCTCCTGAGTAGTTGGGATTACAGGCGCCTGCCACCATGCCTAGCTAAATTTTTGTTTTTTTAGTAGAGACAGGGTTTCACTATGTTGGCCAGTCTGGTCTCGAACTCCCGATGTCAAGCGATCCACCCGCCTCAGACTCCGAAAGTGCTGAGATCACAGGCATGAGCTACCATGCCTGGCCAGAGCCAGAGCCACCCGTTTTAAAGTCCAATTTTTCACAATGCAAATTATAATCCCAGCAGGTTTTTTTTTTGATGACATCTCACTCTGTCACCCTAGCTGGAGTGCAGTAGCGTGATCTCGGCCCACTGCAACCTCCCCTCCCAGGTTCAAGTGATTCTTCTGCCTCAGCCTCCCGAGTAGCTGGGACTATAGGCGGGCAGCAGCACACCAGAGTAGTTTTTGTATTTTTAGTAGAGACGGGGTTTCACCATATTGGCCAGGCTGGTCTCGAACTCCAGACGTCAAGCAATCCGCCTGCCTCAGCCTCCCAAAGTGCTGGGATTATAGGCATGAGACACCGCAGCTGGCCCCCAGCAGCTTTGTGTGTGTGTGTGTATAAAAATGAACAAAATGGTGGCCGGGCATGGTGGCTCACGTCTGTAATCCCAGCACTTTGAGAGGTCAAGGTGGGTGGATCACCAGAGCTCAGGAGTTCGAGACCAGACTGGGCAACATGGTGAAACCCAGCCTCTACAAAAA
>NW_012116077.1:1954651-2068666 GCF_000951035.1 Colobus angolensis palliatus
AAAAAAAAAAAAAAAAAAAGAACAAAATGATTAGTTGCTATGAGAATTAAATGAGATAATGTTTATAAAGTGGCATGCACAGTAGCTTGTTCCCTACTCTACACACGTTTTCTTTCCTTTACATATATATTTTTGAGATGGAGTCTCGTTCTTATCTCCCAGGCTGGAGTGTAGTGGCGCAAGCTCAGCTCACTGCAAGCCCTGTCTCATGGGTTCAAGCGATTCTCCTGCCTCAGCCTCCCAAGTAGCTGGGATTACAGGCGCCTGCCACCTCGCCTGGCTAATTTTTGTATTTTTCATAGAGATGACGTTTCACCATGTTGGCCAGGCTGGTCTGGAACTCCTGACCTCAGGTGATCTGCTGGCCTCAGCATCCCAAAGTGCTGGGATTACAGGCATGAGCCACCGTGTCTGACCTCTTTCCTTTATATTAATGTCTACATATCTTAGGTTTACATAGTTGTAATGTTTATGTCCATACCACATTGTGATCCACCTTTTTCACTTAACACAGCCTGCATACTTACCACTTTAATGCCTAAATAGCATTCTACCTGGTCGATAGACTACATTTTTTAGATACTCTACCATTATTGAATATTTGGATTGTTTCCAGTTTTTCACCATTATAAATAGCTGGGCGTGCAATGACCTTACACAATTTTTCACCCTCCATCCCCTCATTCCTTTGGGGATTCTTTCTTCGGAATGTGGTCTCAGCAATGGGGGCAGAGGTATAAAGAGCTTTCAAACCAAATTGCTCTCCAGAGAAGTACCACCAGTTCAGTGCGTCTGCGTGTCTTCAGTGATGGGGAGACAATATTATTTTTTATTTTTAAAAGACAGGGTCTCTGCTGCCCAGGCTGGAGGTGCAGTGGCACAGTCATAGCTCACTGCAGCCTTGAACTCCTGGCCTCAAGCAATTCTCCTGATTCAGCCCCCTAAAGCTCTGGGATTACAGGCCTGAGCCACTGCACCCCATCGAGACTACACTATTGGGAAAAAAACGTGGTTTAACTCTTCTCTCCAGGCATAGAAAAGGAACTTGAGAATTCTTGGCTGAAATTTCCTTCCCCACCCCTACTTACCCTACCCTGTCTTCTGCACTGTTGGTGCTTGGTGCTTTCCTGGCCTTTTCTTTCTGTCTTATTTATTTATTTATTTATTTATTTTTTGCAAAGTCTTGCTCTGTTGCCAGGCTGAAGTGCAGTGTGCGATCTCGGGTCACTGCAGCCTCTGCCTCCCGGGCTGAGCAGAGAGGATCATGCCTCAGCCTCCCAGGTAGCTGGGATTACAGGCACACGCCACCACACCTGGCTAATTTTTGTATTTTTAGTAGAAACGGGGTTTCACCATGTTGGCCAGCTTGGTCTTGAACCCCTGACCTCAGGTGATACGCCCACCTTGGCCTCCCAAAGTGTTAGGAGTACAGGCATGAGCCCCCGTGCTTGGCCTTCCCGGCCTTTTTCTAACTTCCTCTTTCTGTACAGAATCTTGGAGCAGAAATGGCCATGCTGATCTGCAACAGGACAGTTTCTGCATATCAATACTAGGCAAAATCTCACAAAAGCCACACATGGAAGTAGAAACATGAAAAGTGCTTCGCCAGATCCAACATTGGAGATTCACAAATTTGAGGACAAAAAGGTGATTTTGGTATCAAAGATCAGCTAATAAGAAAAGATAGTCTTTTTTTTTTTCTTTGAGCAAGAAAAGTCTGACTCTGGATCTGTGAATCCATATCCTTGAATTTGAACATTTAGCATACTGGATTTGGAGTGCCTGTCCTGACTTCTGTTACAAATTGTCAATGATTTAATAATAATAAGTAATTTAAAAAATATCAAGACCCTTTGCCTCCATTCACTATCTTATTTAACCCTCAGAACAACCCCTGGAGTGAATTCTATTAGCCCGTTTTTGCAGAGGAGGAAATTGAGGCTTAGAAAGATCATTCAACTTGCTCAGAGTCACACAGTTGGGAAGTACCAGAGCTATGATATGAACTCAAGTCTGTCTAATTTGAAGGCCTTTGTACTTGATCTTGTTCTGCCTCTCATATTCTCCTCATTTATGAGATGGTCACTTACAACCTGCCACACTAACTCCAGTGTTAAGGATCAAATGAGATTAAAAATACACCCAAAGTGCCTTGTAAAAAACGAACAAAACATTGCACAAATAATGTAGGCACTTTGTAACTGCAAGGCATTGAGATCACTTGGATTTAATTTAGCTACAGTGATTTTATAGCACTCTACCAGCCACATAACCTGGCTCAGCCCTAGGCTTTCTGGAGATACTCAGTAGCTTCGGTCCTAAGAATAATTTCTGATGGCTGGGCGTGGTGGCTCACACCTGTAATCCCAGCACTTTGGGAGCCAAGGCACGCGGATCACTTGAGGTCAGGAGTCTGAGAACAGCCTGGCCAAGATGGCAAAATCCCATCTCTACTAAAAATACAAAAATTAGCTTGCCCTGGTGGCGCACACTTGTAGTCTCAGCTACTTGGGAGGCTGAGGCGGAATAATTACTTCAACCTGGGAGATGGAGTTTGCAGTAAGCTGAGATGGCACCACTGTATTCCAGCCTGGGTGCCAGAGTGAGACTCTGTCTCAAAAAAAAAAAAAAGAAAAGAAAAGATTTCTGAGAAGTGGGTCCCTGATTATGGTTACACTATGATATTTGCAAATGCAATGCTTACTTGTGTGAGACTCACTTGTATTGATGTTTCTGTTCATGATGGTCTTGTGCATATTTTAAGGGAGCCAGAGTACCAGGTGTGGTACTCAGAGACTGTCCTAGAATACTCAGAGAATAATCAGGGAAAGCCGACTATTCTACCTCAGGTCTTTATTGTAGGTGGGTTATTGAGACAATGTGATAGCAACTGATGGAGGCACTTTCTCTCCCACGTCCTCTGCTAAGAGAGAAACCTGGAGTTAGACACATTGCATCCAGAGACTGTTAACATTGAAAGAGACCTTGAACATCCTCTCATTGGACGTCAGTCCCCCTTTCTCATTTCTTATTTTTGGAATATAGCTTAAATGTGTTTGTTAAAAATGCATGCACTGTCCTGTATGTAGAAAAAAGAAGGCAAACTGTGGGCGGAGGGGTGTTGTATGAGACTCTCTCAAAGAAAGTTTTGGTCCAAAATGCCATCAGGCGTCCCTGTGTATGCTGGCCATTCCTGTGTGTGACACACCTACCTGAGTATGACATGCCTCCCTGCCCCTTGCAGGCATAGTCTCATTTAATTCTGATAAAATCCTATGAGGTAGCTAGTATCATTGTCCCCATATTACAGACAAAGAACTCGAGGCCTAGAGAGGTTAACGAATCTGCTCCAGGGTCCATAGTTACTCCATGAAACTATTGGGTGTATTCACCTTCCAAAAGAAAAAAACGGGCAAGAGATTGGGGTTGACAGTTGAGACAGATTTCTAGTTCTCACTCTTCTACTAACTACCTGTATGACTTTGGACAAGTCATTCCAGTTCTATTTCATCATCCATTCATCAGTTACTGTGCTGATTGTTTCCTGGTTTTACATTCAATTCCTTTTTCTGAAATCTGTACAGTTATTTGTGATTACTTGTAACTGGAATTAAACTTTAGTTGTCCATAAAAATAAAAATGGAAATACAAAATATCGAGGTGCTCCCAAATCAAAGATACAGATGACAGAGATCATAACAGAAATGACAATAAGGACCTTTTTTCCTATTCGGCAAAACTGAGCGTTGCTGCCACCTAGCGAGTAAAAGGAAGATGGCTATCATGCAAGGTCCTTCTGTGGAGGCCCAGAGAAAAAGACCAGAAATCATCCAGTTTACCAAATATTAATAACTTATGAGATTTCGCTAATACGTTAAATTTGAAACGTTTCCTTCGGTATCCGCAAGCCAATATCTCTTCCTTTGAGGAAAATGGGATCAGGAGAAGAGCTACTCTGGTCAGTGTTAAGTAGGAGTTATTAAAGAGGAGGTCTTTAAGTAAGAGGTCTTTAAAGTGCTAAGTAGGAAGTTTTTGGTTTCCTCCAAACATCTGCTTACACTGTGTCCTTTCCTACTGATCCTCTTCCTCTCCCAGCTGGAATCCCAGAACCCTAAGTCTGAGCAGGAAGGAACCATCATCAGAGAATTTCTAAGGCAGCCTGGGTCATAGCACAGAAAAAAACGGATTTGACCATTTCACAAAGATAGTTAACATAGGCAAGACTGACAGGAGACTAGTCTCAGAACTCTGAAACGTGATCTGATCAAATCCATCCGGAATGGATGAGATTAGATATTTGCAAAATCACCTTCAGTCTGGAGCAAGATTAGGAGATACCATCAACGATAAGAACACATATAAAGGAAGCCAAGTCATTCTGGTAGGGAGAGATGGGCGGTCTGGCTGGAAACCTGGAGAAACTGAAGCTGATGGGAGCTTCAGGCACTGGAAGATGCTCTCTACCAGGATGAGGGAAGGAATCTCTCATCAGGACTCATACAGGTCAGGCTGAGTATAAAGGCCCCCCAGTCAACAGATCTCAATCTTCATCAAATACATTCCCACCCATCAGAGAGTGCCCAGGGCTCTCAGTACACCAGATCTAATCTTACGGTTTCCTCTGCTATCAGGAAAGAATATCAGAAGTGAGGTGAGAAGCAAAGCTTATTGCAGGATAACTTGAATCTGCTAGAATGTATTTTTAAAAATGAAAATATTTCATTATTATTATTATTATTGTTAATCATTTGCAGCAAACTCACAGCTCCTAGTATGGATGGCCCACATTCTTGCAATGATTCTTTTTTTTTCTTTTTTTTTTTTTGAGACAGATTCTGGCTCTGTCGCCCAGGCTGGAGTGCAGTGGCACAATTATGGCTCACTGCAACCTCCTCCGCCTCCTGGGTTCAAGCGAGAGGCTCATGCCTCAGCTTCCCAAGTAGCTGGGATTACAGGTGCATGACACCATATCCAGCTAATTTTTAAAAACATTTTTAGTAGGGATGGGTTTTCACCATGTTGGCCAGGCTGGTCTCAAACTCCTGGCCTCAAGTGATCTGCCTGCCTCGGCCTCCCAAAGTGCTGGGATTACAGGCTTGAGCCACTGTGCCTGGCCTGGAATGACTCTTTGCACTGTCAACAACCTTAGTAATAACAATAATGATGATAATAATAGCTGATATCACCAAGGGCATTCATTGTGTTAGGGACTTTTCAGTAGTTGTCTCATATATCTGACAATAGCTCAATGAAGTCATAATTATTATGACCCCTATTTTATAGCTGAGTAAGTTGAGGCTCAGAAAGCAGTTTGCCCAAGGTCACATAGCTCTCCCTGATCATCTTGGCTCTTAATCACTGCCCTATACCACTTCCTCCCTGAAGGCTTGGCTTCTGAGATCCACTAATACCAAGAGGCAGGAGGTGAGTGTATCCTCTAACTAGTGGACATGTATATTTCTAACTCTAGGAAGAGATTCCCTCCTTGCCATCCCTAGACTTTGTTGTAAATTAACACATAGGCATTCCAGGATTACAGCCTCTCCTCAGGAAACTGATGGATCGCTTGGTAGGCTAGTTGCCTGTAGGGGGAGAGATTACCTCTGGAAAACATTTTCCCTAATGTACAGAAAATTGTTTGCTGGGTGGGGGTAGAGAGGGAGACAAACTGTAGGAGGATAGGTGACTAATTAAGGGGAAGAATTTTTGATTATCTGTTGTTTCAGATTATTAGAGTAATCGCTTCTATTAACATGGATAATTAAGAATTGACTGTGTAGTTAAGTAATTCAAACCTTCCTTTCTCACACACAAAATTCTCTTCAGTGATAAACAAGCATGCACAGAATTATTCACTGAAATAAATGGACTTTCTTCTAGCATTTGTCAAATACAATCCCCTCTTCCTCTCATTGAATTACCAATTTAGATGAAGAGGTTCCTTAAACAAGAATCTATGCATGTATGTATGTATTCATCTATCATCTGTTCTATATCTATGTAATATGAACAGGATATGCACTACAATGATTTTACTCTTGCTCTCACCACCCCCCCCCTTTTTTTTTTTTTTGATACAGAGTCTCACTCTATTGCCCAGACTGGAGTGCAGTGGCACGATCTCGGCTCACTGCAAACTCCGCCTCCTGGGTTCAAGCAATTCTCCTGCCTCAGCCTCCCAAGCAGCTGGGGTTACAGGCGTGTACCACCACACCCGGCTAATTTTTTTTTTTTTTTTGTATTTTTAGTAGAGACAGGGTTTCACCGTGTTAGCCAGGGTGGTCTCGAACTCTTGGCGTCAAGTAATCCACCCACCGTGGCCTCCCAAAGTGCTGGGATTACAAGCATGAGCCACTGTGCCTAGACCTCTCATGACCCTCTTTTGACATGTTTTTTTTGGTTCCTTAGGCAGATAATATATGCTAAATCAAGTATAATATTTTATGTTTTTACTCTATGGTTTTTCTTAAGGCAGAGAATAATAAACAGGGCAGTTAGAAAATGTGAACAGGAAATAGTTGAACACAAGCTGAGAATGTTGCTAAAAAAGAGGAAGTGAGTTGGAGACTAAAGGAAGCTTTGTGTTTGGAGGGTCATCAAAGGAGAAAAGGTCTCTTAAAAAAAAAATAGAGGACTCACCTCATGCCTAGACTCCATGTACTAAGTCTGGAGTACAAGCAGAATTTTCGGCTGTTTCCGGAAACAAGCCTGAGGGGCACATAGACCACAAGTTCCCCTCCAGGAGTTGAGAGAATGTCTTATTTATCATGAAATTCTCCCATGTTTTCTAGCCTAGTGCTTGGCATGTTTTAGGTACCCAGGAAATATTTGGTAAGTCAAAATGAACTTTGTAATCGAGTTCCAGGCTTTGAGAATCAAGTTGATAATTAAAAAGCAAATCAAAACAAAACAAAACAACAGCAAAAGAAGTGAGAAATGGTAGAGACTTCATTTTAGAGTGTGAAGGGAAAATTGCAAGGATAGTAAATGTTTTCATTTTATATGAATCATAACTGTAATAATGCAGGATGTGTGGGCAGGTTTTCAGCAACTTGCCACAGCTCCCCTACAATCTAGCTATCTGCCTTTACTGTACAATTCACTCAAAAACAATTATTTAATTTAAAAAAGCTGCCTCTGATCATGTGCGTGTGTGTGCATGCGTGTGTGTGTATTTGTATATGTAATTCAGAGAAGCTAGTTCTAAAAATAATTTTTAGAATTAGAGCAATTAAAAAATTATTTATTTATTTATTTATTTATTTATTTATTTATTTATTTATTTATTTATTATTTACTTTGAGACAGGGTGTCACTCTGTCGCCCAGGCTGGAGTGCAGTGGTGCAATAATAGCTCACTGCAGCCTCAAACTCCTAGGCACAAGTGATTCTTCTGCCTCAGCCTCTAAAGTAGCTGGAACTACAAGTGTGTGCCACCACGCCCAGGTAGTCTTTTAAGTTATTTTGCAGAGACAGGGTCTCTCTATGTTGTCCAGGCTGGTCTCAAACTCCTGGCCTCAAACAATCCTCGTGTCTCAGCCTCCTGAGTAGCTGGGATTATAGGCATGAGCCACTACACCCAGCTAGAATTAGGACAGTTATTCCCACCAGAAGTCTGTGATCACTACACAGTGTGCTGTGTGAGAAGTTTCAGGAGATCTTCTCTTCTCTCTAGCTCCCCCATGCCTTTCTCCCCAAACACGCAACTGCAACTTAAAATCCTTGTCTCTAGATGGCCTCTGTTGAAATTTTATATTTGAGAAGCAGTGGGTAGAAACCACCCAAAATCTTGGAAGGGAGCATTTATTATGTGCCAAGCATAGTGCTGGCAAATAAGCACATGAAAAGATGCTCAACATCATTAGTCATTCGGGAAATGCAAAAGCCACAGTGAGATACCGCTGCATACCTATTAGGATGGCTACAACAAAAACAAAGACAAAACTGTTCACATGAAACGCTGGCAAAGATGCAGGGTATTTGGACCTCTCATTTATTTCTGATGAGAAGTGAAGTCTTCAAGGAAAGTAGGATGAAAATGTGTAATAATTTGGTCTCTTGTCTAGAAGGGAGCTTTTCTCATCAAGGGTTAAAAAAAAAAAAGTGATATGCTGGGCGCAGTGGCTCACATCTGTAATCCCAGCAGATTTGGAAGGCTTTGGAAGGCTGAGGCGGGTGGATCACTTGAGTTCAGGAGTTCGAGACCAGCCTGGCCAACATGGCAAAACCCTGTCTCTACTAAAAATACAAAAATTAGCGGGGTGTGGAAATGGGTGCCTGTAAACTCAGCTACTCAGGAGGCTGAGGCACGAGAATCTCCAAGTGAGAATCGCTTGAACCCGGGAGGTAGAGGTTGCAGTGAGCCGAAATTGTGCCACTGCACTCCAGCCTGGGCAACAGAGTGAGACTTCATCGCAAAGAAAAAAAAAAGTGTTATAGAAGCAGGTCCTGACAGGGCCAGTAGCTAAAAGCAGTAGTGACCACGTGTTGTGTGGTGACTAAGTCATTCCAGAGTAAAATAAAGAACCCTGGAGAAAGACAAGTTCATGATCTCAGCCTGAAGCCTGGTCTAAAGAGAGAAGTTTATTTGATATTATTTCTATTAAAATTAGATACTTCTGGGAACAATTTCTACTAGTAAGAGAATATCCATTTTCTCCAATTTGAAGAAATTGATTACTTCTTTAGATCTCTCCTAGTAGAGATGAATTTGTAGAATAAGTGGGTGAGAGAGAGAGAGAGAGAGAGTGTGTGTGTGTCTGTGAGAGAGAGAGAGAGAGACGTTGGTGGCCATTTAGTGTAACACATTTCCTTTTGCAGGTGAACCTAGTGAGAGCAGAGGAAAGGAAGGTCTTGCCCAAGGTTACACAGTGTGGAGTGAAGACCAACACCCTGGCCTTCTGGTGCCCAGATTAATTCAATGATTATATCATGCTGCTTTTTAGCTAATAAGTTTATGTACAAATTTACTGTGCTCCAAATTAGTCACAACCATCTGAATTTCCCAGGATTGGTGACTCCTGGAGAATATTTCCTGATAAGGGGATACATATGGTCATAAGATTTACTGTACCTTTCATAATCAATACTGATTACTCTCCCTCATTAATGACTTCTGCTTTCAGCAAGAGTAGGGCACCTCCCCAGTTCTGTCAGTTCCCTGACAACTATAAATGACAGTCAAGGTACTCTCTTATCTCCACATGACTTGCATCACTCTCCAGCCTTGGGAGCTCTGGGCAGCTTACTACACAGATGTTGCTATGGTTGTGTTTGCCTGACTACCTGCCAATTTGGTTAATATAGGCAAATAAACTTAGGCTCTCTGCCTTTTGCTCTGGGAGGGACTTGTCTGGAGTTAATTGAAATCAAGAGCATTGAATAGTCTGAATAAACATATATTGTATACACGGGGCAATTAAATCAACATGACAGGTAATCTAAAGTGATGGCTACTATATATTAATATAAGCAAGAGTCTGTGTTGTTATCACATGTCTGAAGTGTTATCACATGTTGGAAGGCCATTTTTTTGGACTCTAAAATGACCCATGTTTGTAAAATCAATGGGATTGCCATCTGGTTGATTTCATTGCGGTTAGTTTGGCCAAATACCATTAACCAGAAAACAATCCATCTGACTGGGGTCATTTCTAATTGCTCTGACAGAATTGATTGATTGAGGACTTTTTCAGCCATAAAAATAGAGTTGTTTTGTATGGTTTGGTATTTAGGAATTTGGAAGACTTTTTCTTCTATAAGGGATTCAAAAGTTCAATTTTCCACAAAAAAAAAAAAAGAAAACCCACAAATCTGCCTAAAGGCAGAAGGTTTATAATATAACATTTCACCTGTTACTTGTATAATAAAACCACTAAACACTCTGAAAATGATCTTCCGCATCTTCTCAAGTCCTGCATCATCTTGGGGGTGACTTTGATATCTGCATCCCTTTCCACCTAGAACATTCTGTGACTCCCAGCACTTACAGGGGCCTATTCAAATGAGGGACCCTGTAATTTTAGCTAAAAGGAGTAGATGCTCTTGTTTTTTTTTTTTTTTTTTTTTTTTTTTTTTTTTTAGCCTAACATAGTGCCTGATGGGACTCACTGCTGAGGTGAATGAAACAGTTAAAGAGAGTAAAAAAGTCCTACCCTTCCCAAATTTCTATAGGCACAATGCCAACTTCTAAATAATCAATGTAAACACAAGTGTCTGAGCATGCTTATGTGACTGGAGGAATGGGAAATGAAGCAAACTGCATGCTTAGATTGGCTGAGACTGTGAAGTCCAGGGTATTAGAATGAGTATTTAAGGCTAGCCACACTTTCGTGGCTACCATGACCCCTCTGAACCTTGCAGAGGGTGGGCAGGAGGCTGCACATAACTGCAAATAGAAGAGAAAAGGAGGAGGGAATCAGAAAACAGTCAGTAAATAGCATTAGAATGAACTAGAAACAATTGTAATAACTGCCACTCACTAAGTTTCAGCCCATGTGCTCAGTACTTTCCCATATGTTATCTGATTTCCTCCTTGTAATATGTCTGTGAGAGAGATGTTATCTCCATTTTATGCTGTGAAAACCAGGGCTCAAGTTGGTACAGAACTTGGCAATGTTTGCACAGTAGTACAAGGCACTCAAACCCTGCTTTCTCTGTGTTCAGAATGAGAACTCCCTTTTAACCACTACACTGTTAGCTGGAAGAAGAGTCTAGAAACATACAGAGCCACCTGTGAGGGGTCAGGGCCAAAGTAACTTCCAGGGTGCACTTTGGTCTGTTCCTAGGGAACTGGAGAGAAGATTTATTTACCTATTGGGCAGGAGACCTGTGAGAGCAGGATTAGCTTGGGCTATGACTAGGGTGGGACCAGGCCAATAATGAACAGAAACAGCTAGCACAGAGGAGAGCTCCAGGCTTGCTTCTCCTCAATGGGGCAAAGCTGAACTTTGCAAAGCTGTTGGCTTTCTCATTTGCTGAGGGAGATTCCCCAAGTCAAGCAGTCTATTCCGCAGCGTGGCTGGGTGGTATGTGCTGCTGCTCCTGCTAGAACCTCAGAAGTGTGAGCAGTGTGTCAAGGAGATGAGGGACCAGGCTTCTAAGTTATAGCCCAGCTAAGCCCCCCAGTGCCAATCCGCCCTCAATTCTTGAGCAGTGGAAACAGCAGTGGCAGTTATGAAAACAAGCAGCCTTTCTTGCTCATCTTGGCATTGAGTTACAGAACACATCATTATTATAGACAGAATCAGTAACATCTGTCTTTCCTGGCCCTTATTTAACCTATTCTAGTTATGAAGCCTCTCCATGTTTCCCTCTCTGTAACTACTGTAAACGAAGCAAACGAGAAATGAGAGATAGAGACAGAGAGAAAGAGGGAAGGAGAATTAATTTACCACTGGGTAAAATGAAAATGTACTGAAGTGTAATGGAATTTCATTAACTTCGGAAATGATGATGAATGCTGTCCAAATAATTCTTACTAATGCATAATTCACAGCTGAAAATAGAGCCAAATTCTCCTAAAAAGCACATCCATTTATGCCCCCAAATTAATTTGGTATGTTATTCAGGATGGTTGACAGGATAAAAGATCTACTATGAAATGTAATCATCTATTAAGATAGGGAATCTATGAGTCTTTCTGGTTTAGTAGATGATGGTAGCTGATAACAAGTGGCATCTTGAGAGGCAGACACCCACAGTCCTCATCCTCATAATTTGAATCTCCCCAAAGACATCATTTCAGACATAACCACAGAGAAGTTTGGATGATCTTTGAGATCTCCATAGCAACCATGGCCCAATTCATATATATATCCCAAAAGCAAATTAAAATCAGTTTCAAAAGATTCAACTGGGGTCAGGAAAAGGCCCATACTTTTGCTAACTGACAATATCATTATAATTAACTGATCGTTATTATATATTTATGTAGTATATAAATAATATAGACCAGATATTATATACATTTACATATAATCAGGTTATAATCAGGTTGAGAGATTTTAAAATATCTTTCCCACTTTGTGTAAAATAGTCTATCCTACTCCACAAACTCAAGTGACATTCATCACTTAATGTCTCAAGACTATGAGCTTTTAAATAATCTCTTCATAAAAACTCATATATGCTTTTTGTATACTCTGGAGAGTGGTAATGGGAGAGAGACCTTTTTACCTTTGGATCTGACACAAACCCCATCTGTGGTTGGCAGAGAGAGAAGACTACTATTAAGTCGGAGGCTAGCCATTGGCCCAGCTTCCACCAATGAGAATCTGTAGATTGAGAGGTCAGTCAACACCATACAAGCATCATGGTTCTTCCCACCCATGGGCCCATTCAGCCATTAGAGAGCACTTTGGTCAGACATGTGAATAGTGCAGTCAGGGGTGACTTCTGCAACCTACTGAACTCCTTCCCTAGGGCAGGATACATTGGGTTAAAGTAGAAGTGGTATGAGGAAGCAGAGATCTTCCAGGGCGACCCTTATTGCTTCTAGTGCCCTATGACATGAGGCACTTTGGTGAAATTCAAGCATGCTGATGCTGACTGCTGATATAGAGGCTGTGATTAAGTAGGAGGGCAGCCATTAACCAAGTTTCACCAGTGGGAAACTTTAGTAGCAAGGACATCAATGCCTCACAGTGGAGGCATCATGGCTCCTCCCTCCCAAAGGTCCCTTTAGCCACTCAGAGAGCACTTTCTGCAGACATGTGAATAGTAATGTTAAGAATGAGTTCTGCAACCCTCTGATCTCCTTCCCCTGGGTAGAGGGCAGGGTATGGATGTGGAGGTGTCATGTGGGGAGTTTTACTTTCTAGGAACAACCCTGTTCCTCTTAATGGCTCTACCTTATTAATTGGGGTCCTGGGGTGTGAACAAGCACATTGATTGCTAACACAGAAACTGTGATTAAGTAGGAGGGCTGCCATTGGTCATCTTCTACCAATATGAAACCTTAGAGGAGCCATCGATGCCTCTATTGAATCCCCTCTCATGAATCCCCTCAACTGGTTAGAGAGAATCTTGCACTGAAATGTGAATAGTAATATATAGGTAATGTATTAACAATAGTATTGGTAATAGAAGTGATGGCCTCTGCAACCCTCTAAAGTCCTTCCCTGAGGGATGGCACTATGTGTGGAAGTGCAGATATCATAGGGGGAGCATTAACTTCTGGGCCACTCCTAATACTTTTGAAAGGTCCAACCTTATGATTTGGGGTTCTAGGAGTCAAACGCATTGGCCAGTCATACAGTGGCTTTGAGTAAATAGGAGTGCAGCCACTGGACAGCTTCCACTAATGGGCAACCTTAGTAGAGAGGACGTCAGGACCTCATGATGGAGGCATCGTGACTCCTTTCTCCCAAGGGGCCCTTCAATTACTCAGAGAACAGGTTCTTTAGATGTGTAAATAGTAATGTCAGGGATGAGTTTTGCAACCCCCTGACCTCCTTCCCCTAGGAACGGGGCAGTGTATGGATGTAGAGAAGTCATGGGAGGGAGAGAACACTAATTTCTAGGGCCACCCATGTTTCTTTTAATGGTTCAACCCTATATTTTGGAATCTAGGGTGTTAATCACTTTGTGCTGTTACAGAGGATGTCATTAAGAAGGGCTGCAAGCATTGGCCCACCTTCCACCAATGGGAAGCTTTAGCTAGAGACGATATTCTGGCTCACAATGGAGACATCATAGCTTTTCCCTTCCTTGGGCCCCCTCAGCCTCTGACAGAAACTTGTGCTGAAATGTCCTTAGGAGAAGAACTTGAGAGGGCTCCAGAAGTTGTCACTTCTATTACTAGTAGTATTACTAATACATTATTATTTACATTTCAGCAGAAGGTTCTCTCAGAGGCTGAGGGGACCCAAGGAAGGGAGGAGCCATGATGTCTCTATTGTGAGGTATAAAGTCCCCTCTAGCTAAAGTTTCCCATTGGTGAAAGGTGGGCCAATGGCTGCCCTTCTTCTTAATGACATCCTCTGTACCAGTAGCCAATGTGCTTCTTTAACACCCCAGAACCCCAAATCATAGTGTCAGGTCATTAAAAACAATAGGTTGGCCCTATAAAGTAGTGCTCCCCCCATGACACCTCTACATTCGTACCCTGCACTCTACCAAGGAGGAGGAGATCAGAAGGTTACAGAACTCATCCTTGGCATTATTATTAGAATATCTGCACAAGGTGCTCTCTGAGTGGCTGAAGGGAGCCTGGAGGGAGGAGCCATGATGTCTCCATTATGAGGTATTGATGTCCTCTTTACTAAGATTTCTTATTGGTGAACGCTAGCCAATTGTTGCCTTCCAACTTTTCCAAGGTCACTGTATGAGCAGACAATGTGTTTGACTTCCACCTCCCAGAACTCCAAATCATAAGGTTGGACCATTCAAAGGTGTGGGGTGGCCCCAGAAAGTAGTACTCTCCGTATGATATCTGCATCGCAAAACACTGCAAAGTCCTTCCTAGGGGAAGGACTTGAGAGTGTTGCAGAGTTTATCATTTCTATTACTAATACTGTCACTACTACAGCACCAATATATTACTATTCAAATATTATCACAAAGTACTTTTTGAGTGGCTGAAGACACCCTTTGGAGGGAGGAGCCATGATGCCTCTATTGTGAGGCATTGATGTTCTCTCTACTAAGGATTCCCATTGGTGGAAGCTGGCCAATGGCAACCCTCCTGCTTCATCACAGCCTCTGTGTCAGCAGCCAAAGTGCTTGTGTTACCACCCTAGGACCCCAAATCATAGGATAGAGCCATTAAGAGGAATAGAGGTGACCCTAGAATGCAATCGTTTCCCTATGACACCTCCACATTCATACCCTGCACTCTACCCTAGGGGAAGGAGATCAGATGGTTGCAGAATTCATTCCTAACATGACAATTCACACATCTGCACAAGTTGCTGTCTGAGTAGCTGAAGGCACTCTTAGGAGGGAAGAACTATGCTGCCTCCATTGTGAGGCATTGGTATCCTCTCTACTAAGGTTTCCCCATTAGTGAGAGCTGTCCAGTGTCTGCACTTCCACTTAACCAAGGCATCTGTGCCAGCAGCCAGTGTGTTCAATTCCCACCCCAGAACCCCAAGTCATAGGGTCAGGTCGCTAAAAAGTATTGAGATGGCCTTAAAATATGGTGCTCCCCATATAATATCTTAATAAAGGGGACATCAATGCCTCACAATGGAGGCATTGTGGCTCCTCCCTCCAGTGGGTCCCCTTAGCCTTTCATTGACAATATTGTGCTGAAACGTGAATAGTATTGTGTTAGTAATAGAAGTGATCACTTTTGCAACCCTCTCAAGTACTTTTCTTAGGTGAGTGTAGTGTGTGGAGGTGCAGATGTCATATAAGGCCACTCCTCTAGCTTTACTGGTCTTGCCCTATGACCTAGAGTTCTGTGGTAAAAATCAAGCATATTGGCTAGTCAGAAAAAAACCTTGGTTAAGCAGGAGGATGGCTATTGGCCATCTTCCACTAATGGGAAACCTCAGTAAAGAGGACATCAGTGCCTCACAGTGGGGGCATCATGGCTCCTCCCTACAGACGATCCCTTCAGTCACTCAGAGAGCACATTGTGCAGACAAGTAATTAGTAATGTCAGTGATGACTTCTGAAACCCTCTGATGTCCTTTTCCTGGGTACAATGCTGTGTGTGTAGGTCAAGGTGTCACGGAGAGAGAATTACTTTTAGGGCTACCTCGTTTAAAAAAAAAAAAAAAGACTTGACCCTATCATGTGAGGTGCTGGGGGATAAGCCAGCACATTGATTGCTGTTACAGAGGATGTCATTAAGAAGGAAGTCAGCCATTGGGCCACCTTCCACCAATGAGAAACCTTAATTAGATGCTCCACAGGGGAGGCATCATGTCTTCTCCCTCCTATAGGTCCCTTCAGTCAGTTAGAGAGCTGAAATGTGAATAGTAATATAGTAGTAATATAAGTAATGGCTTCTGCAATCATCTCAGGACCTTCCCCCAGGGCATGGTGCAGTGTGTGGAGACAGAGATGTCATTGAGGGAGTAGTAGCTTCTAGGGCCACATGAGTCTCTTCAGCCAGTTAGAGAGAATATTGTGATAACATGTGAGTAGTAATGTCAGGAAAAGTGTGCCTCCCTCTGAACAGCTTCCCTTAGGGCAGAAGTGCCCCTACAGAAGGCTGTTTTCACCATGAGTTCCCTAAAGTCTCTCTTGATCCCATTTTCTGTCTCTCATCCCCAACTGTTCCCACCTAGTCTTGTGGTGTCACAGACTCCTCACATCACATTAACCTGGTAACTTTTGTTAAACACTCATCCCTGCCCCTCTTCCCAGACTTAGACATTCATGTGTAGTCACCTTGAGACACGTCATTTACCCTATTATCCTGCATATTTTTCTAAGGCATATCTCTGATTAAGTTTTCCATTCTTCAGAACTTTTGAGAAGTGCTGAGTGATTGCAAAGGAGCCCAACCTAGCTCCTTAGCAGGCATTCAGGACCTTGTAAGATTTGTCACTTGTTCCCCTCCAGTCTCATTCACCTACCATCGCTCCTCCGCATCATTTCAGTTCCAGGCACTTTACTCAGGCCTCAGTGGAGGAACTACAGTTCTTCCTCTACTGGAGGTGTTGATTCCTTCATCTCTACCCAGACAAATGCCACTTACCTTTCAAATGTGGGTCCATTATCATTTTTGAAGCCTTCTTTCACCCCCTAGTTTTTTTTTTTATTTTCAAAAACAACTTTATTCATGACACATATTAAAAGAAATTCCCACCCTCTGGAAATGAGCTAAAAAATAAACAAAATCCACCTCCCACTTCCCTGTTCCCACTTTCTCCCATGCCCTCCAAATAAAAGCAAAAAAAAAAAAAAAAAAAAAAAAAAAAAAAAAAAAAAAAAAAAAAAAAACAACAACAACAAAAAACTGAAAAAGAAAAAACACCCCTAAGCCCCCCAAAACAAGCTAGTGCATTTCCCCAGGAGGAAGGGGAATTTACACTGGAGCCACTGGGAGTGGAATGGAGATCTTCTGGCTACAGAAACCTGCAAAGAAAGACACTCAAAACAGAAAAAGAAGACAGGGCTCTGTGGCTCATGCCTGTAATCCCAGCACTTTGGGAGGCCAACGTAGGCAAATCACCTGAAGTCAGGAGTTTGAGACCAGCCAGACCAACTTGCTGAAACCCCATCTCTACTAAAAGTTACCAAAAATTAGACAGGCATGGTGACACGCACCTGTAGTCCCAGCTACTCAGGAGGCTGAGGCAGGAGAATCACTTGAAGCCAGGAGGTGGAGGTTGCAGTGAGCCGAGATGGAGCCCTGCACTCTGGCCTTGGTGACAGAGCGAGACTCTGTCTCAAAAAACAGAACAAAACAAAACAAAACAGAAAAAGAAACACAAAAGGAAACAAAATAGATCACCAGGCAATCTGGAGAGTCAGGGAGCTGGAAAAGAGGGATGCAGTGAATGGTAGACCTGGCTTGACAGGAGCAGGCAGGATCACCCCCTAATTTAAATGATCCCTTTTGCTAGTAATCTGAATTGAGACCCTGAGGCAAAGCTGGATCTTTGTCTTACTGCTGGACTAGGTTACTTGCTAAGTAACTTTATCCTTTGCCTTTTTTTTTTAAACTTTATTTAAAATATGTTTGGATTGGATGAATCCTTGGAAGCTGTCTCCAATTCTCTTTGGAGGAAAAACAATCAATAGTAAAGAAATCATCTTTCTTGGAGAGTTCTACCCTTAAGCCTTAGCTTGGTGACTCTACCCTGCTGCTTGTCCTATGTGTGCCATCGACTGCATCTCCCATCACCTTGTTCTCGTCCTGCTGCTTCTTATGGGCCTTGATTGACATGAGATGTAGCTGCTTGCCTGGTCAGTGGGTGGTAATCTTCTGGAATGAGCTTAACTGCAGATGTGGGATTCTGATGTTTTCATCAGACTCTTCTTCAGTGCCTGAGCTGTCCCAGGGAGTGAGTTTGCATTTATTCCGTGGTCCCGCCTGCACTACAATATTGTGTCCTACTCGACCAACGATGACCTCGTCTGAACTATGACATTAAGTGGAGCACAGCTAGGTTGTATATGAATATATTTCAGTCATTGAATACTTTACAAAGTAGAAGAAGCATGTTCATGTATAAGCACAAAAACTGATACAATAATTGTTCACCACAAAATTTTTCCAGGATTTTAGATTCACAAACTCACTTTCCCTTTTGTTCATAAAAGGTCTGAACAGGAACTAGGGAATACTGCCTCTGTTTCATGGAATCATTAGAGGCCTATTGTTTATTTCGGTCTTTCATTAGGCTCAGTGGCCAACACATATCCCTCTTATTTAAGAGGTGTAACAGCAATAGAAAAACATGTGAAGACTTCAGTTAGTTTAATTTCTGACTAAAGTTGATGTTTCTCCATGCTGTGAAAACTCTTGTGTTTTTTTTTTTTTTTAAAAAAAACACTCACTACTTTTATTTTTTATTTCTTTTTTAGAGGCAGGGTCTTTCTCTGTCACCCAGCCTGGAGTGCAGTGGTGCATAGCTCACTGCAACCTCAAACTTCTGGGCATGAGCGATTCTCCTGCCTCAGCCTCCAGAGTAGCTAGGACTCTAGGCACATGCCACCATTAATGGCTAATATTTTTAGTTTTCTGTAGAGACAGCATCTCACTATATTGCCCAGGCTAGTCTCAAACTCCTGACCTCAAGTGATCCTTCTACCTTGGCCTGTCAAAGCACTGGGATTACAGGCATGAGTCGTTGCACCCAGCCAACACCCACCACTTTTTACCTCCTTACCTAACATATAAAGCATTGTTGCTTTCTCTTTCACACATCACTGCCCATTGCTGCAACTCTATAAGCCCAGCCTTTTTTCCTCAACCTGAAAAAGGAAAACCCTTTAATTGCTTACCTCTTAAAAACAAAAACAAAAACAAAAAGTGATCCATACATTGCACAGACCTTCTAGAGACTCCCTTGGGTAATGCTAATTTTATTTTGTTTGTTAATTGTTCACACATAAAGAGTAAGACCAAAAATTGTCAAATAGGATATGCTGTCACACTCCTAAATTTACTTTTAAGATTGGGTGTGGTGGCCCACGCCTGTAATTCCAGCACTTTGGGAAGCTGAGGCGGGTGGATCACTTGAGGTCAGGAGTTCCAGACCAGCCTGGCCAACATGGTGAAACCTCGTCTCTACTAAAAATACAAAAATTAACCAGGCGTGCTAGCCCGTGCCTGTAGTTCCAGCTACTTGGGAGGCTGAGGCAGGAGAATTGTTTGAACCTGGGAGGTAGAGGTTGCAGTGAGCTGAGATCGTGCCACTGCACTCTAGCCTAGGTGACAGAGTGAGACTCCGTCTCAAAAGAAAAAAAAAAAACTCTTAAAAGGAAAACTTCTCACAGACATTAAGTCAGTTTAGATGGTTTAATTGATTACATAGACTTACTAACTGACAAAAAGTAAAAGAATAAATACTTATGCTGATACTAAGTACATGGTTTTAGGTTAGTCTGACTTCAAAATACCTTGAAACCAAGAGGTTTTCTGACCTTGACAGAAACACCTATAACGATTGACAAATTGAAGAAGTCTTAGATGTTTTCAGATGCTGTTAACTTAATTGCTATAGTAAAAGTGGAGCATCATTCAAAGCACAAGGACCCAGAAGCTTGTGATAAAACCTTAGCTGACTACTAAACTAAATAAGCAGTTTTCACCAAGAAAATTAGCCCTGTAACCACTCAGAAAAGAGACTCTTTAGAGGAATTCAATGAAATTGTTGTTAACTGTCAGAGATTGGCCTCATTTTGAAAACAAAGATTTTGGAAAAATCTTTGAAGGCTCATTGCACAAAAAT
This sequence comes from Colobus angolensis palliatus, assembly GCF_000951035.1. NCBI lineage: Eukaryota > Metazoa > Chordata > Mammalia > Primates > Cercopithecidae > Colobus > Colobus angolensis. The sequence continues at coordinate 1,974,511 of NW_012116077.1, forward strand.
AATATTGGAGATCTTAAGATGGCCAACTGGCAGCACCAAATCCATTAAAATGGAATTCATTAGCCAGGCGTGGTGGCACGCACCTGTAGTACCAGCTAATCAGGAGGCTGAGGCAGGAGAATCGCTCGAACCTGGAGGTGGAGGTTGCAGTGAGCCGAGATCGCCTGGTACCAGAGTGAGACTCCATCTCAAAAAAAAAAAAAAAACAAAGGAATTCAGCAAAAATTCTTCATGGCATTATCCAAAATAGGAGAGATAAGTTGATAAGTTGGCCACAATATTAAACTGATATTGGTGGGGTGATTTTAGGGGTATTGTCAAAGGTGTTTCTAAAACATGTCCTATCTGCTAAGAACATGTTCCTGCTTAACTTATAAAGATGGTGCACAGACAGGAACCAAAGCCTTGATGGCCCTTTGAACACCTCCAGATGGACTTCATACAAATGTCTCCTCAAAGGGCTGATACATATGCTGGTTATTGTTTATTTTCAGAATGGATTTAAACTTTTCTTGTCAGAGAACCATGGTCCTGTATTTGTTTGCTAGGGCTGCCAGAATCTAGCATCACAAACTGGAGGATGGGAGGGGGAAGTTTTAAAACTACCATCCTTGGCCAGGCATGGTGGTGGACACCTATAATCCCAGCTACTCCAGAGTCTGAGCCAGGAGAATTGCTTGAACTCAGGATAGGAGGTTGCAGTGAGCCCAGATCATGCCACTGCACTCCAACCTGGGCGACAAAGTGAGACTCCATCTCAAAAAATAAAATAAAATAAAATAAAATAAAAATAAAACTACCATCCTTTAAGTGGCTCATGTCTCCTTGAGAAGGATGCTCAGAAGTGTTCAAAATGATACAAACACAGATTATTCGAGAGAACTTGTTTAAACAACAGAGATCAATTGCCTCACAGTTCTGGAGCATGGAAGTCTGAAATCAAGGTGTTGGCAGGGTTAGTTCTTTCTGTTCTAGGCCCCTCTACCCTGGGCTTGTAGATGGCTGTCCTCTGCATTTCTTCACATCAATTTCCCTTTATGTGTGCCTGTCTTTGTGCCCAAATTTCCACTTTTTATAAGAATAGGGACCACCCTAATGACCTCATTTTAACTAATTACCTCTACAAAGACCAGAACTCCAAATAAGGTCACATTCTCAGGTACTGGGATTAGGCTTCAACATATAAATTTTGAAAGGATGCAATTAAACCCATAACAGGTCATTGCCACAGCAAAAAATGAAATCTTGATCTCATTTTTCCAACCTGGGGAATTCCATCTTCTCTCTTTAGTGACAGGGAACTCAATTTTTACTGGGACTGTTATTAAGGAGCTCTGTAAAGTTCTGTCTTTTACCCAGAAACAGCACTGTTCTTATTGCCTACAGGCCTCATAAAAAGAAGAGAACTAATGCAATTCTAAAACTAAAACTAAAACTAGCAAAGCTCCAGAAACCCTACAACGTCCATGGCCTAAAGCAGGGGTGTCCAATCTTTTGGCTTCCCTGTGCCACATTGGAAGAAGAACTGCCTAGGGCCACATATAAAATACAGTAACACCAACGATAGCTGATAAGTTAAAAAAAAATCACAAAAAAATCTCACACTATTTTAAGAAAGTTTATGAAATTGTGTTAGACCTCTGTATTAGTCCATTTTCATGCTGCTGATAAAGACATACCCAAGACTGGGCAATTTGCAAAAGAAAGAGGTTTAATGGCCTTACAGTTCCATGTGACTGGGGTGGCCTCACAATCATGGGGAAGGCAAGGAGGAGCAGTCATGTCTTACATGGATGACAGCAGGCAAAGAGAGAGCATGCATGCAGGGAAATCCCCCTTATAAAACCATCAGATCTCATGAGACTTATTCACTGTCAAGAGAACAGCATGGGACAGACCGGCCCCCATGATTCAATTACCTCCCCCTGGGTCCCTCCCACAACATGTGGGAATTCAAGATGAGATCTGGGTGGGGACACAGGCAAACCACATCAGCTGCATTCAAAGCTGTCCTGGGCCACATGTAACCCACAGATCAGAGGCTGAACAAACTTGGCCTAAAGTATTAGATTAGCTTTAATGTCTACAAGATTACCCCCATCTGGGACAGACACACAAGTTATCTAATGAATTAATAACAAGCCACCCTATGTATTTGGTAATTTCATCCTCAGTCTTAGAGTCTGTTTGATTGTAAGTAGACAAGACCAATTAACGTAAGTGACCCATACCATAACTCCAGTTCTATTACCAAGCCTCTGTATGATCTGCAACCTGGAGGTTTAGTCTTCTGGAGAAGACACTAGAGAAAAACTGCTCTTGAACCTTGAAGGCGAGGACCTTATCAGGTACTGTTAACAATTGACATAGCAGTAAAACTCCAAGGTGTTGGTGCTTGAATTCATGTTTCCCAGTTCAAAGGGTATGCATAGTCTCATCCTGATTACTGGACATCCATTCCAACTGGAGACTTTAAACTTTGGATTCTTAGAAATCTTCCGGAAATTGGCTGGGTGTGGCGGCTCATGCTTGGAGGCCAAGGCAGGTGGATCATGAGGTCAGGAGTTCAAGACCAGCCTAGCCAGGATGATTAAACCCCATCTCTACTAAAAATACAAAAATTAGCCGGGCGTTGTGGCAGGCACCTATAATCCCAGCTACTCGTGAGGCTGAGGCAGGGAATTGCTTGAACCCGGGAGGCAGAGGTTGCAGTGAGTCTAGATCTCACCACTGCACTCCAGCCTGGGTGACAGAGCAAGACTCTGTTTCCCCCCCAAAAAAATTGTAATAATAATAAAAAAAAATCCTCCAGAAATTGCTGGCTTCAGAGGGTGAATAGCTCCCACCCAATATGACAGAACAAGATTAATTTTATGATTCTTCATCTCCCTTTTCAGTTCCTTTACTCTTCTACTAACTTTGCTTATTATTCTACTTAGATGTCTTCTAGAACAGTAATGCAATGATCCCTTATTCATCCTATTATTATTGCTCTTGTTATTATTTTGAGATGGGATCTTGCTGTGTCACCCAGGCTGAAGTGCAGTGATCCAATCATGGCTCATTGCAACCTTGACCTCCTGGGTTCAAGCAATCCTCCTGACTCAGCCTCCTGAATAGATGGGACCACAGGTATGTGCCATCACACCCAGTTAATTTTTTAAAAATTGTTTGCAGAGATGGGGTCTCACTTTGTTGCCCAGGCTGCATCCTATTATTTTTGTCTCCTTATGGTCTCCCACCACTTAATTTTTTCCCATAACCATGGCTCTGAAGTTAACTGATTGCTACTTATGTCACCCCCACTCCTGCCTAATCCTGCTGACAAAAATGTAATAGCTCTTCCTTTAAAAACTTCAGGAGGTAGATTCCCTTTTACAGGTCTCTTCTGGTACTCATTTCCCTCACAGCATTAATCCCAATTTTTAGTTTTGTAAAAATTGAGTCTGACCTCACATCAACAAAATGCTTCTACAGAAGTCATTATAATCCTATCAGCAAGGTGTAATCAATCAGGAGTGGACACTAACATTGGGAATATCTGGGTGCAATGATCAGTTTGGTCTCCTCAACCTTCTTTGCAGGAGCTGTTTAATTATACTAAAATTATACTAAAGGGACTTGTCTATCTCAGAAGCCACAAATTGGCTCACTTCTATTGCAGTAAATGATAGTTATACTCCAAATATAATCTGTGCTCCACTCAGGTCTTACTGCTTGTATATCTCCTTATATACCTTTTTAATATGAGAGGACCTTATACCTCCTGCCACACACCACCTTATCCTGTGTTTTCAGGGTAATCATTAAAGTTTTAAAACTACCATCCTTTCTGTGACTGTGTCTCCCAGAGAACACCCAGAAGCCTCCAAACTGAGGCAAACACAGGTTATTCAAGAGAATTTCCAAGCGGGATAATGGATTCCTTTTTTTTTTGAGACTGAGTCTCACTCTATCACCCGGGCTGGAGTGCAGTGGTGCGATCTCAACTCACTGCAACCTCTGCCTCCTGGGTTCAAGCGATTCTTCTGCCTCAGCCTCCCAAGTAGCTGGGATTACAGGCGTGAGCCACCACACATGGCTAATTTTTGTATTTTTAGTAGAGACAGGGTTTCACCATGTTGGCCAGGCTGATCTCGAACTTCTGACCTCAAGTGATCCACCCACTTCAGTCTACCAAAGGACTGGAATTACAGGCGTGAGCCACCGCTCCTGACCTGAATTCCCTCTTTATGCTTGCACTGGAAACTGCAAATCCCATAGTGGGCGTAATACAACTAGAACGGTGGTCTGAAACTTGTCTCTAACACTGGTAAAAGTCATAAATGACACACTCCTGCTCTGAAAGCCCAAGAAACTACTCAGAATTCATTAACTAGAGTTGTCATGGGCAATCACATAGCCCTTACTTTCCTCTTTCAGCCAAGAGGGAGTTTGTGTTGTAGCAAATATTACTCGTTTCACCTATGTAAGTACTACAAGGAAAGCAGAACTGTTTGTGAGTGTGCTAAAAGAAAAAGCCATCTGGTTGTCTCAAATAGACCTGGTTGCATTCTGGGATATATTTTCATTGCCTGGGTTTCATAATCTAGGTCCATAACTTCGAGACCTTTTAATTTTATGTTAAGGCGGACTCCCCCTCTATTGCCCAGACTGGAGTGCAGTGGCGCCATCTGGCTCACTGCAACCTTCACTTCCTGGGTTCAAGGGATTCTCCTACCTCAGTTTCTCTAATAGCTGGGATTACAGGAGCCCACCACCATGCCTGGCAAATTTTTTTTTTTTTTTGTATGTTTAGTGGAGACAGGGTCTTGCCATGTTGGTCAGGCTTATCTCAAACTCCTGACCTCAAGTGATTGACCTGCCTCGGCCTCCCAAAGTGCTGGGATTACAGGTGTGAGCCACCACGCCTGGCCATGATATCCATTTCTGATAGCTGCTTTTCTTAATTACAATTAAGATTGCTGATGCTATCTTCCCAGAGTCCTTTTATATTGAATTTCTACCATACAGCCATTTTCATATCAGAGAATGCAACAACTCATCCTGCAGCAAGCTGGAGGGACTAACCTCAGTCCAAGTACAGACTACATTCTCTAAACCAGCTCCTGATCAGCAATGGGGAAAAGCTGGGTATCATGGAGTAACATCCTGCAGCCTGACTTTGTCTGCCTTTGACCAAAAGAAGCAGAAAAAAACAGCCCCTCGCATCTGGGAATTAGTGAGATGCTCACAGCTAGGCCTCAGCATTGGTACAAGCTGGCCTGGCACTCAAAGCTAGACTCAAGTTATTTTCCTATTGGACATTAAGGATCTTACAAAATATCAGTGCCAGATAAGTTGACTCTAAGATCATGATAAAGTAATACAAAACAAGGCCATTTCATAATTATGTCTAAGCACAGACAAAAACAAGATCACTGTGCAGCCCACAAAATGCCAAACATTTCCTTCTCCTTGATAAGACGAGTGACTGCTGCTTCCTTTCCAATTACCACTTCAGTCTTGCTCAGTTTTCCCTCCCTAGAGATAGGATTTTCGGATATACCCAATGATAAACTTGTCCTCACTTTCTGATAGCACTGAATCTAAAGCAAACCCTTGCTGCTGCTGCTTTTTTTTTCTTTTTTCTGAGGCAGAGTCTCATTCTGTTGCCCAGGCTGGAGTGCAGTGGCATCATCTCGGCTCACCACAACCTCTGCCTCCTGGGTTCAAGTGATTCTCCTGCCTCAGCCTCCTGAGTAGCTGGGACTACAGGCATGCACCACCATGTCTGGCTAATTTTTGTATTTTTAGTAGAGACACGGTTTCACCCTGTTGGCCAGGCTGGTCTCGAACTCCTGGCCTTGTGATCCGCTGGCCTCAGCCTCCCAAAGTGCTGGAATTACAGGCATGAGCCACTGCACCCAGCCAGAACCCTTGCTTCTTTAAATCCTCCTGAATCACCCAACCAAAGCCCAAATCCTGTAATATGTCTTTTCTAACTCCCTCTTACTGAGGTGCCCCATGGTGTGTGTTTTGCCCTGTTGCAACAAGTAATAAGCCCAACTTGTTCAACTACAGGTGTGTTCCTGGTAGTCTTTGGCTGGAGGGCAATGACACTAGAGAACTTTGATGGGTGCCAAAGGCTGCTAATTAGATTCGTCTCCAAGACAGTGAAGGAAATATTTCAGAAAGCTAGACCTCTTCAAGAGGGGTAATTTAAGGCACCTTACAGTTTTCTAGCTGGCTTGAAGGGTGTGACCTACTTGGATGACCTTAGTCCACTGGCAGATAACAAGAGGAAGAAGTCTATTGTTGGGCTTTGATAAGATTTGGAGGTCACTAAGGGAAGGATAATGTTGTTTTTTGTTTGTTTGTTTTGTTTTGTTGAGACAGACTCTTGCTCTGTCGCCCAGGCAGTGGCGTGATCTTGGCTCACTGCAACCTCTGCCTTTTGGGTTAAAGTGATTCTCCTGCCTTAGCCTCCCGAGCAGCTGGGAATATAGGCGCCCACTACCATGCCCAGCTGTTGTTTTTTTTTTTTTTTTTTAATTTTTCGTAGAGACGGAGTTTCACTGTGTTGGCCAGGTTGGTCTCAAACTCCCGACCTCAGGTGATCCGCCTGCCTCAGCCTCCTAAAGTGATGGGATTACAGATGTGAGCCACTGCACCCAGCCAGGGAAGGTGAATGTTCTTATAGAAGTCTCAAAACTGAACTGAGTTATGTCTTCTAGTCAGACAAGCCTGCCTCTCTCTTCCCTCTGTCCCACGTGCCTTTGAAGTCTGGCCTACCCATATCTCCAGGGTTATCTGAGCAGGCCTCTGCCCTCCTGGAAGCCCTGCTACTCCTGTTTTGTGTCAAGGACTCCAGCCCTCCAGCCTTGGGGTTTCACTTGTGTTATGGGGCGAGGCTGTAGTGAATCAGAACTTCCTTGGGCCTCATGCCAACAGAACCAATCATCCTTGATATATCAGGATAAAAAGAACCTCGGAAGGTGATTTTTTCTCTCCTAGGATTCCAGAAAGGTGACTGAAGGAGAGGCAGTATGTTTCCATGATGAAGTGTGTAATAACACAGTGACCTGAATAATAATTTATACCTGGGATGGGATGCAAATGGAGAGAATTGTTCGAGGAAGGCTTTACAAAGGAAAAAGAGTATTGTGTTGAGTCACGAAGGATGAGGTGGTCAAGGGGTTGGGGGGCAAGCAAAAGGAGCAGCATTTCAAAGAATTGCTTGAACCTGGGAGGCGGAGGTTGCAGTGAGCCAAGATCGTGCTACTGCACTCCAGCCTGGGTGACAGAGTGAGACTCAATCTTGAAAGAAGAAAGAAAGAAAGGAAGAAAGGAAGAAAGGAAGAGTGAAAGTCCAAAAGGGACCGGATCACAGAAGTGCTTTTCTTGCAGTGCCACAGGGTTTTAACTTTATAAGTGATATCATCTGTCAAATAATTTTGACGGGAAAGCCACATGGTCAGATTTGCATTGCAGAGAAAGAAATCTACTCTGTTAACACAGATACATCTTCCTGCTTTTTCCTTTGTCCCTTTAGAGTCAATTTTTAGCATAGAAACCTAAGTGATCTTTTAAAAACATGTCTTATCATGTTATTCTTTTGCTCAAAACTCTGGCTTTACTCAAATCTTGGTTTCTAGACATGATTTTCTTCTAAAAGGAATCAGAGTCCTTAGATAAATGGTGGATTCTAGGTATGAGGCAAGGAAAAATGCAAGATTCAACATGGAACATCTTGTGCAAGAGTGTAAGAAAGTGCTCAGAAAATCATAGGTATATATATGTCAAAAGGACACAGAACCCAGTTTGAAAGGGCTCCCATTAAACAAATCTGGAACAAATTCAACATCAGCATAATAATAGTGGTAGATTGTAACTCACTAATTAAAATAGAAATACATGAGTCCATGCTGATAAAAATGAATGAATGAATAAATACGAGAGAAGAAAAAACTCTCCCTTTCAGTAGAAAGCTAACTAATACATGTAGAAAAATGGCGGAATAGAAAACCACCATTTGACAACCATCAGGTAAAAATTAACAATGAATGCTAAAACAATTGGTTGAAGTTTTTTTTTTTTTTTTTGAGACAGAGTCTCACTATCACCTAGGCTGAAGTGCAGTGGCGTGATCCTGGCTCACTGCAGCCTTGACAACCCAGGTCAAGCAATCCTCCTACCTTGCCTCCCAAGTAGCTGGTTAATTTTTTCTAGAAATGGGGTTTCATGATGTTGCTTAGGCTGGTTTCAAACTCCCGAGCTTAAGTGACCCACCCATTTTAGCCTCCCAAAGTGCTGGGATTGTAGGTGTGAGCCACTGTGCCCAGCAGGTTGAAGTTTTGAGGAGGAACAGGATATTTACACAGGCTTAAAGCATGTCTCCACAAATCACTTATAAATTGCAAATGGGAAAATAACTTCACAGTGGAGACATGTGGTTAACATTACCTTAACCAAGTGATCAAAGTTAATATCCTCAATGATGGGACAAAGTGACATCGTGCACGTGCTGATGTGATGCGCTGAGAATGATGCAACATCACTTCTGTGCTGCCAAAAAAGTATAACCTGAGTGACGAGGAAAGCTTAGACAAACCCAAATTGAGGGATATTCTATAAAATAGCCAGCCTGTATGCTTCAAAAATGTCAATGTTATTTAAGTCAGAGAAAGCCTGAGGAACAGTTCTAGATTAAAGGAGACTGAAAAACTGTGACAACTAAAAGCAGGATCTACATTAGATCCTGGATCAGAGGGAAACATGCAATAAAGGACATTAGTGAGACAGCTGTCTAAATATGAATGTGCACTGTATGTGAAGGAGTCATGCATTAATGTAAATTTCCTTATTTTGTTAGTTGTTACGTAAGAAACTACTCCTGTTCTCAGGAAAATGCCTGCTGAAGTATTTGGAATGAAGGGACAGGATGTCTCCAATTTACACTCAAATGCTTCAAAAATATATGTAAGGAGAAATAAGGCAAATGTGGCAAAATGTTAACAATTTGCGGAATCTGGATGAAGGATAAATGAGAATTCTTTGTACTATTCTTACACCACTTCTGTAAGTTTGATGCTATTTCAAAATAAGTTCTTTAAAACCCTGCAATGGTTCCCTGTTCTCCAGAGTAAAACCAAAGTTCTTAAAACAGCCTGCAAGCCCCTGTGTTATTTGGCTTTTTATCACCTGTCTCACCTCTTTGCTCTGCTTCTGGTACATTGACCTCAATACTGCCCTTAGAAAGGCTCCAAGCACCCTGCAGAGTTCAGGTTATATCCTCCTGCCCAGAACAGTCTTTCTTCAACTATCCCCGTGGCTTATTCCCTCATTTCCTTCAGGTCTTTGTCCAAACGTCACTTTTCAGTGAGGACATTATGGATCACCCTATTTAAAATTGCATTCCCGGCTGGATGCAGTGGCTCATGCCTGTAATCCCAGCACCTTGGGAGGATGAGGCGGGTAGATCACCTGAGGTCAGGAGTTCAAGACCAGCCAGGCCAACATGGTGAAACCCTGTCTCTATTAAAAAATACAAAAATTAGCCAGGTGTAGTGGTGCATGCCTGTAATCCCAGCTACTCGGGAGGCTGAGGCAGGAAAATCACTTGAACCCGGGAGGCAGAGGTTGCAATGAGCTGAGATTATGCCACTGCACTCCAGCTTGGGCCACAGAGCGAAAATAAAAATAAAAATGCATTCCCCACCCTCCTTCCAGAAATTCCTGTACCCCTTTCCCACTTTGCTTTCCTCTATGGCTTTTTTTCACCTTCTAATATGTTATATGCTTTATCCATTTTTTTTTGTTTGTTTATTGTCTGTCTACATCCAGTAGAACATAACTTCTAAAAACTGGTTAATTAGTTTTAATTTTATGAACCAAAACTAAATAGAAACACAAAACAAAGAAAAACCCCAAAACTGTTACAGACTTTACCTTTTTTTTTTTTGGCCTGTCGAATATTTACTCCACTGACATTATCTACAGAAGCACTTGGCCAGTTTGTACACAGTGATTCCTTACGCACACTGAAAGGGTCTCTGCAAAAATGACACTATATACAAATCTGTACACCCATCCTCCAGAGCAATTCTCCAGCTCCCAGAGGAAGTTATCAACTTAAAGCAGGATACTTGAGTTTTCATGTCTTTAGCTGCCTTATCATGATCCCAAATATACATTTCGGGGTTTGTTTTAGTTTTTAAAGACACTTTCCTTGAATATGTGCACTATGGTTAAAATTAAAAAAACAAAAGTAATAAAATAAAATGATCGTTGGAAGGAGTTGACCCTCCCCACCCATGTGGGAGACTTCATCTGGCTGCGGCACAACGAGGACTGTGTGTGTCCCTGGACAGGCGCCCGGCATTGGTGTGGCCCCGGGTGGTGCACCTCTTCAGTGGAGTCAGTGAAGGCTCTTGTTGACTTTTAAAAAGGAGGAGGATGAAGAAGGAAAAAAGGAAAAATAAAACCCCAAATGTGAAAGGAATTTCAGTGGGATGAAGTTTCTCCACCACTTAGAGAATATCTGTGGAGCTGCTGCACAAGCTGGGCCACCATGGTGTCGGAGATGCCGGGGCACGCCTCCTCGGCCAGGTAGGTGACCCCTCGCAGCTCTTCAGTGTACCCCAAGTTCCCTCTGCACGCCTGGCTCTTCTCCTTCGACTCTGCAAACAGAGGAGAAACAATTGTAGATAAACACCGAGAGAAAGGCCTCTTTGGGATGTCTTTCATCTTATTTCTGTCTACGTCCGATGGCTGCAGAGCTCCATTCTCAAGCTTCTTGGAATATTTTTCTCAGATTGTGAAGATCCAGTCCCCAGAATCGCTGCCACCCTGAGGCTTGGCCATCTGTTTCCGAGTTGGAATCCTCAGAGCTCGAGTCTTCGTGGCTCTGCTCTGTCTTCCATCTCTTATACCTGTCGATGAGCTTGGTCAAGTAGGAAGTTTTCTTTGCATTGCGTAGTATAAACTTGTGCTTAAATAACTCTTTAGCAGTGGGTCTAAAGCTCGGTTCCTTATTCAAACAGGCCTCCACAAACTCCTTGAGGAGTTTACTGTAGTTTTCTTCCAACACTGGTGGGTTGTTCTTTGGAATGAGGAATAAAACTTTCATGGGATGCAGCTTGGAATGAGGTGGTTCCCCTTTTGCAAGTTAAATAGCTATTATGACCAAGGACCAGATGTCTGCCTTTGAGTCGTAGGCCGACTATTTGATGACCTCGAATGCCATCCAGAACGAGGTGCCCACGAAGGTATTCCTTTTGATCTGGGTGTCTGTCAGCTGGCCGGCCATGCCAAAGTCCACCAGCTTCACCTCGCAGTGCTCAGACAGCAGGACCCTGGCCGCTTTAATGTCTGTATGGATTTTCTTCTCCGAATGGAGGTAATCAAGTCTTTTCAGTATTTCTCTTAATATAGTAGCGATCTGGGTTTCACCTAACGGGCCAGGTTCTAACAGATCTAGTGCGGAGCCTCCATCAGGATGTTCCATTATTATCCATACTTTTGTATCCTTCATACATCCTTCATGTATCCATAATACTTGGTTACGTATGGACTGTCACACTGACTCAACACTGATTTCTTGTTGAATGTCCTCTCTCTCATCTTCAGCTTCTTTCAGATCAATGATGTTTATGGCAACCACTTTCTGAGTCCGACTGTCAATGCCTTTGAACACCTCGCCAAAGGAGCCTTTCCCAATGTTCTTTAGTTTTGCAAAAAGACTTTCTGGATCTGCCTTTAGCTTCTGTGTGCCGGGCAGGCCCGACTGCACAGGGAGTGAGCCATGGCGCTCAGGACGACCACTTCCTGGACAGGACGGCCGGGTCACGGATCCGCGAGAGCCGCGAGGCCCGCGGGCCGCGCACAGCCCTCCGGCGGCCAGGCCAGCTAGAGTCAAAGGCCACCCCGGGCTCAGCGGTGGGCGGGCGGCCGCGTCTTCCCGCACCACGCCGGGGAGGGGCTGCAGGGGGCGCGGGGCCTTGAGCGAACTGCCGCCGCCAGTGTAGCTGCTGCTGGGCTGGAGCTGCTAGGCCTGGGCCCGCCTAGAGCCTTTTCTAACTCCCCCAGCTGCAACATTAAATGCAGAATCTTTGCTTACTGGACTCACATCTATTAATCTGACCTGTTCCAACTTTAAAACAGAAACTTTTTGAGGGGAGATAGAGTTATCTGTTTTGTTCGCTGCTGAATCCCTAGCATCTCAGAATGTTGCCTGTACACAGTGGGCACTCAAATGATCGCGGACTGTATGAATATTGTTATGCTTGAAATATAAATTGCAGAAGAATAGGTAATAATAGCTAATACTTAATAAAGCGTTTATTATGTACTGGGTAGTGTTTTAAGTGCTTTACATATATTATCTCATTGATTTTATACAAATAATAGAGGTGGATATCATCATCACCATTAACTCCTCCTCCTCCTCCTCATCGTCATCATTTCTATGTTGCAGATGAGGAAGCTGAGGCAGTGAGACATTAGGAAAACCAAGGAGTCTGGCTTCAGAGTCTGTTTTATTAGCTACTGTGGTGCCCTGTCTCTCTTGTGGTATGACCCCTTTTATAGTATGTTTAAAAGCATGAGCCCACTGCAGTGGCTCACACCTGTTATTCTGGCACTGTGGGAGGCCAAGGTGAGAGGGTTGCTTGAGGCCAGGAATTTGAGACCATATGGGCAATATAGCAAGATGCTATCTCTACAAAAAATACAAAAATTAACCAGGCATGGTGGTGGATGCCTATGGTCCCAGCTACTCTGGAGGCTGAGGTGGGAGGATTGCTTGAGCCTGGGAGGTGGAGGCTGCAGTGAACCTTGATTGTGCCAATGTATTCCAGCATGGGCAACAGCCAGGCCCTTTCTCGAAGGAAAGACAGAAGAAAGAAAGAAAGAAAGAAAGAAAGAAAGAAAGAAAGAAAGAAAGAAAGAAAGAAAGAAAGAAAGAAAGAAAGAAAGAAAGAAGAAAGGCAAATTTATGTGATGTTTAAAAACATGTAGTATCACTATGCAAAATAATTCTACACACTGTTAAGGAATGCCCACATATGTAGTGAAAGTATAAAGGAATGCATGGGAATGACAATGAGCAGGTAATCATTCGTAATTGGGTGGTAGTTTTATCAAATATAATTAAAATTGTCCTTCAAAATCTTTTTTTTTTTTTTTTTTTTTGAGACGGAGTCTCGCTCTGTCGCCCAGACTGGAGTGCAGTGGCTGGATCTCAGCTCACTGCAAGCTCCGCCTCCCAGGTTTACGCCATTCTCCTGCCTCAGCCTCCCGAGTAGCTGGGACTACAGGCGCCTGCCACCTCGCCCGGCTAGTTTTTTGTATTTTTTAGTAGAGACGGGGTTTCACTGTGTTAGCCAGGATGGTCTCGATCTCCTGACCTCGTGATCCACCCGTCTCGGCCTCCCAAAGTGCTGGGATTACAGGCTTGAGCCACCGCGCCTGGCCCCTTCAAAATCTCTTAAGGAGTTGTCAGCATAGATGATTTTTCCTCCAGCATTGGACCCTTTTGCTGTTTCTATGGTTGAGCTCCAAATTCAATAGCTGGCTTGCTATTCCCCACCAATTGGCCTGGTGGGATGCTCATACCAGGAAAGGGAGAGGGAATGAAGACAGCTTGGACCTTCAACAGATTAAGGGTCTTTTCGTGTTAGAAACAGGGACAGAGTTGCAACAAGTCAACCAGCTCAGCCCTCTCTGTGGGAGGACAAGTAAATCAGCAGAGCCATATGGCTATCTAGGCCTTTGAGTTTCCAGGCGTGAACGGCTCATAACATCCCGTGATAGCCTTTTCTGGTGCTTATCAATTCCTATTGTCAATAATGACTTATTTATATCTAACTTACATCTCCCACTGCAATTTCAGCCAATTTCCTACTTCTCTGTAGATATGGAGAGCAGATGGTCAACGTTCTCCTTATAACCTTCCAGGGAATGAAAGATACCCATTGAAGCCTTCCCAGGTGACAAATGTTTTCCTGACAAAAGAGTCCCAATTTAATTTTCTAGTCAATTATTTCATTTGTGCTATGTTGGATTTTTAATAAAACATACAGTGTTTTCCTTTGAAAAAAATAACACACGCAGATGACTATAATTCTTACAGTACAAAAGCACGTTCAGTGAAAACTGAGGTTCCCTCCCACCCAAAACCCCTCAGTTTCCCCCTCTAGAAGCAGCTAGTCTTACCAGGATCATTTTCCAGAGATATTTGATGACATATCTAAGTATATGTGAATAACTCTCCTCTAAATTATTTTCTTCATTTCAGCAAACATTAATTAAGCACCTACTATATGTCAGGCACTGTACTAACTCCTGGGTCAGGGGACAGAAAGAGCAGAATGTGTTTCCCTGTCCTCAGGAAGTTTACACTTTAGTAGGGGAGAAAAGTATAGTTTATGAAGTATTGATTGAGCACCCTCTATGTGCCAGACAGCATGTGAACCACTGGAGAACATGGAGTTCTTGCCCTACCAGAGCTTAGTGTTGTGAGGGAGACAGATCAATGAGCAGGCATGGTGTGAAATATGAACACATGCCAGGGAAGTGTCAATATGTTTCTTGGTAATGGCTCTACATCTTCTTGTAGGCTGTGTGGCCCCACGTTGGGGATGGGTCATAAAACCTAAGCCTTGTGCCTACTGGAAAGGAGAAGTGGTAGAGTCCTAGATAGGAGCAGTGGTGCTGGAACCTGGTTCTAAGCGCTGGCCCAAGCACTTTACATATGGTGTGTTACGTAATATTCACAGCAATATAAAGTGAGTTCCATGATCACTATTTTACAAATGAAGACACTGGGGGCTCCAGAGATGTCAGGGAACTGGCCACAAGTCACACAGGTGGGACTCAAACTCAAGCCTGTCTTTCCACAAAGCCTGGGTTCTTATTCACCACACTGATCACAGTTTGTGGGTTTTGGGGTGAATCATGGATGATTCCAATACACCTCCTCCTTCTCCGTTCCCCTGTGAAGAATCCTGGCCTTAAGCTGGGTCGACTCAGCCTCCTATGAGACTGAATTTTCCATTGAAGATATGAGATGAAGAGGAAAATGCACTGGTTTGGTAGTCAAGACACCTTGGTTCTAGCTCCTGCTTTACCTTTCACAAGCTCTATGACTTTGGACGAGTCATTCTACCCTTGGAACCTCAGGGGCCTCACCTGTGAAGTTCAGAGGCTGACAGGGATCATCTCTGAATCCTCCATGGGATTTGATGGTATTTCTGTCACCCTTAAGGGGCTGTAATGACACCTTCTGGGACAAAAACCACATCTCCTTCTTGAGACGAACATAAAGCCAGTTCAGTAAATCTATTTACTTTCGAGGTGACTTGAAGAATGAATGTCCAGTGTGGGTAAATAGCTGGCTTCACCTTACTGATGGAGTAAGATGTGAACAAGTTCATGCCTCCTTGGCCTCTGCTTTCTGCTCATAGTTCTGAACACTACCCCTCCTCCTCCCCACTTTCTCAATAAAGTGAAATGAGCCATAGTCAAGTAAGCAAGTACCCTTTTAATATATCCAATTTAATTAAAGCAATAATCAACTAGGAACTGAAAATAATCCTTAGTGAAAACTGGGACAGAGCCCTCAAATTAATGGGTTATTGCAGGGTTATAATAACCTGAGAACTTTGCCCATGCTGATTTTATGCTCAGGAGAGCAGCCCCATGACGTGCTACAAGCCACAAAAAGAGGATCTACCAGGATCAATAAGCCCCATAAAGCTAAGAGCAGAGAGGCTGGTTTGATGCAGAAAAGAAGGTGACTGAGGCATGGACAGCAGAAAATGAGTCTCCTGTTTTGTGCTTCTTTCATTTCACATCAAACCTAGGAATTTAGAGACAAGATCTGGTCATTTGGGGTTGGGAAGTTAAAAGAGTCCAGTTCTCAGGTAAGTGTCTCTCTCCCTCCCTTCCTCCTTCCCTCCCTCTTTCCTTTCCTTCCTTCTTTCTCTCTTCCCCCCACTTCTTTCCCTTAAATTTTTCTGAACCACAAAATTAAGAAATATGCATCATAAAATAACCAAATTGCTTGAAATTGTGTGAGGTATAAAATTCAGGTCTTTAATCTTCACCCTTTCTTTCTCTTTATCTCTTTCTTTACTTTTCCTCCTTCCTTCCTTTTATGTTTCTTCAAAATTATGAAAGTAACGTATGCTCATTGTAAAAACAAACAGTACACAATCATAGGAAGTATAAAGGAAACATTTAATTCCCATTTTTCCTTCCTGTCTCTTTCCTCCCCTTCCTATCTTCCTTATCTTCCTCTCTCTTGCTTTCTTCCTTTCTCCTGTCCTTTGATTTTTAAAATTATGTAACTAATTTATAATCTTTGTAAAATAAGCAAACAGTACAGAACATTATGGAAAAGTTCTCAAGCCCCACCCCCTTTCTTCAACCCACATTTTCATGCCTTATATATAGACTTACCTTATTCCTTTTTTTTTGGAGACAGTCTCACTCTGTCACCCCGGCTGCAGTGCAGTGGCGTGAACACAGCTCAATGCATCATCTGTCTCCCAGGTTCAAGTGATTCTCGTACCTCAGCCTCTCAAGTAGCTAGAATTATAGGCATGTGCCACCATGCCCAACTAATTTTGTATTTTTAGTAGAGACAGGGTTTCACCATGTTGCCCAGGCTGGTTTTGAACTCCTGGTCTCAAGTGACCCGGCTGCCTCAGCCTTCGAAAGTGCTGTGATTACAGGCATGAGCCACCATGCCCGGCCTTTATTCCTTTTAATGGTTGCATAGTATTCTGTTGTGTAAATGTCCCATGATTTATTTATTGGGCACCAGGTAAGTTTCTGAAACATACCTTGAAGTTGTTATAAAAGTTTAGAAGAAATGTAAGAAAAATATAAATTGGATTATTTGCTGCTGAAAATTCCATTTTATAGATAGCAATCATATCCATTTCTATAGTATTTTATGCTTTGAAAATTGCCTTCGAAGCATCATCTCATTTGATCCTCTTCGAGAGCAGCTCTGGGAAATAGGCAGATTATTATCTCCATTTTTACAGATAAGGAAACTGAGGCCCAGGGAAATTAAGGAAGAGAAATATGTATGGCCTCACAGCCAGTTACTGAATCTCAGCCTAGTCCTCTTATAGCACTATAAATTTAAGCTGCATTTCATTTTGCAAGTCATAAAAGATTTAGACACTGCCTTACTTCTAAGCTCATAGTTTAGAAAACCCATCCAACTCATACAAATTTCCTTATTATTCTAATGAGAATGGCGGTAGAATCCTTGGTAAATATGAAGAGCCTGATTAATGGCTGGTGTTCGTAGCAAGCCCAAGATTCATTTGACTTCCTAATTGGCTTCTGTTACATTAAATCTAAAGTGGGTCTATTCACTCCAAATCCCACTTGGAGGTAGAAAGAAATACAATAAGTTGCATTATCCTATAGAAAAGGAAGTGTTCAAATCAGTAGTAAATCATTCAGAAGTATATTTTATTTAAAATCAGAAATGCCCATCAGCACCCTACCACCAATTTTCTGTAACATATTTCAGTAGGATTTGCAGTTTTAACACCGTTTTGTTTGGAGAAAAGGGGGTTTCCAGTGCATTTTCCACATAAGACACTATAGTTACAATTAATTAATGAGAGAAGCTGGGTGAATGTAATGAAATGGTGATTAGATTTCTCTAAACGGATCTGCTTTAAAAATACAAATGATTTGATGAGTTACTTTTATCAACAAGGTCTTCTTGCATAACAGTCCTTCAAGAAATTTAGGATGATTACAACTACAAGTAGTTGAATTGAAGTTTGTGCATTAGGGTTGAAAGTAGCACACTTTGGTTTTTTGTTTGTTTGTTTGTTTGTTTTTGAGACAGAGTTTTGCATTTGTTGCCCAGGCTGGAGTGCAGTGGCACAATCTTGGCTCACTGCAACCTCCGCCTCCCGGGTCCAAGCAATTCTCCTGCTTCAGCCTCCCGAGTAGCTGGGATTACAGGTGCCCGCCACTAAGCCTGGCTAATTATTATTTTTTTTTTTTGTATTTTTAGTAGAGACGGGGTTTCACCATCTTGCCCAGGCTGGTCGCAAACTCCTGACTTCAGGTGATTCACCCGCTTCAGCCTCCCAAAGTGCTGGGATTACAGGTGTGAGTCACCACTCCTGGCCTCACATTTTGTAATTATGCGTTTAATGTCTGTCCTCCCCACAGGGCTAACTGTCCTATGATGGCAGATATCTGTGTCTTGTCTTCTCAGCACTGTATTCCCAGGGAGCAACACAGTGTCTGGCACACAGAAGGGATTCAATAAAATTTATTGAGCTAGTATATAGATAAATCCATCAGTGAGGTTTCAGCCAGGCTGGGTATCTCAGGTAAATGCCTATCATGTGGTTGGCTGACATGACTTTAAGCAATAGGAAAAAACCTTAGGTGGGATGCAAAGGAGAAGTGTGGTCACATACACTTAGAAATTGTCTTTTCTGAATCTGAGCTGGGCATATTTTTGACTTTTTAAACACAGACTTAGACAATGAAAGAGCACATCATATATCAGAAGCTTTATGGATTGATTCTCATGTCGAGTTTTATCTTTCTCTCAGGTAAGAAAACATATTCTTATTATCTCTTTCAATGTCTCATATATAGTAGGTTATAGAAATAAACCATTTGAAAAATACTGCCAGTGGAGATTTGCTGGGCTGCCTCTTAATGGTCACCTTTCGGTCAGTATGGTTACAGAAGAAGCTGAAGTGTCAGTAAGTGAATTCATTCATTCAGTATTCTGTACTACTGGTAGAGAACTGGCCTCAAGCAGGCAGTAACTTGGACTACTGCCTTTGACATGTCTTAAAGCAATTCTGAAATGCCAGTTGGCAGCTAATGCACACGTAACAGAAGATTTGGGTTTTCTTTTGGGCTGTTTCCTCTCCTCCATAATGCTTTGTTTAAAGCTGTCTGAAGCATTGTGATACCATCTTTCTATCTCCATTATATGTACATGGCAAGAATCACAGAATACAGATGGGGAAACTGAGGCGTGCAAACAGCTGGTAACAGATTCATAAAGCAATGGGCATATATTCTGGAAGCACCCAGACCTTCCCTAGACTCTATGACAGGAATGAAGATAATTTATCTCTATTTTGCAGTAGATAATTAAGACAATTCACTCAAGTAGCTGATAATTTAGAGACTTCAGGAGAAGGTCTTGGTAAACTGCAACCTTGTCCATATTAAGTAAATTCAGTTGATAACATTGCTCATTTAGCACATAAGTACTTAGCTAAAATGTCATAAATGCCAGTGAGTGACAATGCCTGATGAAATTGACCTGGGGTTTACTTTGAATGGTCCTCAGGTGTAAGAGCAAATCTGCAAAAATACCAAATCATCATCACCGTCAAGAGCAAACACTGGCTTCTTGCTGCATGTAGAGCCTAATGGGGAACCATGTTTCTTATAACAGAGATTGAAATGGGGCCCACGGGGTACAGTGGCAACTTTGTCACCTGGCCTGACCTACCTGCTAAGAAGTTGATTTATTTTTCCTCTGCCTGTTTCCTCAAGGGCAAGAAACTATATTTTCCTAATTTCTTTATCCAAAGCATCCAACACAGGCCTTGACACAGTTTAGGCACTTGGTTCATATGTGCTGATTTAATGAATTCATGCAATTTTAAATGATGAAAACTTTCAACACCTGTATGGTGGTGGGGTATATGATACAAACTCCATTGGGTTTTTGTGAAGGGCTACGGGACATGGTATAGAGCAATCTAGAATAGTGGAATATAGGAATCTAGTGTAGTCATGGAATAAAAAGTGAAGAGTGTGTGGTACTGAAAAGTTTGCATGGGTTTGCGAGGAATGTCACTGGTCAATGAAAATTATTATTATTATTATTATTGTTATTTTGAGACAAAGCCTCGCTTTGTTGCCCAGGCTGGAATGCAGTGACACGATCTTGGCTCACTGCAACTTCTGCCTCCCAGATTCAAGCAATTCTCCTGCCTCAGCCTCCTGAGTAGCTGAGATTACAGGCGTCTGCCACCATGCCCGGCTAATTTTTGCAATGGTCAGTGAAAATTATGATAGATGTGCAGGTCCTCAACCTGAAGAGGTCAATTTAAAGCAGTCACGAGGTTTTCCAGACTGTTTAAGTCTCAAATTCATGAGTCAAACAAGGTTTTTTTGTAGGTTATCAAACACTCAATTATAATTGTTCTTTGATTGCCAAGAAATTCATTACTTTCTTCTTGGAAAAAAAAAAAGACCCTGTCCTTGGAAACAACAGCATAACTAAGGTTCAGTTCCCTTCAGGCTCCAGATGAGTCACCAGCCTCCCAACTGTGAGGGTCATTACTGGGGAGAGATTAAGGCCAGATTAAGCAGAGGGTGACTCAGAGATGCTCTAACTGGGAGGAGCCAGAGTGTGGAGCAAAACTGTCTCCATAGAAGAATATT
Source organism: Colobus angolensis palliatus (assembly GCF_000951035.1). Classification (NCBI taxonomy): domain Eukaryota; kingdom Metazoa; phylum Chordata; class Mammalia; order Primates; family Cercopithecidae; genus Colobus; species Colobus angolensis. Next base: position 1,994,962 of record NW_012116077.1, read on the forward strand.
AAGGGTTGAAAAGGAGAAACCAAATCTGTATTAAAGTCTATGGGGTTAGAGCAGAGCCAGAAAGAAGAGATGAAGACTGAGGTCAAGAGCTGAATAGTTGCAGAATGGAGCAGGAGATAAAAAATAAGGCATAAATGAGAGAAGAGGGCCTAGGACTTAGGCTGTACAAGGGACTCAGTTTCCTAGTGCTCTGTCTTAGTCTGCTCAGGTTGCCAAAACAAAATATCATAGATTGGATGGTTTAAACTATGGGCATTTATTTCTCATGGTTCTGGAGGCTGAGGGTTCAAGATCAAGGCCAGATGATTCAATTCTTGGTGAGGGCCCTCTTCCTGGTTTGTAGACAGCTGCCTTCTCTCTGTGTCCTCACAAGGCTGAGACAGAGAGAGAGCTCTGCTTTCTTCCTCTTCTATAATGGCACTAATCCCATCATAGGGGCTCCACCTTCATGCCCTCATGTAAACCTAATTACTTTCCAAAGGCCACACCTCCAAATACCAACACATTAGAGGTTGGGGCTTCAGCATAGGATTTAAGGAGAGGGGGAAACAAATATTCAGTCCATAACATGATTTTCCTCTTAATGGTGCTGGCTATTGGCTATGTAATAGGTATGGGTAGGTTTGGGTTGAAGACATAGGGCTATAGTAGTTGTCCTAAGGTCTTGCTCATACCATGTATACACACACACACACACACTCACATCTCAAGTGGAGTAGGACAGGCTTTGCTGGCTGAAAGAGTGTAACGTGTTCTGGAGCATTCTTGAGTTGGGAGACTGGGGTTTTGTGACGTTCTTGAGGTGGGAGGCTGGGTTTTTGAGGCACCTAGCCTCTAGAGTCAGTAACTTTTTCTCCTATATTGGATAGTCAATTAGTCAATCTGGGCCGGAATGAACTTTCCTGAGAAGTTGTCACATATGCAGAGACAACCTGACCAGGAATCCTTTTGACACAGGATAACCCCAGAGCCATGTCAGAAAATCAGTCTTTATGCTATAGAGAGAAACTAGGTTGGGGGAGTCAGGACACAGTAGGAGTGTAGAGGTAAAGAAGTTCTTCTGAAAGGTGTTTGTGTAGCCAGGGTTCAGAAAAAGCCCTATCTTTTGTTTTTTAAAAAAATTTTATTTTTTAAATTTTAAATAGACACAGGATCTTGCTATATTGCCCAGACTGGTCTTGAACTCCTGAGCTCAAGTGATCCTCCCACCTCAGCCTCCCAAAGTGCTGGGATTACAGGCGTGTGCCACCCTGCCTGGTCTACCTTTTCTTGAGAAACTGATTCCAAGAGAAGGGAGAAGTGGAGGATAAACTTTGAGTAGAAACTCTAAATTTCTATATGAATTCAAGAGTTGAGCTGCCCAATATGGTAATTACTTGCAACATGTGGCTAGGTTTTAATTAATTAAAATTAAGTTAAATTAAAAATTCAGTTCTTAGGAACACAAGCCAGATTTTAAGTGCTCAGTAGCTACAGGTGGCTGGTTGCTACCATATCAGGCAGTGCAGATACAGAACATTTCCGTATCACAGAAAGTTTTATTAGACAGCACTGTTCTAGAAGGTTGTAGAGGCTGGCATTTGAGAAAAGACATTTGTTTTAAACAGTTTTATTGGGCTGGGTGTGGTGGCCCATGCCTGTAATCCCAGCATTTTGGGAAGCCAAGGCAGGTGGATCACTTGAGCTCAGGAGTTTGAGACAGCCTTGGCAATATGGCAAAACTCCATCTCTACTAAAAATACAAAAATGAACCGGGCGTGGCGGCATGCACCTGTAATCCCAGCTACTTGGGAGACTGAGACACAAGAATCGTTTGAACCCAGGAGGTGGAGGTTGCAGTGAGTCAATATCGCGTCATTGCACTCCAGCCTGAGCAACGGGAGTGAAACCCTGTCCCCAAAACAAAATAAAATAAAATAAAATAAAATAAAATAAACCCGTTTATTGAAATATAATTTACATACCTTACAATTCACCCATTAAAAGTATACAATTCAATGGTTTTCAGTATATTTACAGTGGTGCAACCATTACTACTATCTAATTCCAGAACATTTTTATAACCCCCAAAAGAAATACCATACTCTCCGTTCCTCCCACAGCACTCTAGGCCTTGGCAATCAGTAATCTCTTTTCTGCCTCTATGAATTTGCCTATTCTGGACATTTCAAATAAATGGAATCATACAATATGCAGCCTTTTGTGACTGGCTTCTTCCACTTTACACAATGTTTTCAAGGTTCATCCATGTGGAGCATGCATCAGCAGTTCATTTATTTTTATTGCCGGACAATATTCAATGGTGTGGGTATGCCTCATATTTTTTTCCATTCACCAGTTGATGGACATTTGAGTTGTTTCTACATTTTGACTATTATGAATAATGCTGTATGAACACTTGTGTGCAAGTTTTGTGTGGACATATGCTTTCATTTCTTTTGTGAATATACCTAGGAGTGGAATTGCAGAGTCATATGTAACTTTATGATTAACATTTTGAGGAGCTCGCAGACCATTTTCCAAAGAGGCTGCATCATTTTACATCCCCACTAGCAGTGTATGAAGGTTCTGATTTCTCCACATCCTCGCCAACACTTGCTATTGTCTGTCTTTTTGATCATAGCCATCCTATTGGAAATGAAGTGATACTCCACTGTGGTTTTGATGTGCATTTTCCTATGACTATTAAGCATTTTTTCATGTGTAAAACCAGATATTTTGTCTAACAATACTCAAAGCATTTCACCTGGGAAATTATGCCTTCTGGACTCTGAAGCATACGTTCTTTCTTTTTTATTTTTTCAGATACATATTTCCTTGAGTTGGCACAGGCATAGCACATTTGTCCAGCATAGGACAGATGAAAAAGGCTCATATGATAGCCTGTTTGAGTTTCAGCATGTCATGTAGGAGGGTGACTGACCACCATACTCTGTCTCAGGTTAGCAAGTTTTACAAATTTCCTTCATCAACAGTAAAAATATTGATAGGGAACTGCATAGGCTGAAAAGTAGGTCTGAAATACTGTTTTCCCCATGTTGTTCATCGCCCAGAGGTGGATGGGCTTCTACGATTCTTGGCTTGGATTTTTGTTACCTAGGTACTTTTGAGTTGGTCTATCAAGGTAGGGCTTCTAGGAGCTGTTAGCATCACAACATAGAGACCTCAGTAGAGGGCCCTGTAATTCCGCTGCCAGGTAATAATCAGCAGTCTTTCCTCTTCCGGAAATGGCTCCTCTGCACACAGCTTTATGCAAACTTAGGAGCCGTCTTTCGTTCTTCCCTTTCTCTCACCCTCCACATCTAATCCATTAAGTCTTGTTCATGCCACCTCAAAAATACATCCCAAATCGGACTGCTTTCTTTTCTTTTCTTCTCTCTCTTTTTAAACCATTTTAACTGTCTCCGCCATGGGCTGAGCCACCATCATTTTCTGTTGGCTGACTTCAGTAGCCTCCTAATGGTCTCCCTGCTTTCACTCTTGCTCTACTACAGTCTATTCTCCACACAGCAGCCAGAGTGATCCTTTAATATATCAAGTCAGATCATACCACTGTTTTACTCAAAACTTGCCAATAAGTTCCTATTAAAATTAGAACATAATTCAAACTTTTTAATGAGACCTAAAAAGCACTACATGATCTGATCTCCCACTGCCTCTTGCACTTCACTTACTACCATGCTTCCTCTTTCTCCCTCTGCTCCAGACACACTGGTTTCCTACTATTCCATAAACACACCAAGAAAAGTCCCACCAAAAGGCCTTTGCACATACTGTTACCCATGTCTGGGTCACTCTTATTCCACATCTATGTATCCTGTCTCTTTTTCATCCCTTGGGACTAAGCTAAAATGACTCTCAGAGAGGCCTTTCTTAACTATCCTACATAATGTAGACATTTCCTTTCCCCTCATCTCTGCTTTTACCATTAACTAACTCATCAACCTGTCAATTTCCTTCAGAGTACTGTATGTAATTTGTGTTTTTTCCTTTACTTGTTTATTGACTGCATCAGTCCCTGGAATGTAAGCTGACGAGGTCAGGGACCTTGTGTGTTATGTCTACTCTATTACTGCACTCTAACACTGACACATAGTCAATGCTCAGTGACCATCACTGTTGAGTAAATAAATTTTTTCAGGGAGCTTCTGGCTTTATGAGTAAGGACATCTATTTTTTTGGGTGAGACATGGGCCTTGAATCCAAGAGTTGAAGGAACAATCACATGACCTATGTGAGGATAATTCCTCTGTCTCCTATGCCAAGAACTCTTGGCAGACCACATATGGAGTCAGTAGCCTAGGTACTAGAGGAAGGGATGTGTTGGACAACTCTGTGGCTGGCGATTGGTGGTAGAAATGAGGATTGGTGGTAGAAAGAAAGGACACTTCTATATCTGGTAGGCCTGGTTTATCTAAGGATTAGCCTGGTTATAAGACCAGTGGAAAGTGTGGGCAGTGGGTGGCAGATAGTAACTCTGATTCTCTGTGGTTGTTCACACTATGGCCATGGTGATGTGGGTAATGGAGCTCCCCAGTGTCCGGCGCCTATTGATTATATCTACTCAGACAGCCATGGGGCTGCTAGACCAGGGCCTGGTCTACAAAGTTTTTCAGTACTCCAGAATGTTGAATTCCAAGGACTTATGATTCTAAGAGCCAGAAGACTCCCTGCTCAGGTGAGTATCTGCTCACCTGCCCTTTTATGAGTGGGTAGTGACACTTCCCAGATGAGGCAGGCATGGAGTAGCCTTGGTAGAATGCTCACTCTCAGAGTGGCCAGATTCTTCAAAGTATAAACACAACTGATGCCTCTGGTGGACCCTTTTTCTCAAATCTGCTCTGCCTCCTCACCTTGCTCTCATAGGTTTTACCAGGTGGTTAGCTGGGTTCTGAGCCTTACACAGTGTTGAGTCAAGTTGTGTCTTCCCAGCATTCATATGTTGAAGTCCTAACCCTCAGTACCTCAGAATGTGATCTTCTTTGGAAATAGGGTTATTGAAAATATAATTAGTTAAGATAAAGCCATACTGCAGTAGAGTGGGCCCCTAATCCAATATTATTGGTATCTTTATAAGAAGAAAAAGTGTGGACATAGATATGCACACAAGGATATCACCATGTAAAGATGAAGGCAGATATCGGGGTCATGTGCTTACAGGCCAAATAATAGCACATATTGCTACAAAACCACCAGAAACTGGGAAAGAGGCATAGAACAGATTCTCTCTTATAGCTCTCAGAAGGAACCAACCCTGCTGACACCTTGACCTTGGGCTTCTAGCCTCCATAACTGTGAGATGATACATTTCTGTTGTTTAAACCATGCAGTATGTGGTATGTTGTTAGGGCAGCCCTGGCAAACTGATGACACAGACACTGATGCTCTGGCAAGCTCGTTGGGTTAGAATTAAAAAAGAGGAAAGTAGGTTATTTCATGGGGAAGAAACAGTGACCAGATCACGCCCAGAGTACCTAACCACGGAAGAACCTCATTTGTCCTTTTCCCTGAAGGTAGTGGAGGACAGTGGACCTGGAATCACAGTCCCCCAAATTTTGAAACACTTGAACATTTTAAGGAGAAACTTTGCCCTCTAAGAAAGGGTAGAAAAAACTGTATAGGATATGTCTGATGTTACTTAATGCTCTCATAAGCAGAACACAAAGGGATTTTTGCTGGAAAAAACCATTCAGATTGTCTGTCTCTTAGAGTTTTAAACCTTTTCTCTCTGACTTTTTATTTTGTTTATTTATTTTTGAGACAGAGTTTTGCTCTTGTTGCCCAGGCTGGAGTACAGTGGCATGATCTCGGCTCACTGTAACCCCTGCCTCCTGGGTTCAAGTGATTCTCCTGCCTCAGCCTCCCAAGTAACTGGGATTAAAGGTGTCTGCCACCACACCTGGCTACTTTTTTATTTTTAGTAGAGATGGGGTTTTGCCACGTTGGCCAGGCTGGTCTCAAACTCCTGAACTCAGGTGATACGCCTGCCTCTGCCTCCCAAAGTGCTGGGATTACAGGGGTGAGCCACCACACCTGGCCTTACTCACTGACTTTTAAAATGAATGTATTTATTACTTTTGGGGTCTGACAGGCAGAGAGAATTCTCCCTTGATCTTTTGCTAATAGTTCCCTAAAACAGAGGGCAGAGCACGAGTTCAGTATACAGTTCAGAACTTCTCATTCTATGCCAGATGCTTCATCCCTGATACCTTTGCACAAGGGACAGCACTCCATCTGCCCACCCGTTAGCCTCCAACTCAGTGCCCTAATACAGGATACAATTATTTATTCAGTAAACAGCTACAAAGGACCTACCCTGTGCCAATGAAGTTGGACCTCCCCATCTCACACTGTACATGAAAATTAACTTGAAATGAATGAAAGACTTAAATGTAAGAACTGAAACTATAACATTCTTAGAGGAAAGCATAAGGGAGAACCTTCACAACCTTTGGTTTGGCAATGGATTCTTAGAAATGACACCAAAAGCGGCCGGGCGCGGTGGCTCACGCCTGTAATCCCAGCGCTTTGGGAGGTCAAGGCGGGTGGATCATGAGGTCAGGAGATTGAGACCATCCTGGCTAACATGGTGAAACTCCGTCTCTACTAAAAATACAAAAAATTATCCGGGTGTGGTGGCACATGCCTGTAGTCCCAGCTACTCGGGAGGCTGAGGCAGGAGAATCACTTGAACCTGGGAGGCAGAAGTTGCAGTGAGCCGAGATTGTGCCGCTGCACCCCAGCCTGGGTGACAGAGTGAGACTCTATCTCAAAAAAAAAAAAAGAAGAAGAAATTACACCAAAAGCATGAGCAATAAAAGAAAAATTCAATACTTTGAATTTCATTAAAATTAAAAACTTTTACACATCAAAAGACACTATCAAGAAAGTGAAAAGACAATACAGAATGGGAGAAAATATTTGCAGGTCATATATCTGATAAGGTTCTAGTATTCAGAATATACGAAGAATGCTTACAACTCAAGGAGAAAAAGACAAGCCACCCAACTAAAAATGAGCAAAAGACTTGAACATGTATTTCTCCAAAGAGTCTATGCAAATGACAACAAACATATTTTAAAAAATTCTCAATGTCATCAGCCATTAGGGAAACACAAATCGAAACCACAATGAGATACTACTCCGTAACCTCTAGGATGACAATAACATTATTATTGGAAAACAACAAGTGTTGGCTAAGATGTGGAGAAATTGGAGCCCTCATACATTGCTGGTAGGAATATATAATAGTACAGCTGCTGGGAAAAACAGTTTGACTGTTACTCAATAAGTGAAACATAGAGTTACTATACAGCTTAGCAATTCTACTCTTACATTTATACCCCAAATAAATGAAAACATGTGTTCAAACAAAACAAATGGCATGCATGTTCATAGCAGCACTATTCATAGTAACCAAAAGATAGAAACAATCCAAATGTCTATTAACGTGAATCAATAAACAGAATGTGATATATCCACATAATGGAATCTTATTAAGCCGTGGAAAAGGATGAAGTACTGATACATGGTACAACATGGATGAACATTATGCTAAATGAAAGTAGCCAGACATGAAAGGACACATATTATCTAACTCTCTTTATATAAAATGTCCAGAACAGGCAAATCCAGAGACAAAAAGCAGATTAGTGGTTGCCAGGGGCTGGAAGGGAGGGGCAAATTGAGAGTGAGTGCTTAATGGGTACAGGGTTTCCTTTTTGGACGATGAAAATGTTCTGGAATTAGATAATGGTGATAGTTGTACAACATTATGAATATGCTAAATACCACTGAATTGTAGACTTTAAAATGGTTAAAATGGTAAATTTTATGTTATATGAAATTTCCCAGTACAAATAAAATTGTGCTTGGCACTCCTAGGGCAGTAATAGTAATTTAAGTGAGATTTATGATGAGTTTTTCCTAACATGGAAAACACTTATGCTATGAGTGAGAAAAGCAGGGGACCCAATTTTCCTTACAATATGATCTCAGCCTCACAAAAACAAGCACAGTCTGTGCACAGAAAAAAACTGAGGAAATATACCAAAATGTTAATGGTGATTATCTCTGGGTGGTGGGACTCTCTGGCTGGCTTTGTTTTCATCTTTTTACTTTCTAATACTTTTCAGTTTTTCTTTAAGAAAATATGTACACTATTACTTTTATAATGGAAAAAACACCTAAAAAAAAAAGTAAGGAAGACAATAAATGTCATTTAAAATAAAAGGAAACAGTGGATAGAGGCGAAGAGACACAGAGGAGCCAAATCAAGAGAGAACACGCTTCAGGGGAGCAATCATGCAATTTGGACTTGAAAATTGCCAGGGAACAGATGGCAGCATCTAAGCAGACATCTGCAATGGATAGCGAAATCATATGCAAAGACACAAGTGGCCTTTGAAGCAGGCCCTTGAGAGGCCCGGCAGAGAACGCTGCTTGCCTAGCCAAACAGAAGGGCAAAGCCCTTCTCCATCTTGTCACAGTCTGGCCTCCTCAGAGTCCTGCTAGAGGCCCAGAGGCTGCGGTGGGGCTCAGCTCAGGTGGGCTTCCATGTGTGAGGGTGCATAAGAGGTTGTGGAGGAAGGAAGAGGCTTCTAATAGTCCCCTAGGCAAACATTGTGACTGAAATTTACATGGGGTTTCACAGTTTATAAACATTCTCACACACATAATCTCAATGTTAGTTATGATTGCATCACCTTTTACCATGGCCCTATGAAGTAGGCAGTTGTTATTCCCATCTTGCTATGGAAGAATGAGGCACGGAGAAGTGATATGAGCTATTTATTTAACTTTTATATAGTGCTCTGTATGTGCCAGACACTGTGCTGAGAGCTTTCACAGGCATCTGTTACCTACGTTCACACAGCTAGTAAGAGGCAGACCTGGGATTCAAATTTGGCTTTTTAGACTGCACTACACCACATTTCTGTTTATGTCTAAGCAGAATTTACCTATATCTGTAGAATCTTAAGTAAGGCCACAGTGATTCTATCTATCTATCTATCTATCTATCTATCTATCTATCTATCTATCTATCTGTCATCTTCCATCTGTCTACCTATCCACTCATCCATACCTCTCTCCATCCATTCATCTATCTATCCATCCACCCATCCATCTTTATTTTTCTGATTATAAGTGTAATACATGATTTTTTAAAACACGCAAATATGCTGAAATAAGTAACATAGGAAGTAAAAAATTTTCCTAAATTTCACACCTAAAGATAAGCATTCTTAACTGTTTAATATGTGCTCTTCCAGACTTTTTTCTCTGGGCATACTACCTGCATATTTTTCTTTTATTTTTTAATAGGATAATACTGCACCTGCACTTAATGTAACTCCCATTTCACACAATAGTAAGCCTTGAAAAACTCTCCATGACTGTAGAGGCCTATCTTGTTTGTTTCACTATTCCATTGTATAGAGGTAGCAATTTTCCTAAATAGTCACTTATTGATAGACATACAGGTTTGTCAATTGTTCTTGATTATAAACAATGCTGCAATAAATATCATTGTACTCTCATCTTTGTCTATCTGTATACTTGTCTAAAATGAATTGGTAGAAATGAAATTGCTGGGTCAAAGGATACACACAATTATATACAATTAAGATTGCCGTAGATAATGGCAAATTGCCCTTCAGAAAAAAAATACTTAATTGGCAATCCCACTAGCAGTGTGTAAGAGTGACTCATTTTCCCACAGGCTTGCCAACGCTGGATATTCTGTCTTCTAAAATTCTATCAACAAAGCAGGCAAAAATGGTGTCTTCTTATTGTTTTAATTTGTGCTTAAAAGTAGTAAGGTGGCATCTTTTTATAGTATTGGCCTTTATATTTCTGCTTTTGTAAATTGCTTTTTCCCATCTTTTGTCAACTGGTTTTAAATTAGTATACTGCAGGCTGGGCATGGTGTCTCACACTTGTAATCCCAGCACTTTGGGAGACCGAGGTGGGAGGATTGCTTGAGCCCAGGAGTTCAAGACCACACCAGCCTAGGCAACATAGGGAGACATCGTCTCTGAAAAGAATTTAAAAATTTGCCAGGCGTGGTGGCACGCACCTGTGGTTCCAGCTAATTGGAAGGCTGAGGTGGGAGGATTGCTTGAACTTGGAAGGTCAAGGCTGCAGTGAACCATGTTCATGCCACTGCATTCCAACCTGGGCAAGAGACTGAGACCCCCTCTTAGAACAAAAAATCAAAAACTAAATTAGTATACTGCAGAGAGGAGAGGCCCTTGTAGACCATGTGAGATTATGATGCATTCTCTTTTAAGGTGCAACTAAGTCCTGGAGATTTATGCTCACCATAAAACCAGTTCTTAAATGTATTTGACGTCATTTCGGAGGGCTGAACAGAAAGGCAGTTAACCAACAATAATTGAGACTTGGGTTTCATATCACTTATTGTCTTGTGGGATCAACTCTTGATTTATTAGTCACACGGAAGATTATAAAGTAATATAATCACATAAGCCAGGGACAGAAATAAGCATTTGCTCATTCATCACTGGATAGTTCAGAAATAACTCCCTGGCAGGTGGATAGTATGAGTTCCTGCACATGGGAGTGTGTGATGCAGGTGAAATGTATATGAGTGTGTATGGGGGCAGGCATATGCATGTTATTGTTTGCTTTTGGAGAATGTCCACTAGAGGAATGGAGGGAGAGAATACTATATGGTCAGAGAATGTCTGGAAGCTTTTGTTTGGCGGCATCTCCCAGAAGCAGGGAAGTATTTACTTCCTGCTAGCCTCTGTAGTGCTCTGTTACGGCTGTCACTGTTTTAGAGTGGTGGTCCCAACATTACAACTCTAATTCAGGGACTGGTTACAATTCCAATTCTGCCACAAAGCTCTTTATCTTCCGGCTTAGGCTGTACTGGCACTGGAATTAGGTTAATAATTAGATAATCCTCAGATATTTACCTAGTAGACTGGGGGTGTAAGGTTTGTAGTGGTGATAGTATCATCACTCATATGTAGCTTCTTGTGAGACAAAGGGCACATCCAATGTAAAGTTTCATAGATACTGCCAAATTACTTACCAAAAGACTGTACCCAATGGACACGTCCTTCAGCAATGTTTGACAAGGTTTTGCATATATCATCTCACTTAATCTTCAAATAATCTTGTAAAGTCATTAGGGAGAGGCTATTATCTGGCATAGACTGTAATGTGAATGGCAGCCCTTAAAGTTGAATGGGCATACAACGCTGTGGCCCCAAATCTCCACTTTACTGAAGCAAACATTGAGGTATCAGGAGGATATGTTACTTGCTCAAAGTTCCACAGCTGATGAGTGTCAGGGCATGAATTTCAACCCAGGCTGTCTGACTCCAGAGCCAATGGTAACTGAAGTCTACGGCCATCTTGAAACCACTGCAGTGCCCTTGGTGAGGAGACAGAAGGAGGCCATCAGGATGCACTCAGGGCAGTGCCATGTCTTCCATTCCCGAGTACAAACAAGTCCCAGAGTTTCAGTATCGTCCAGCTGGTTGTTCTTCAGGCCTTTGTCAGTGCCTTTCAGTGAGAGGAGCAGTCCCCAGAGACAGAATAAATTAGATCATTTGGCTCAGGAAAAGGCATTGGAGAAACAAATTGCTGTTGCACCATGAATACAATAAGGCACTTAGGTGGGAGGAAATAGTTCTCTTTTGATTATATGAGTGAGGATTATGTGTAGCAAATTTGAATTCCAAGCTGCCTTTTCGTTGGCCTCTTCCCCACCCTTTCACTAGCCATACACTTCTAACTGCCTCTCCAAGCTGTCCAGCTGGTATGTGCTCTGGGAACACTAATCTAACTTTTCATATTAGTCCAGGCAAAATATAATTAGGAAGAAATTCTTCTGCCAAAACAAAAATCACATGCTAATGTCAAATAGAGATGATTTTTTACATCTACTATTTTTGTTTATTTGGACCAGTATTGACTCCCAATTATATTGTATAATCCAGATTTGACCGTATTGCCAAATACAATAAAACAATTTTTAACAGAAATTTCATTTGTTTTCTCTTTCCCCTCCCCCAAATTTGGACAGATACACTTTCACTAAAAGGAAAAAAGCTGGATTTTTTTGGAAGAGGTGACACATATGTAAGCCTGATAGATACCATTCCTGAACTCAGCCGATTCACAGCATGCATTGATCTGGTATTCATGGATGACAACTCAAGGTATTGGATGGCCTTTTCCTATATTACAAATAACGCCCTCCTGGGCAGAGAAGACATAGACCTTGGACTTGCAGGAGACCATCAGCAGCTAATACTATACAAATTGGGAAAGACCTTTACTATCCGTCACCACCTGGCTTCATTTCAATGGCATACAATATGCTTGATATGGGATGGTGTGAAGGGCAGATTAGAACTCTTCCTGAATAAAAAAAGGATACTGGAAGTAACGGATCAACCACACAACCTGACACCTCATGGGACTCTGTTCCTAGGGCACTTTCTCAAGAATGGGAGCAGCGAGGTTAAAAGCATGATGCATAGCTTTCCTGGCAGCTTGTACTACTTTCAACTCTGGGACCACATCCTGGATAACGAAGAGTTTATGAAGTGTTTAGATGGAAATGTAGTTAGTTGGGAAGAAGACGTTTGGCTTGTCAACAAGATCATCCCAACTGTTGACAGGACACTGCGTTGCTGTGAGTAACTTATCAACTTTTTTCCTTAGCAAGGGTAGTGTTGATGCAGTACTCCTCTGCTCGCAGTGGCCCCAGGTTGCTAGTTTTGTCATCACTTTTTAATGAGGAGCACATTTTGTTTTCTTTTATCTTTATTTTGATATGATTTCAAACTTATAGAAAGATTGGAAGAATAGTATAGAAGAACACACACACACACACACACACACACACACACCCCACTTATTTGTTTCTAAGTCATTTGAGAGTAAGTTGCAGGCGAAATTCTTTGTTACCCCTAAATATCTCAGTGTGTATTTCCTAAGAATAAGGAATTCTCTTACTTAACCACTTTATAATGATCAAAATCAGAAAATTTGATGTTGATACAATACTAATATCTAATTCACATTTCACATTCATATTTAGCCAATTATCCTAGTAATTTCCTTTGTAACTATTTTTTGCTTGCCCCAGGATCCGACTCAGGATCACACATTACATTTAGTTGTCATGTCTCTTTAGACTACTTTGGAATAGATTCTCTGCCTTTCCTTGTCTTTCATGACCTAGACATTTTTAGCATACAGTCCAGTTACTTTGTTTCTCAATTTATGTTTGTCTAATAGTTCCTCATAATTAGATTCAGGCTATGAATTTTTGGTAAGAATACCACAGAAATGATGTTATATTCTTCTCAGTGCATCACATCAGTAGACACATGGTGACAATTTGTCTCATTATTCATGATAACTTTGATCACATGATTTCAGTGATCTCTGTCAGATTTCTCTACCATAAAGTTATTATTTTTTCCCTTGTAATTGTTGAGTAATTTCTGGGGAGATATTTGGAGGTTAAATATCCCCTTCTTAACATAATTTCACCCAATAGGTTTTACATCTATTCATGATTCTTGCCTGATTCACTAATCACTATGATGTTTGCAAAATTAGTTTGCATTCTACTGTAAGAAAGAGCTTTTTCTTCTTCCATAGTTATGTGTCTATTTATTTAAGACAAAGGGTCTCACTCAGTTGCCCAGCTAGAGTGAAGTGGCATGATCATAGCTCACTTCTGGGTGGGCTCAAGTGGTTTTCCTGCCTCAGCCTCCCAAAGTGCTGGGACAGTTGTAAGCCACCACACCCAACCTTATTTATGTGTTTATTTATTTGAACATGAACTCACAGATTCTTATTTTATTCAATGGGCTGCAATCTGTTACTATCATTTATTTTGACGTTCAAATTGGTCCAGGGCTGGTCAGTGAGAGTTCTTCAGTCTGGTTCTTGTGTCCTTTTGACACGTTCCCCATCATTCTTTGAGCATTTTCTTACTCTCTGGCACAACAAGATGTTCCAGGCTCTTCTTGTACGTTTTCTGCTCAGCCCAAGGAGCCATCATTTTACTAAGGCATCCCTGTTCCTTTTAGTGGGGAATGGTATTTATAAACCAATTTATTTTTTCTTCTGAGAGCAATTATGATATTGGAGAACTGTTTGGAATGAAGTTCTTGTAAGGAAACTGGCTTCTTGGAATTGCACCTGTATTTGTCTCCTCTCGAGTTTGGGGAAGGAAGGATGAGATTGCTTTTCTCTACATAATCCCACTCTGCTCTCAAATCCAGTCCTCTCCACTATCAGCAGCAGCAGTCTTCAGCATGGGTAGTCAGTGACAATAGCATCAAGACAAGATTTTTTTGCATTTCCCGAAATATTCACTTATTCTTGAAGGAGTATTATTGGCTGTTCTTATGGTTTTTTTTTCTTTCCAGGAGGAAAGGAATAGGGGCTAGATCCATGCCTAAAAGGGCTCTCTCAGACTAAGGGCATATGTTTTCACCAACAGTCTGGATGCTATTTGAGTTAACAGCAGAGGCACATTCCAGGGGATTTCTGTTTCTCTGAGATTAGACTAATGCAAAGGAACAGGAAAGCTATTCCTTTGTGCTACTACCAAAGGTATTTGGTTTTTCTCTTTTCTGAGGCCTTAAAAATAAAACAGAATATTCCTAGCTGGCTCTGATTACAAAACTGAGCTACAGACTAGTAGATTAAGCCTGAACAGCTCACCCAAAGCAGTTTAAAGTAACTTTATTTTTGATCTAAGGAACCAGAAGTATGGCCTTATATCCATGTGCTCAGCAGTGGTCTTTTAAAACCAAATCTGGCCAGTTAATGGCCATGAGTTTTCCTACCACTTTGTGAGCAGATAGCTAAATCTAACTGCTGTGTTAAAGTACTAGACAACCCTCTTTTATTTTGCTCTTTTGTACACTTTTTAAAAATTTTTATTTATATTTATTTATTTATTTTTTTGAGACGGAATCTTGCTGCAACACCCAGGCTGGAGTGTAATGGTGCCATCTCATCTCACTGCAACTTCTGCTTCCCGGGTTCAAGTGATTCTCCTACCTCAGCCTCCCGAGTAGCTGGGACTACAGGCACGTGCCACCATGCCTGGCTAATTTTTGTGTTTTTAGTAGAGACAGGGTTTCACCGTATTGGCCAGGCTGGTCTCGAACTCCTGACCTCAAGTGGTCTGCCTGCCTCGCCCTCCCAGAGTGTTGGGATTACAGGCATGTGCCACTGCACCCGGCCTCTTTCATACACTTTTTAATGGACGACCATCCTCTGGGTCTGATTGAATCATGGTGGGCATAATGCACAATCTAACATAAGAAACAAGGAAATTATCACCTCAAACAAACAAAAAAGGTAGTAAATGTTCCTCTACTATTCAGATCTCTTTGAGTGTTCTTTCCAAACCTTGGACCAGGAGTTTCTAATCTGGGGGCCAGAATGGCCTTGAAGGAGTTGACAAAGCCCCTGAAATTACAACACCCTAAAAATACAGGGCAGATTTTTTTTCAGAGGGTGCAGTCTATAGTTTCTATCACATGCTAACATATTATGGTAATTGGTGCCTTTTACTAAGTTCTTACCGTGTGCCAGGCATTTTATAGAGGAGGAAATAGGGGCTCAGAGAGGTTGAGTAAATTGCCTAATGTCACCAATCAAATAAGTAGTATAGCTGGGGTTTGAACAGACTGGTCTGGTTGCAAAGCACATGTTCTTTTCACTTCCCACCATACAGGACTATCTCAAGTCAGCCTGTGGCCCCCAAAATGTTATGCTATATTACTATGTCTTAGAAGCTTCCTTTGGAGGTAATGGCTGGTCTGATAATTCACCTGGGGAAATTAGGCTACTAGCTGCAGTCATTGCCTGCCTCACCACTGAAGGATCTGTAAAATACCACAGAATTTCACCTATTTCGATTTTGGCTGTATGACATCTGGGACAAAGGGGGCAATATATGAATAAATATGAGTGATTACAACATGTCTAGCTTCAGTTTTTGCCTAATAAATTGATATTTATGGCCCATAAAAGGATTATGACCTTTAAAAAATAAGTTTTAATGAGCACATTGCTAGGTTACAAATCTCAATAAATCTATTTACACATAAATTATATATATATATTTATATATTCATGAGAACAAGGCTTTTGGGGGACATTGCCTGAAAAACATGAACCCTACCTGGGTTTAATAAACAAGTATTCACTATAGTTGGAAATGTCTTGGAATATTAAACAACATGGTGGTAAATAATAACAGTGAAATTTCTAGTCGTTAGAAATTTAGCTTTCAAGTAGTTTTTAAGCATCTTTTCCTTATTTTTAAAAATTACAAATGTAATACATGTGCTTGTGAATAAAATATATTTAAACAATACAAAAGCATATGAAATATCAAGTAAAACCTACCCTTCACTATCCTCTTCACAGAGGTGTCTGTTAAAAAATTTTTTTCCGTGGGTTTATAATAAGTGTGTGCATGTATGTGCATGAGTGTATACAGTTTTAAAATCAAAAATAATATATACATACATGTTGTTCTGCAACTTGGTTTATTTTAACTTAATACTGTCATGGACAGACACATAAGTATATTTAGAGCTGGTTTTAGGGCCACATATATTCCATGTAACATAATTTACATGTAACATAATTTATTTAACTCACCATTGATGGCCATTTAAGTTGCTTTCAATTTTTTGCAATTACAAATAATGCTACGGTAAATTTCCTCATACATACCTCTTGGTACATTTAGGTTTGCAATTTTATAGGACACATTCCTAAGGGTAGAATTTCTCAGTAAAAGCCTATAAGCTGTTACAATTTAAATAGATTTATAATTTTTACTAGTTATTTCATTAATGTAACTATTCATTAAAAATTAATTGATCTCTTAAAGTAAAATTACTAGATATATACAGTAAAAGATTTTAAAATACGTGAAAGTATAAATCTAAAGTCTACTTTCACTTCAGTCTTTTACTCTATGTGTCTCTCCCCAAAAGCAATGATTGTTAACAATTTCTTATATATCCTTGCAGAAAAAATGTAAAACTTGAATTTACATGTAATTTTTTTTTTCTTTTTCGCAGTTGGGTTCATCATTATATGCATCCTTTTCTGTGTCTTTTTAAAACTTAATAATATTTTTCGAGGCATTTTCATATCAGAAAATACAGAGCTATCTGATTCTTTTTGGGGGAGGCTGCTGAATAGTATGAAAGAAAAGGGGTATGCTATAATGTATTCAACAAGCTCTGTTTGAAGGACTTTTAAGTTGTTTCTTGTTTCTAGCTATGACAAAAGTCTACACGGCTTTTAAAAGTAATGGGTGGTGACAGAAATATCTTGAAGCAACCATAAATAAATTATCACAAGCTAAAGTTCCTTTCAACGTATGGCAAGCATAATTTCCTAATCTCAACTCAGACACATGATCAAACAAAGGAATTTTTTTGACCTATGAATGTGTGAAGAGAGTCTTCCAAAGACATGTAGATTAAATTCCTCTTAGTTCTACATTTAAGAAATCCCTTCTATTGAAAAGAATGAAATAACTTGAATTGAGTTCATCCGGGGAAATCTACAGTGTATCAAAGCATAGCATCCCTATATCTGCGGGGTCATTGATTTGCTGAGGTTTGTTAATTGTTCTAATGCTCCAGCTTCTTTGAATTGCTTTATGAATTGACTATTCTTAAAATATGCAGAGATGGATTATATGGTCTATGTCCTTTATAAAGGCCTTTGTTTGGCTCACTATTAATTCCTCTATCCGATTATCAGCTCTGATAGGAAAGGTTCCATGGGGATGGGCTCTACTAGCTAAAAGGCAATTTGGTCTTGTCCTTGTACATCAATTCTCTGTGCTACCCTCGTTTCTCATCACGAAAGGTAAGTATGAGCTGTTGGTAGTTCACTCAAAGCCTTCTTATTTGTATTCTCCTTCACAGGATGATATTCTCCTATAGACTCAGAGATAGAGGCTCTAGCCTGTCTTTCTATTGCAGCATTCGTTTTTCATGCTTTTGCCTGGAAACTGAATGCAGACACCACTTTGAAAAAAAAAAAATTTCCTTTTCACCTTAAAGATACTCATTTCATATTTTTTCTACCCCACAGGCAGATCTGTCTGTGGCAGTTTCTGGTCACCATTATCTCTCACAAATCTAATCAACATGCTGAATCATATTTATAGAGGTCTCGATTGAAAGAAAAACCAGATGTGATATGTGGGCTAGAACGACACATAGATTTAATATGAGGTGATATACCCAAATCACAACCAGAATTTGGTACCTTAGAAAATGTTCTACTTAACATTCTGTTGGCAGGTACATCTGCAACAAAATGCCTCATAAATATTCAGCTACTCTATACCTCTGTTCTCCAGCTCCCAATGATTACAATAATACAATTTTGTGTAGAGTGAAAGAGCAAACGGCAATTAAGCCCACAGACCCCTGTGAATTAGCATGGATTATCTCCACTTTAAAATACAGAGACAGCAAGGCTTATGCAAATTATTTGTGCAAGTGATCACTTGTTCACAAACAGGAACAAAGTGAATATGGCAAATCATATTTGTGAGCTCTCCAAAGATGGAGGCCTGACCTCACGGCTTCTGTTCAATGTGAATAGATGGCACAGTACCGGCTGTTGCATTTGACCTTTTTTTTTTTTTTTTTTTTGAGATAAGGTCTCACTCTGCCGCCCAGGATGTAGTGCAGCGGTGCGATCAGAACTCACTGCAGCCTTGACCTCCTGGGCTCGAACTATCCCCCTGCTTCAGCTCCCCAGCGCCCGCCCCACCGAGTAGCTAGGACTACAGACATGTACCGCCATACCTGGCTAATTTTTATTTATTTATTCATTTATTTTATTTTATTTTATTTTTTTGGTAGAGACGGGATCTTGCTGTGTTGCCTAGGCTGGGCATCTGCTTTTTCTTAACTGAATTTTTTTATTGAGAGATAATTGTAGATTCACATGCAGTTGGAAATTCTTGTACACTTTGTCTAGTTTCCTCTAATGGTGACATTTTGCAAAGCTATAGTATAACAAACAGAACATTGACGTTGATACAACCCACCAATCCTATTCAGATTTCTCTAGTTTTTCTTATATTCACTTATGTCTGTGTATTAAGTTCTATACAGTTTTATCACCTGGGTAAACTTGTGTATCTACCGGCATACTGATGCTGAACAGTTCTAATACTAGTAGGATCCCTCATGCTGACCTTTTATAACCACACCCATTTCCTTCCCACCCTTTCCCCCTACCCTGCTTCATACCTAACCCCTGACAACACTAATCTGTTCCCCACTTCTAAAATTGTGTCATTTCAACAATATTATACAAATGGAATCACACAGTATGTAAACTTTTAGCATTGCCTTTTTTTTTTAAACTCAGCATAATTCTCTGAAGAACCATCCCGGTTGTTGAGTGTGTCCATAGTTTACTCATTTTCATTGCTGAGTAGTATTCCATGGTATGGATATGTTACAGTTTATTCAATTATTCACCTGTTGAAAGACATTTGGGCTGATTCCAACCTTTTGCTGTTATAAAAAATAACCCTGCTATGGATATCTGTGTACAGGTTTTTTTGGTGTGTGTGTGAATGTAAGTTTTCATTTCTCTGGGAAAAATGCCACAGCTTGGCTGTATGGTAGTTGCATGTTTAGAATTTTTCTTAATTTAAAAATAATTAAATCTCTGTGGGTACATATTAGGTGTACATATTTGTGTGGTATATAAGAAGTTTTGACACAAGCATGGAATGTGAAATAATCATATCATGGTACCCATCCCCTCAAGTATTTATCCTTTGTGTTATAAACAATCCAATTATACTCTTTTAGTTATTTTTAAATGTACAATTAAGTTATTATTGACTATAGTCACCCTGTTGTGCAGTCTAACAGTAGGTCTTACTCTTTCTAACTTTTTTTTTGTTCACATTAATCCCCTCCTCCCCCTCCCCCAAGGCCCCTCTACCCTTCCCAGCCTCTGGTAACCATCCTTCTACTCTCCATATCCATGAGTTCAATTGTTTTGATTTTTGTAGCCCACAAACAAATGAGAACATGCCATGTTTGTTTTTCTGTGCCTGGCTTATTTCACTCAACATAATGACTCCCAGTTCCATCCATGTCTTTGCAAATGACTGAATCTCATTTTTTGTGGCTGAATAGTACTCTGTTGTGTATATGCATCACATATTCTTTATCTGTTCATCTGTTGATGGACACTTAGGTTGCTTCCAAATCTTAGCTATTGTGAATAGTGCTGCAATAAATACGCGAATGCAGATATCTCTTTGAAACACTTATTTCCTCTCTTTTGGGTATATACCCAGCAGTGGGATTGCTGGATCATATGGTAGCTCTATTTTTAGTTTTTTGAGGAACCTCCAAACTGTTTGCACATTTAGCTTTATAAGAAACTGTCAGACTATTTACAAAATGTCAGACTGTTTTACAAAACTGTTTTACAGTTTTACAAAGTAGCTCTACCACTTTATATTCCACCAGCAATGTATAAGGGATCTAGTTTCTCAGCATCCTTGCCAGCATTTGGTGTTGCCACTGTTTTTCATTTTAGTCATTCTTGTAAATTTGTAGTGATATCTTATTGTGTTTTCAATTTGCATTTCCCTGATGCTTCATGACGTTGAACATTTTTTCCTGTGCTTATATGTCATCTTCATGTCTTCATCAGTGAAATGTCTGTTCATGTCTTTTGCCCTTTTTAAAAAACTGTGTTGTTTGTTCATTTTATTGTTGAGTTTTGAAAGTTAAAAATTGTATTCTATTTTTTTGTTGGGTATATCTTTTGCAAATATGTCCTTCTAGTCTGTAGATTTTTAAAAATTTATTTATTTATTTATTTATTTATTTATTTGAGACGGAGTCTTGCTCCGTCACCCAGGCTGGAGTGCACTGGCATGATCTCAGCTCACTGCAACCTCCACCTCCTGGATTCAAGTGTTTCATGTGCCTCAGCCTCCTGAGTAGCTGGGACTACAGGTACATGCCACCACGCCTGGCTAATTTTTGTATTTTGAGTAGAGATGAGGTTTCACCATGCTGGCCAGGCTGGTTTTGAACTCCTGACCTCAAATGATCCACCTGCCTCGGCCTCCCAAAGTGCTAGGATTGAGGCATGAGCCACCACACTCAGTCTAAAAATTCATTTATATGGGCTTTCACAGAACAAAAGCTTTTAATTTTGTTAAAGTCTAGTTTATTAATTAATTTTTTTTAATGAGTCATGCTTTTGGTGTTCAAGTTTAAGAACTCCTTGCTTAGCCCTAGATCCCAAAGATTTTCTGCTATATTTTTTCTAAATATTCCATAGCTTTGTACTTTACATTTAAGTCTGTGGTCCATTCTGAGTCAATTTTTG
This sequence comes from Colobus angolensis palliatus, assembly GCF_000951035.1. Taxonomy (NCBI): domain Eukaryota; kingdom Metazoa; phylum Chordata; class Mammalia; order Primates; family Cercopithecidae; genus Colobus; species Colobus angolensis. The sequence goes on from NW_012116077.1 coordinate 2,016,400, forward strand.
CATAAGATGTGTGAGGTGTAGGTTGAGGTTCATTTTCTTTCTTTCTGTTTTTTTTTTTTTTTTTGTCTATTGATGTCCGATTGCTTCAGTATTATTTGTTGAAAAGGTTATCCTTGCTTTATTGAGTTGATTTTGTACGTTTGTCAAAAATCAGTTGAGCATATATATATGTGTCCATTTCTGAGTTTTCTATCTGTTCCAATCATCTATATATCTATCCCTCTGCCAATACCACGCTATCTTGATTGCTGTAACTTTACATCAAGCCTTAATATTGGGTAGAGTGATTCCTCTAACCTTATTCTTCTTTTCAAAATTTGGTTTAGTTATTTTAGGGATTGTGCATTTCCATAAAAATTTTAGACTAAGCTTGTCTGTTTGCATATAACCTTGATGGAATATTGACAGGAATTGGATTTTATCTGTATATCAATTTGAAGAGAACTGACGTCTTTACTATGTTGAATCTTCCAATCCATGAACACAGCGTGCCTCTCCATTTTTTAGGGTTTTCCTTGATTTCTTTCATTAGCATTTTGTGATTTTCAGCATACACATGCTTTGTTAAGTGTATACCTAAGTATTTCATTTTCATTGGAGCAATTGTGAAATAGCATTGTGCTTTTGATTTCAGTTTCTGCGTGTTCATTTTTAGGACATAGAAATGTGATTGCTTTTTGTGTGTTGGTTTTGTATTCTGAACTGATTTATAAGTTCTGGTAAATTTTTTTTCTTGAAGATTCCTTGAGATTTTGTATCTGGACTACTGCATAATCCGCAATGTCTTCATTTTTGTTTTTTTTTTTTTTTGCCTTGTTGGAGTGCCTCTAACTTCCAGTACCACGTTGAATCATACTGGTGAGAGTGGACATCCTTGCCTTGTTCCTGATCTTAGCTGGAAAACATTCAATCTTTCACCATTACTGTTGATGTTAGCTGTAGGTTTCTTGATGATGCCCTTTACCATGTTGCTAAAAATCCCCTCTATTCTTAACTTGCCCAGAGATTGTATTGTGAAGGGATATGAGTTTTTGTCAAATGCCTTTTTTTGGATCAGTTGATATGATTTTTCTTCTTTATCTTGTTGATATTGTGGGTTATGCTGATAGATTTTCAAAGGTTTAGCCAGCTTTGCATATTTGGAATAGATCCCGCTTGGTCGTGGTATATAATTATTTTTATACATTGTTTCATTTAGTTTGCTCATATATTGTTGAGGATTTTTGTATTTAATTTCAGGAGAGATATTGGTCTGTAGTTTCTTTTTTTTACTGTCTCTGTCTGATTTCAGTATCAGGATGACACTGGCCTCATAAAATGTGTTGGAAAGCGTTTGTTCCTCTTTTCTGGAAGAGATTCTATAAAATTGGTGTTAATTCTTTCTTGGCAGTAAACTCCATTGAAATCATCTGGACCTGGAGATTCTTTTGTGAAGGCTTTTAAACTACTAGTTCAATTTCTTGAATAGCTATAGGGCTATTCATATTGTCCATTTCCTCTTGATGGTGCTTTGGTAATTTATGGGTTTTGAGGAGTTGTCTATTTCTTCTAACTTGTTGAATTTGTGAACATAAAGTTATTCATAATACTCTCTTATTATCTTTTTAATTGCTGCAGAATAAGTAGTGATATTCTCTGTTTCATTTATGATATTGGTGACTGACTTGTGCTTTTCTCTTTTTACTTTTATCAGTCTTGCTATAAGTTTATCAATTTTATTGACTTTAAAAAATCATCTTTGTTCCATTGATTTTTCTCTATTGTTTTCTTATTTTTAATTTCATTGAGTTCTTTTATGGTCTTGATTATTTTTTCTTCTGCCTGCTTTGGATTTATCTTGGGATCTTGTTTTAGACTCTTGAGGTGGGAGCTGAGATTATTGTTTTGAGATCTTTCCTTTTTTTAAAGGTATGCATTTAGTTCTATAATCTTCCCTCTCAGCACTGTTTTAGTTGCATCTCCCAAATTTTTTAAATTAAATTTAATTTGATTAAAATAATTTTATTTAATTCAATGTTTTAATTTTTTTTTTTCTTAAAATGTCTTCTTTGATTCATGGGTTATGCAGAAGTGTGTTGTTTAGAACTTTTCTATGGTCTTTCTGTAATTGGTTTCTAGCTTGATTTCATAATAATCAGAGAAAGCAGTCTTATAAATTCAGTTCTTTTAAATGAGGTTTGTTTTATGGCCCTGTATATGGTCTATGTTGGTGAATATTTCATGAGTGCTTCAAAAATATATATATTCTGCCACTATTGACTGGAGTGCTCTATGTCAATTAAAGTCTGTTGATTGTGTTGTTCAGAACTTCTATACACCTGTTGATTTTCTGTTTAGTAGCTTTATCACTTGTTGAGACAGGATTATTAAAATTCCTAACTATAATTATGGATTTACTATTTTTCCTTTCAGCTCCATCAGTTTAGCTTCATGTATTTTGAGACTCTGTTGTTTGATATGTATGCATTTAGGATCACCATGTCTTCCTGGTGGAGCAATGTATTTAGTATTATGTAGTGTCTTTTCTTGAGTCCAGTAATTTTCCTTGCTCTGTACTCTAGTGAATATTATTATAGCCATTTTTACTTTCCTTAAACTTACTGCTTGCATGGTATAATTTTTCCATTCTTCAACTTTCAACCTTCCTATATGATGATATTCGAAGTATATTCTTTTGTAAACAGCAACCTATGGGTTACTTGAGCATACTTGATTTATTTATGGGGTTTTGAGTCTTTCTTTGTATGGTTTTTCTAGTGGTTGGTCTTGGTATTACAATATCCATTTTGGTCCTTTGACCTTCCTCACTGTTCAGATTTTTTTTGAGAAGGGATCTCGCTCTGTCATCCAGACTGGAAAGCAGTGGAGTGCAGTGGCATGATCACAGCTCACTGCAACCTCAAACTCCTGGGCTCAAGCAATCCTCCTGTCTCAGTTTCCCAAGTAGCTGCACCACCACACCCAGCTATTTTTTTTTTTTTAATTTTTGGTAGAGTTAGGGTCTCACTTTGTTGCCCAGGTTGGTCTTGAACTCCTGGCTTCAAGCAATCCTCCTGCTTTGACCTCCCAAAGTTCTGAGATTACAGGCAAGAGCTGTCATATCCAGCCACTTTTTAATTTGGTTGTTTTAAATATCAGATGATGTTACAATTTTTGTCTCAATCATCAAATATGATTTATAAAGCTCATGAGGAAAAGGATCATCTATTTTATGTACTCATATTTTTGGTCTTTCCTTTGCTCAATTTTTCTTTCTGATTCTCCAAGATTCTTTAAAAAAAAATCTTTCTGTTTGAAGTAATTCCTTTAGCTAATCTTTTTTTTTTTTTTTTTTTTTTGAGACGGAGTCTGGCTCTGTCACCCAGGCTGGAGTGCAGTGGCAGGATCTCAGCTCACTGCAAGCTCCGCCTCCCGGGTTTATGCCATTCTCCTGCCTCAGCCTCCAGAGTAGCTGGGACTACAGGTGCCCGCCACCTCGCCCGGCTAGTTTTTTGTATTTTTCAGTAGAGACGGGGTTTCACCATGTTAGCCAGGATGGTCTCGATCTCCTGACCTTGTGATCCGCCCGTCTCGGCCTCCCAAAGTGCTGGGACTACAGGCTTGAGCCACCGCGCCCAGCCTAGCTAATCCTTTAAAGATAGGTCTGCTAGTGACAAGGTATCTTAATTTTCCTTTATCAGAGAATGTTTTCATTTCCGTTTTATTCCTGTAAGATAGCTTTGCTGGATATAGAATTCATGGTTAACAATTCTTTTGTATCAGCTTTTGAAAAATATTATGACAGCTTCTTCTGGTCTCCTCAGTTCTGAATGAGAAATCTGTCATTTAAGTTGTTGCTCTTCTATAAGTAATGTTTGTTTCTTTCTGTCTACTTTCAAAATATTTTGTCTTTTAGTTTTCAAAAGTTCAATTATGATGTGCCTTGCCACAGATTTCTTTGGTTTTTATCCTTCTTGGAATTTGTTTAGCTTTTGGAATCTCTAGGTTTGTGTCTTTTGTCAAATTTGGGAAGCTTTTAGCCTTTATTTTTTTTTTTTAATATACGTTCAGCCCCATTGTCTTTCTCCTCTCTTTTAAGGCTATGGTAATATGAATGTTGGATATTTTGTTATTGTTCCACAGGTCCTTGAGGCTATCTTCATTTTTCTTTTCAATGCACTTTCTCTACTGTTTAGATCAGGTGAATTCTATTATTTTATCATTATGTTTACCTGTTCTATCTTCTGTCATCTCTACTCTACTATTAAGTCCATCCAGCTGGTCTTAAAAATTTGCTTTTGTATTCTTTCATTCTATAATTTCCATTTGGTTCCTTTTTTGTTTTTGTTTTTGTTTTTCAATACAGAGTCTCGTTTTGTCACCCAGGCTGGAGTGCAGTGGCATGATCTCGGCTCACTGGAACCTCCGTCTCCCGGGTTCAAGGGATTCTTGTGCCTCAGCCACCTAAGTATCTGGCATCCACCACCATGTCTGCCTAATTTTTGTATTTTTAGTAGAAATGGGGTTTCATCATATTGGCCAAGCTGATCTCAAACTCCTGGACTCACATGATCCATCTGCCTTTCCTCCCAAAGTGCTGGGATTACAGGCATGAGTCACCGTGCCTGGTCCCATTTTATTTTTTTCCAAATAATTTCAAAAATTTTAAGTTCAGGATTTTCAGGTTTGTTACCTAGGTAAATGTATGCCATGGTGGTTTGCTGTACCTGTGAACCCATCACCATGATTCTTTCTTAACAATTTTTATTTATTTTCTGAGATTTTTTTTTTGCATTTCAAGAGAATTTGTAATTGCTTGCAGAATTATTTATATGATGATTGCTTTAATATCATTGTCAGATAATTCCAATGACTGATTCATCTAGGTTTTAGCATCTGTTGATTATCTTTTCTTACTCAAGTTGTGATTTTGTTGCTCTAAATATGACAGGTAATTAAAAAAAATTGTATCCTGGACTTTTTGTCAATTATGTTAGGAGATTCTGTGTCTTCTTTAAATCTTTTATTTTAGCAGTCAGTCATTCTGGTTAGGCTTAGCACAGAGGTCATGGTCCATTTTTGTGGGCTGTGCTTCCAAATACAACTTAATTTTTAGAGTCTTTGTGATGTTATTTCATCTTGCTTGGTTTATCCGGTACCCTGAGACTTCCACCTGTCTCTGCTGGTGCTTCTTGGGTGGAGAGCAGAAGGCATCTCCTCAGGCCAGGCTTCCAGCTGTCTCTCAGAGGGGGATGGATGTGGGGGCATCCCCCTACCAATGCCTCTTGGCTTCCGCTAGTCTCTGGACAGGAAAGGAAAATATTGGGCTAGTTTTCGTAGACTTGGCCACCTGCTGCTGGAGATCCCCTTTTTCTTGTTTCCCCTGCCTGCCTTGGTGTCTCTGGGTGAGGGAGGAGAATCTCAGTACTGCAGGGACAAAGAGACTTCCTGGATCGGGCCACTTGCTATTACTGGCTCCTTTTTTACTCTTATGCCTGCCTGGCTTGGTTTTTCTGAGTGGGTGAGGAGAAACTTGGGTTGGCAAAAACAAATAGTCTTCCTAGACTGGGTTCTGTTCAGCCAGTGTTTTTTGGTGGAGAGGGGAGATTCAGGCCTGGTAGGGAAGGAGAATGCTTCTCTTGGTTGCTTATTGTTAGCAAGGTGCCCAGTCAGTCTCCCTTGCTGGAGTATCCAACTTGCCTGAGGTTGTCAGAGGGACTCCCATTTGATCCAGAAGGGGAATGAGCCTACTTGGACTGACTTCTGTTGCTAAGTTGGGGATTGGGAAGCATAGGTCCTGGGTCGCATTTTTACGTTGGGTTTGGTGAGGGAGAGAAGATAACTGCCACTATGTTGTTCCTTTACTCTTGGGGGTCCCAAACCAGTTTGTTTTATTCTTAGTACATTTTGTAGTTCTCCTTTGGTTGTCTCTTACACCACTTCTAGGATTTGTAGTTGTATCTTTTGGGGAGGAGCAGAGAAAAGTGGATCTATGCCATCTTGTTCAGTTGAGAAGTCTGCATTTGCTTTTAACATCAGTTCTTGGGCAGTAAAAGCTCTTGAGTGTATATGCGTAGACAGATAGGGTGCAACAAAATGGCAGAGATAATATCACTGGCATTGTAACTACCTTACTCACTTACAACATTTTCTTTTCTGAGAAGGACAGGCATTAAATTCAATGGAGATAAGTGTGCCATTTAGGATAAAAAAGTCCCCACCACATATAGGGAAAAGAGAAAGATTGATGAAGCAGAAGTAAAGTGAACCTCACTCATTAGAAATGATAGGTGCACAGAAAGTCTGAATTACTGAATTTAAGAAAAACAAAAGTATGTACAGATTAAGACAATAAGGTCACCAATAAACAAATTAAGTTATGAAAGAAATTTATATTCAGTATCAGTCTATATTACACAAAATGATCTTGAATGTTCAAGATCATTTTCAATGCCAACCCATTGTAATTAATTTCTAGATGTGAGGTTTATAGGACTCTTTAGTTCCAATGGATCCTGATTCTAAAAAGTTACTGATCGTTTGACTGAATTGTCTTTATCTAGGATATGAATGATTATTCAAGGTAGATACTATATCAGAGAATGTCCATAATTTGGGATCCCCACTGAGTTTTGATTCCTGGGCCAGCAAAGTCACCTTGATGTTTTAGTTTAGCATTGCAATGCTGTCCACTAAAGTTTGTTTCACTGTTTTGGGTGACTGCTGTTTCTTGCACTGTTCAGCACTTGCAGAACTTGGCATTGCATTTAGTATTTAACTTTGTTTATTCTTGGTACCTTCCGATAGAGTCTCTTTTCTTTCTTTCTCCTTGGATTGAGGCGTTTCCATTTAAATTGAGGGCATACATTTATGAGTGCTGGATAATTGAAGCATTGCTACATGCTGTCTAATTTCTTCTCTAAATCTTTCACCTGTGAAAATCTCATCTCAACACTGCACTTCTCTGAGCCTCATCTCTAAATGAAAGGATTGAATATAATCTCCAAGTCCTGGCTCTAAAATTCTGGGATTTTAATGAATGAAGACTTCAGTCTTTATTAATACAGACTTTAGAAGAAAAATTTGATACAGCAGTCCCTCTGGAAGAAACCTTGCATCTGAAAGATTTAATGGAAGGTTTGCTGAAATATACAAAGCCAGACTTTAGGTTAAAATGGAGCAATGTAAGATGCATTATTTCTTGAGATCTCTGCTACTTAAAATGCCACCTGCTTGGCAATTTAGCTCAACTCATTTGTTTTTATCTTTCTAAATCTTATATTCCTTCTTGAAGTGCTTACTGGAAGTGTTAATAACAATTGCTACATCTATGGCTTAGCCCTCTCTGATAAAAATACCATGTCTAACTCCCATTTCCCGTCTTCTAAAAGAGTTTTCCACTACTTATGGATTACTCCAATAGTACTCTTTGAATGCTGCATCAAAGAAGATAACTTAGGCTTTTATGGTATTTAGTGTTTTATTGTTTTCCTAAAAAGTGAATGCAGTTAGATCATTAATGTTTTGTAAAGGAGAGGGAATTGTGAGCTCTGCTCTCAACAATTAGTGCATTCATAGAGTGATTTCAGGCTCTAGGATGCCACATCCTCAAATGTGCTAGAAGTGACACTTTCACAGAGGTTTGCCAAGCCAGTTGGCTGGTGTAAACCCATCTACAAAATTGGAAACAAGATCCCGACAATTCTCCTTTCACATGAAGTTATGGACAAATTTGAAAGCATAAAGCTTGAAATACACATTTGGCTGCTGAAATATACCAGTTTCTTGATAAGGCCTAACATAATGTGGATCTGTGATAATTGGAAAAATGTCATAAAATTAAGTGAAAAAGTACTTTTTGTATAGCTTCGACTTTTCCCCTTATAAACGTGTGTACTTTTATCAACTCATCTATATGGTCAATTGCAGGATTGTTACTCATTCTACTTGCTAATGACCACAAAATCCTAAAGGACATCCTACACACACCTCAAAATTTCTGGATATGCAAATTATAAGTAATTTTAATGCTCAAGACAGTGAAACAAATCAGTAGATTGTCTACTACCACAGTTATTCCTACATCATAGGTAATATGCTTCTCAGATGGATGAATTCAAAGCACTAATTTCCCTAAGTTAAATATGGATGATTTCATTTTGGGTGATTTGAATTGGAGAAAGATCGTGACTCAGCCTTGAATTTTACTATGTACCATTTTCACCTGGATATTCACTATTATCCTAAATTCCACTTGTCCACCTCTGAACTGGGTGTTTTTCTTCTGAGTGAGGCTGCCTTCCCAATTTTTCTGTTTTTATGAATATTACCACTATTCTCCAAGTTGCCTGGAAGTAAAATTTGATTTCTCTGAGGTTTCTCTCTCTTCTTTATCTCTTAAACCTCTTTGTTATCATACCCTGTCAATTCTTACTTTCTAGTAGATATGGGAATAGGAATCTTCACACTGCTCTCACATTGTTCCAAGCCTTATTCAGTTATTCAGTTAGCTTACAAATAGATACTAAACATCTACCATGTGTGAGGCACTGGGACAGACGCTAAAGATACAATGGTGGGCAACAAAAGATGAGGACTCTGTCCACGTGGTCTAGCGAGGAAGAGAGACATTAAAAATCACATGAATCTCCAGCTATGACACATTACATGAAGAAGAGGTCTGAGGTGTCATAAGAGTCTAAAATAGATTGGTGTGAGCTAGTCATGGAAGTCAAGGAAGGTAGTCTTCCCCGAAGAGGTGATGCATGAGATGAGAACTGAAGGATTGGCAGAAGTTAATCAGATGGGGAAGGATGGGAAGAACATTCTAAGTAGAGGTTACAGCAAATGCAATGGTCTTGTGGTGAGAAAGAGCATGCCAAGTATTAGAGAACTAAAAAGAGGAAGACCAAAAAAACAAAAAACAGAGGGAACTTAGCACAAATTGAGACTGAAGAGATAGGGAGGGACCAAATAATGCATAGCTTTATATGCTTTATTAAGAAAAAATTTTCTTTTTATCCTATGAGCAATAGAAAGCAACTAAAGAGAGCTCAGTGTGTGTGTGTGTGTGTGTGTGTGTGTGTGTGTGTGTGTGAGACAGAGAGAGAGAGAGAGAGAGAGAGGAGGGGTTCAGATATTGGCATTTAAAAAATCACTTTGGTTGTATTATTATTATTATTATTATTTTTTTTTTGAATGACATGCTCCACTTTATTTTATACAGTCGTTTGTGGAATGTTACCAAGTCACAAGACACGTTGTTATTTTTCTGACCTTTCCCCGACTTTCTGGATTATCAAGATGTTTACACATAAACAAGCCCCCAGGGTCTGCTGTTTGCAACTGGCTCCTTTGTCCTCCCTGTTTGCAGGGAAGGAACGTCCTGCTTTGTTTGCAAGAGCAGGACTTATCGGGAACACCCTGCTTCGTTTGCAAGAGCAGGGCTTATTGGGAACGTCTGATTTGTGAGCACGTAGTCCTCTACATTTCCCCTTTCCTTATTTACAAGTTTGAATTTCTTTCAAAACCATCATTACATGTACCATATGACCCAGCCATCCCACTACTGGGTATATACCCAAAGGATTATAAATTATTCTACTACAAAGACACATGCACACGTATGTTTATTGCGGCACTATTCACAATAGCAAAGACTTGGAATCAACCCAATGTCCATCTGTGACAGACTGGATTAAGAAAATGTGGCACATATACACCATGGAATACTATGCAGCCATAAAAAAGGATGAGTTTGCGTCCTTTGTAGGGACATGGATGCAGCTGGAAACCATCATTCTTAGCAAACTATCACAAGAAGAGAAAACCAAACACCGCATGTTCTCACTCATAGGTGGGAACTGAACAATGAGATCACTTGGACTCAGGTTGTATTATTGAACAGATTAGAGGGGATCCAAGATTAGTGGCAGACAGTTCAATTGGGAGGCTACCACAGTAGTCCAAGTGAAAGATGATGGTGACTGGTTAGGGTGGTAAGTGATGGAGATAGAGATAAACTGGGGGGAGCCAAGAGATATTTAGGAGCTACAATCAATAGGACAAGATTATGGATTGACTATGGCAGGTGAGAGAGAGAATGAAGGAGACAGAGGGAGAGAGAGAGAGACCTGGAGCTTGCATAATTTAATGTAGGATAGTGTAGGGCCAGTCACTGAAGGAATACCAGAAGAGGACCCAGTTTGGGAAGAAGTTAATGAGTTCAAGCTGGAGCATGTTGAGTTTGAGGTGTTAATGAGATATCCAAGAAATGATATCAAGTAAACAATTGTTTATATAAATGTGGGGCTCAAAATAGAGATCTGGTCAAGAGATATAACTTTGAGATTTGTCTGTGTATAGGTGTAAATTGAAATCCTAGGTGTAGAAAAACTATACAGCCAAATGAGAAGAGGTCCTGGGACAAAGCCTTGGTCAAGTAAAATAGGATGCGTCTAGAAATGAGTGGACAGAGAAGTAGGAGAAAACGCAGGAGTGTGTTGTGCAATGGAAAGCAATGAAAAGAGTATTTTCAACTCATTAGTACTATGAAATAAATGCTAATTTGAGAGTTTCAGATTAAAACATTTTCAATCTAGTGTTTAAATGAGTGACAGAAGTTTGACCAAGTGAAAGTCAACTGTTCTTTGAGCACTTACTCTGTATGAGAAGCTATGCTAAGTGTTTTATGCACATTAACTCACTTACTCTCATAACAATTTTGTAGGATAGGTGTTATTATAATCCTCATATTATAGAGGAGGAAATTGAAGCACAGAGAGGTTAAGCAACTAGTCCAAGGTTATGTAATGAGTGTGAAAGTGACGGAGCCAGCATTTAAAACTAATCCATTTCAATCTAAGGCTGATTTTTCTTTTTGGAATATTTTAAACTACACAATTCAATTTCTTTAATAGATATAGGAATATTCAAGTTACCTGTTTCTTCTTAAGTGAGTTCTTATAGCTGTTTCTTTCAAGGAATTGGATCATTTCCCAAAGCTAATCATCTTAATTAATGCACTACTGTGGCATGCATCCCTCTTTCAGGAATGTTTATATATTTTATGAAGATACTACAAAATAGACGTCCTCCTACCAGTTACTTAACCAGGGTGTTATGAGTGCCATATAGAGACCTTAGAGAGTAGAAAATTGTCTTAAGGAAAATCAAGTAATCAAGTGATTTGATTACATCTGTGGTACTTTCTTACAAGATGAAAATAAATTATAGAGCTCTTTCTTAAAGAATTGTCTCTAATTTCCAAAGCTAAATCCAAAATACCACTTTCTTTCTGATTTTTTAGTTGTTCCTGAAAATATGACAATTCAAGGAAAAAGTACAACTGTTTCACAACAAATAGATATGACCACTCCATCCCAAATTACTGGAGTAAAACCACAAAAGACTGCACATTCCTCTGCAGTGTTGTCTCAAAGCATACCTATATCTGTAACTGATTACACAACCATATCATATTCCAATACAACATCTCCACCTCTGGAAACAATGACTGCACAAAAGATCTTAAAGACACCAGTAGATGAGACAGCTACATTTGCAGTAGATGTTTTATCAACTTCATCAGCCATCTCTCTGCCTACCCAGAGTATATCCATAGACACTACTACCAATTCCATGAAAAAAACGAAATCCCCATCTTCAGAAAGCACAAAGACAACAAAAATGACGGAAGCCATGGCTACTGAAATCTTGCAACCACCTACACCTTCTAATTTCCTATCCACATCCAGATTTACCAAGAATTCAGTTGTATCTACAACTTCTGCAATGAAATCTCAGTCGGCTGTTACGAAGACAACATCTTTATTTTCAATTATTGAGTCAACATCTATGTCTACAACACCTTGTCTCAAACAAAAATCCACAAATATTGGGGCACTCCCTGTCTCCACAGCTGGCCAGGAGTTCATTGAATCTATAGCTGCTGAAACTGTACCTTGGTTTACAGTGGAAAAGACTTCACCTGCAGCTACTCATGTTGGGACTGCATCAGCATTCCCACCTGAGTCTGTGCTCATCTCCACAGCTGCTCCAGTAGATTCTGTATTTCCTAGAAACCAGACAGCATCTCCATTGGCAACAACTGATATGAAAATACCATTTACAGTCCATTCATTAACTCTCCCAACTAGATTTATTGAGACCACGCCTGCCCCAAGGACAGCTGAAACAGAATTGACATCTACAAATTTTCAGGATGTCTCTTTATCCAGAGTGGAAGATGCCATGTCTACCTCCATGTCTAAAGAGACCTCCTCTAAGACCCTTTCTTCCTTAACGTCCTTTTCATTTACTGAGACTGAGAGTGTATGGACAGTTATTGATGCTGAAGCTACACATACAGCCTTAACTCCTGAAATCACACTTGCGCCTACAGTGGCTGAAACTATGCTTTCCTCCACAATCACAGGACGAGTTTGTACCCAGAATACACCTACAGCTGATGGACACATGCTTACTTTGATTTCCACTAGATCAGCTTCCACATCCAAGGTACCTGAGTCAGGTCCCACATCCACAACTGATGAAGCTGCCCATCTGTTCTCCAGCAATGAGACCATTTGGACTTCCAGGCCAGACCAGACCCTGCTGACATCTATGAACACAACCACCATACTCACATTTGTGCCTAATGAAAATTTTACATCAGCATTTCATGAGAGTGCTACTCATACAGAACATTTATCTACAACTACCAATATCACCCCACTGAAAGCATCTCCAGAGGGTGAAGGTACCACTACCGCTGATGCTACTACCGCCAGATATACAACAGCTGTATCCAAATTGGCATCACCATGGTTTTCTAATTTCTCCATAGTTTCTGGAACCACATCCATAACCAGTATGCCTGAATTTAAACTTACCACCTTACTACTAAAAACAATCCCTATGTCTGCAAAACCTGCAAATGAACTTCCTTTGACACCAAGGGAGACTGTTGTTCCATCAGTAGATATAATATCTACTCTTGCTTACATTCAACCAAATTTTTCTACTGAGGAAAGTGCTTCTGAAACCACACAAACAGAAATAAATGGTGCAATTGCATTTGAAGACACAACGACCCCTGTACCAAGATCAGCAACAACACAAAGATTTAATGCCACTGTGACAAGAAAAGAAGCAACTTCCCATTATCTTATGGGAAAATCAACTATAGCAGCAGTGGCTGAAGTTTCTCCATTTTCAACAATGCTGGAAGTGACAAATGAATCAGCACAAATGGTGACAGCTTCTGTCACTGTTTCCTCTTTTCCTGATATAGAAAAGCTAAGTACCCCATTGGATAATAAAACTGCAACAAGTGAGGTGAGAGAAAGTTGGCTTTTGACAAAATTGGTGAAAACCACACCTAGGAGTTCATACAATGAAACAACAGAAATGTTTAATTTTAACCACACCTATGTAGCACATTGGGCTTCAGAGACATCTGAGGAAATTTCAGCTGGATCTCCCACTTCTGGGAGCACACATATATTTGGTGAACCCCTGGGTGCTTCTACCACAGGGATATCAGAAACCAGTTTCCCCACTACCCCTACAGACAGGACAGCTACGTCTTTGTCTGATGCTATCTTACCTCCACAGCCTACCGCTGCTCATTCCTCAGCAACCCCTATGCCTGTTACTCATATGTTCTCATTGCCGGTTAATGGCAGCTTTGTAGTGTCTGCGGAGACTGAGGTTACCATGTCTGAGCCTTTTACACTGGTCAGGGCTTTTTCTACATCTGTGCTCTCAGATGTCTCAAATCTATCGTCAACTACAATGACCACAGCATTGGTACCACCTTTGGATCAGACTGCTTCCACAACCAGTGATGTTGTGCCTACCCGCGGAGACTCGACTCATACCACTTCAGAGGCCACAGTAATCTCTGTCAGGAAGACAACCATGGCAGTTCGTTCTCTGACAGAAACACCATTTCCTTCACTGAGACTCTCCACTCCTCTGACAGCTAAGGCTGAGACCACCCATTTCTCCACCTCAGTTGACACAGTTACCCCATCTACACACACTCTTGTCTGCTCAAAGCCTCCCCCTGACAACATTCCTCCTGCGTCCTCCACTCATGTGATCTCGACTATGTCTACACCAGAAGCAACTCAACCCATATCTCTAGTAGAAGAGACTTCTACCTATGCTCTCAGCTTCCCATATACTTACAGTGGTGGTGCAGATGTTGCCAGCTTGGCTACTGGCACCGCAAAGACCTCTGTTGTTGATGAAACCGCACCCTCACACATCTCTGCCAATAAACTTACTACTTCAGTAAACAGTCACATTTCTCCACCTGTCACACATCGTGTACACACACCAGTGTCCACCCACTTGGTGACTAGCGCCTCTATCTTATCTTCTGACGAAGACCAGATGACCATATCCCTGGGAAAAACCCCTAGAACTACGGAGGTGACAGAAATGTCCCCATCAAAGAATTTTTTTATTTCATACTCCTGGGGTACTCCATTTTTGGAAATGACAGATACAGGATTTCCTGAGACCACAATAATTTCCAGTCACCAAACACATTTGCCTTCAGAGATTCCACTTGGGACTCCCTCTGATGGAAATGCGGCTTCATCTCCCACTTCTGAAAGTACACAGATTACACCTACCTTGACCTCAAGTAACACAGTAGACGTTCACATTCCAGAAATGTCTACCAGTCTTGGGAAAACAGCTCTCCCCTCACAAGCTCTGACAATCACCACTTTTTTGTCTCCTGGAAAGGAAAGCACTAGTGTTTTTCCAGCATATACTCCCAGGACCCTGGAAATGATAGTAAACTCCACCTATGTGACTCACTCTGTCTCATATGGCCAGGATACTTCATTTGTAAATACCACAACTTCCAGCTCAGCCAGAATATCAAATCCTATGGACATCAACACAACTTTTTCACACTTGCATTCACTTAGGACACAACCTGAGGTGACTTCAGTTGCCTCTTTCATTTCTGAAAGCACACAGACTTTCCCTGAGTTCTTATCTCTTTCCACAGCTGGACTATATAATGACAGTTTTACAGTTCTCTCCGACAGGATCACTACAGCCTTTTCTGTTCCAAATGTACCTACAATGCTTCTTAGAGAATCCTCTATGGCAACCTTCACTCCTACTTACCAGATGTCCTCATTGCCAGTTAGTGTAACTGTCTTCACCTCCAAAAAGGTTTCTGACACTCCCCCAATACTGATCACTAAATCTTCTAAAACAATGCATCCAGGTTGTTTGGAAAGTCCCTGTACAGCCACTTCTGGGCCTACGTCTGAGATGTCCTCAATGCCAGCTAATAACTCTGCTTTCACACCTGCAGCAGTCTCTTCTGACACTTCCACAACAGTTGGGTTATTCTCTACTTTATTGTCTTTGGTTACCCCCAGGATTACTATGACCATGCAAACATCTACATTGGATGTCACACCTGTGACATATGCTGGGCCTACTTCAAAAAGCAAAATGGTTTCCTCTGCTTTCACTACAGAAATGATAGAGGTACCTTCCAGGATCACACCTACAACCTTTCTCTCTCCAACAGAGCCAACTTTCCCCTTTGTAAAAACCGTTCCCACCACTATTATGGCTGGGATAGTGACTCCATTTGTAGGTACCACTGCCTTTTCTCTACTCAGTTCTAAGAACACTGGAGCTATTTCCTCCATTCCAAAGACCACGTTTTCACCATTTCTATCAGCAACTCAACAGTCATCACAAGCAGATGAGGCTACAGCTTTGGGCATATTATCTGGGATTACTAAGAGGTCCCTATCTACTGTGAACAGTGGTATGGGGGTAGCTCACACAAATACATATTCCAGAACCACTGCTCCTGAAAACGTGTTTTCACCTACTCATGCAGATAGTCTCCATACTTCCTTCAATATTCAGGTTTCCCCATCTCTGACTAGCTTTAAGAGTATTTCTGGAGCCACAAAAAATGTTAAAACAACCACCACTTACCTTTCTTCTAATACTAGAAAGATGACTTCCTTGTTAGAAAAGACTTCCTTAACAAACCATGCGGCATCTCTGAATACCCCTGTTTCATACACTCCATGGACCCCATCCAGTGCAACTCCACCCTCTTTGGCATCATTTCTTTATTCACCTCATAGTAGTGAAGCTGAGTTCTCTACTCCAGAGACCTCTCCTCCTCCCACATCCCAAATGGTTGAATTTCCAGTTCTGGGAACAAGAATCACATCCAGTAATACCCAACCTCTGCTTATGACTTCCTGGAGCATACCCACAGCTGAAGGTTCTCAGTTTCCAATTTCCACCACTATTCATGTACCTACATCCAATGGGATGGAAACAGAGACTCTACACCTTGTTCCTGGGCCTTTGTCAACATTCACAGCCTCTCAGACTGGTCTAGTATCTAAAGATGTCATGGCAATATCATCAATTCCTATGTCAGGAATTCTTCCTACCTATAGGCTGTCTGAGAACCCTTCATTATCAACACCCTTAAGAGCTATCACTCCCACATTGGCTGACGTTAAGCACACATTTGAGAAAATGACCACATCTGTAACTCCTGGGACCACACTCCCATCAATTCTTTCTGGTGCCACTTCAGGATCTGTAATTTCAAAGGCTACTACTTCACCCATTCTGACAAGGCTCTTATCTAGTCTCCCTTCTGGCTCCCCTCTGGCAACTGTATCTAATGTCCCTCATGTTATGACTTCCTCTACAGTAGAGGAGTCAAAATCAACATTTCTGACATCTGACATGATATCAGTGCACCCATTCACTAACTTGACAACACTACCCTCTGCTACTATGAGCACCATACCCACCCAAACCATTCCTACACCTACACTGGGTGGTATCACTACTGGCTTCCCAACTTCTCTCCCTATGTCTATAAAAGTCACAGATGACGTTGTGTATATTTCCACATACCCTGAGGCATCCTCCGGAACCACAGTAACTGCCAACCCCAGGACTGTGCCTCATCCTTCATCCTTTAGCAGAAAGACTATGTCACATTCTACAACTGACCACACTCTATCTATTGGTTCCATGCCTCTGCCTAGCTCTACAATAACATCTTCATGGAGCAGAATTCCAGCAGCATCATCACCCTCTACTTTAATTATTCCTAAGCCCACACTGGACTCCTTTCTAAATATAATGACTACTAAAACCACTGTTTTTGGAGCCTCATTTCCACTCATATCCACTGGGGTGACAGATCCTTCTACAGCAACTGTATCTTCACCAATATCGTCCTTTTTTGGGACAACTCGGCTGGACTCCACACCTTCCTTTCTATCTATGGAAGCATCACCTTCACCTATTGCCACCAAGTCCACAGGTACTACTCCATAATGCATGTGGTGTAGCCCCAACAGAATTCGTACACTATGGGTCATGTGTTTTCCAAAGTGGCCCATTCTTGGAAGGCAGAAAAGAATGAAGAAGGGTGCAGGTGTTTTTTATCTCCTTCAGACAATGGGTACAGTGAGTACCTTGTGCAAATACAAAATTCTCTCCCCATCTTTTTTGTCTCTGCTTTATTGACATGTAATGTAAATGTATCTTTTCACTCAGCATAACAATTTCTAAGCCTACTTTCCACCTGTTTCGTTCTTGACAGTCTGAGTCTGATTCTGCCAATGTGCACATGGACTAGTAACATCACCCCTTCCCAGTAAGAGAATCATATGGCCTTAGGTCTGAGCATGCTGACCACCCACCGGAAAACACCAGAAAAAACACCAGAAGATATCCTATCTTACCTTTTGGATTCCTTTAATGCAGGTCTCAGCCTTCTCCAGTCCCTACCTGCAGCTGGCTAGGAGTGCTTGTCCAAGGCCAGGGAATACTTGGCTTCCATATTGTTCAAATTTTGAATGTTTCTGCAACTTTTTTTTTCTTTTTTTGAGACAGAGTCTCACTCTGTCGTGCAGGCTGGAGTGCAGTGGCACCTTCTTGGCTCACTACAAGCGCCATCTCCCGAGCTCATCCCGTTCTCCTGCCTCAGCCTCCCGAGTAGCTGGGACTACAGGCGCCCACCACCACATCCAGCTAATTTTTTGTATTTTTAGTAGAGATGGGGTTTCACAGTGTTAGCCAGGATGGTCTCGATCTCCTGACCTTGTGATCTGCCCTCCTCGGCCTCCCAAAGTGCTGGGATTACAGGCGTGAGCCACCGCGCCCAGCCTGTTCCTGCAACTTTTAACATTCTACAATAGAAATTTGATAGGATACACAAGAGCAAGAGGGAAAAAAGGAGAGAAAAACCTAAAGCAGAAAACAAGGCACCGGAAGAAAAAAAAAAACAGTTATTTTCTCAGGGAAAGTGATCTTCTGAGATAATGTTCAGCTTGGCCGTTGAGTGGACTGAAAGTCTGTTGGCCAATGAGAGTGGAGAATTGGTGGGATTTGTGGAGTGTCTATCAACTAGAAATCAAGGAAGTGTCCAAATAATTAAAGCAAAATTGGGACGGTAACATCCTGCTCTGCTTTTTGATATGCAGTCAAAGTGTTGGTTCTTGACCTTGGAGTTAAATTAAGCTAAGTTTAGGCATTAGACATTATTATTTGGTTTACTTTAAAACAGAGAACCCTTTTCACCAAATTTACAGAAGTCAAATTTCTTGAACTAAATGAATAAAATTAACCTCCTTATTTTTAATTACAGTTTCCTTCTACAATGTTGAAATGAGCTTCTCTGTCTTTGTTGAAGAGCCAAGGATCCCTATTATCAGTGTTATAAATGAATTTACAGAAAATTGGGTAAAATAATCTTTTGCATATTTATGGTATATATAAATATATGTGAATATATACATGTATATATATGATAGAGTATATTAAAACTAGGCTTTACTTTTTTCTACCAATAATAAATTTCACAGCTAAGAAGTTTAGATTTTTTTTTTTTTTTTGCTGCAAATCTGTCTATTCTGTAAGCAACATCATGAGAATGCATGCAATCTCTCTTTCATAGTACCAATACTGAAAGCTTTTATAGAATGTTATTATTTTCATTTGTTGAGATCTGTACATTTCCCTTTAGTGACACAATTTCTGAGTCTTTGCCAAATTTTCCTATTTGGGGAAAGTGGGAGAGCAGTGATAACAAAATGTATACTTAAATACAATGGTATTTAAGTATTATTGTTTTCTGCATTTTTTTTTCTCTTTCCAACACAGTGAATGTTTTACTTATCCTTAATTTTTTCTTGATATGACTAATACATCTGTAACAAAATCAGACATTGACATCGAAAACCCAGACAGTAAATGTCCTCTCTAATACTGCTCTGTGCATTAACTCCTCTTAACAGTTTAAGGTACATTCTTTTAGATTTTTTTTCTGTGCATATTATAATGTTGATGCATGTGTGTTCTTTTACAAAATAAATGTAATTGTACTAGTTATGCTATTTTTCAACTTGTTCCCCTTCCTCTGGACTTAACCATGTATCTTTGCACATATTCATGCTGGTAAATATAAATCATACACTTTAACAGATGCATAGGATTTCACTACATGGTTGTATTACAGGTTTTTTTTTTTTTAATCCATTGGTGACATTTACATTGTTTCTATCTTTTTCTCTATTTAGAAACAATGCTGGGCTGGGCACTGTGGCTCATGTCTGTAATCCTAGCACTTTGAGAGGCTGAGGCAAAAGGATTGCGTGAGCCAAGGAGTTCGAGACTAGCCTGGGCAACATGGCGAGATCTTGTTTTCTTTTCTTTTCTTTCTTTTTTTTTTTGAGACGGAGTCTTGCTCTCTCACCCAGGCTGGAGTGCAGTGGCAGGATCTCAGCTCACTGCAAGCTCCGCCTCCCGGGTTTACGCCATTCTCCGGCCTCAGCCTCCGAGTAGCTGGGACTACAGGCGCCCGCCACCCCGCCCGCCCGGCTAGTTTTTGTATTTTTTAGTAGAGGATGGTCTTGATCTCCTAACCTTGTGATCCGCCCGTCTCGGCCTCCCAAAGTGCTGGGATTACAGGCTTGAGCCACCGCGCCCCGCGAGATCTTGTTTTCTTAAAAAAAAAAAAAAAAAAAAAGTTTAAGAAAAAAACAATGCTGAAAACAATTCCCTAGAAATAAATTTTGGGGCACTTTAGTATTTTTATAGGATAAATTCTTAGAATTGGAATCAGTAGATGAAAAGATGTGAACCTTTCACATTTGCTGTAGCTGTTACTAAAAGACCCCCCGGATAGGTGACATCAACTTGCACCATCTCCCAACAGCAAAAAATCATATCTGTTTCCCTTCTTTCCCTGTCAGCACTTATTTTCAAGTGTCTATGGCATGGTTTTAAATCCTTGAAAATGGGTGGGTGCATTAGTCTACTCAGACTACCATAACAAGATACCACAGACTGGGTGGCTTAAACAACAGACATTTATTTTCTCATAGTTTTGGAATTTGGAAGCCTAAGATTAAGGTGCTGGCAGAGTTGGTTTCTGGTGAAGGCTCTCTCCTTGGTTTGCAGATGACCATCTTCTCACCTGTGTCCTCACATGGTCTTTCCTCTGTGCACACGCATCCCTGGTCTTTCTGTTTCTTCTTATAAGGACACTGGTCCTATTGGAGTAGGACTCCACTTTTATGATCTTGTTTAACCTTAATTCCATCCTCAAAGACCTTATCTCTGAATATAACCACATTCAGGTTAGGGCTGCAACATTTGAGTTTTGGAAAGACACAATTCAGCCCATAACAGTAGGTAATATGTAATTTGAAAAACTTAGTGGAGCAAATGGAAATGTTGAGCCAGCTGAAATAATGAGTGCAGCTTAATGATCACATCATCCCAGGTGAGTTTGCTGAGTTGAACTAGAGGAGCAGAATAATAAAACTGATTTTTTTTTGTCTTGTACAGTTGAATTCTATATTTCAGAACAGTGAATTTTCTCTTGCTAATCTGGAAACCCAAATTAAAAGCAGGTATGTGAATGACATTTACTGTGGGTCAAAGGGTAATTTGAGGGCATTTTGGGTCTGTTCCTATCTGGAGGGGAGGTCCTGTGTTTATGTCTGAGATTTAGGGCTGCCACATTTTTAGTTGCATCTTCCTTCCTGAGTAGGTTCGTTTTGGCATGAGGAAAAAATTTGTATTACTATTGTAAGATATAAAGCCAATGAGAGAACAAAACAAAAGAAAACCAATAGGGGAAGTCATGCAGTTAGACTGAGTTACCTCTAATGCCCCTTTCATCTCTAAGAGTCTATGAATCTGTGACTTATACAAAAATCATGCCTTGAAGTGCTACATATGGACAATGTGCGAGGATTTATAAGGCCTTTCATTTTGGAATGATTCACTTTCAGAAATGAGAAATTCCAAAGTGAACTTGAATGTCTAAAGCAAGAATGTTGACTAGTCCAAGATTTGCTTGGGGCACAAATTTCGAATGGTGATTGCAGTGAAATGGGCAGTCACTGAGTAGTATCATGGAAACTATGGCAAAGGCAATTGCTCACCTGGGAAGTATTTCCTGTATTCTTTCCCTGCACACATACTAATCCTCTGTAAAGGGACACCCCGCAGAAGCTCTTTGAAAAATAGGCATGGCTCTGTTAAGCCATGGCAAACTGATTTTTAAAACATAAAATGCTACTGCCTGTCTTCTGTACACTGGGATTTTGGTTTCTCTCACATATTCAAGTATTAATTATTAATCAAGTATTAATTCATATAAGTATTAATAGGGTCAAGAAAATTCATATATATGAATGGAAGTAAATCTATGGTAGGTTATTGTCTTAGTCAGTTTTGAGTTACTATAACAGAAATGCTATAGACTAGGTGACTTAAGCCACAGAAATTTATTGCTCACAGTTCCAGAGGCTGGGAAGTCCAGGATCAAGGTGTTGGCAGGTTCAGTGTCTGGTGATGGCCCTCTTCTTGCTGTGTCCTCAAGTGGCAGAGAGCAGAGAGACAGAAAGCTCTCCTGTCTCTTCTTATAAGGGTACTGTTTCAAAAAAATTCGAACTGTTTTTTTTTCTCTGTTGTCATACCAACACAGCAATCAATATAAAAGATTTCTACCACCAAATGTGTGGGGATTTTCCCCCAACACACCAAGCAGCTGACACCTCTGGTTGTTCTCTACTTCAATTCTATTCTGGTGCTATCCTCTCAAAAACAGCTTCAGATCTCACAGGTCCCCAAGACTGCCCCTCACCCCAGACACTAGTCAAAAGTCCAGGCCTCCAGAACTTCTGACTAACTGACTTCAACTTGGGATTCCCATGACCCCCTCTTTGAGCTTGATTAATTTGCTAGAGCGGCTCACAGAACTCAGGGAAACACTTATGTGTATTGGTTTATTATAAAGGACACTGCAGAAGACATGAATGAAGAGATGTGTAAGGAGAGGTAAGGGACAAGGGAAATGGAGCTTCTCTGATCTCCCTGGGTGCACCACCCTCCAGGAACCTCCATGTGTTCAGCTATTGGGAGGCTCTCCAAACCCAGTCTTCTCGGGATTTTATGGAAATATCATTATGTCAGCATTCCTTTCCCAAGTCTCATAAGAGGCAAGACTCTTTCTGGAGAGGGTCTTAAGACTCACAATCAGAAAGGTGAAGAAAGATTAGAGTTCTGCCTTGGGGCAGGTGAAAGGAGGGTGGGAGAAGATCAGAGAGATTCTGTTTGCTGAAGCCAGCTTCTGAGGCCTAGCACACCCGACATTATAACAAGACTGTAACAAGGGCCATGGGAGTTACAAGTCAAGAATTGTGAATGAAAACGTGCACACACATGCACATACACACACACACACATATAACACCCCAGGCACTAATCCCATTCATGAGAGTTCCACCTTCATGAGCTAATTACCCCTCAAAGGCCCCACCTCCTAATATCATCACATTGGGGATTGGACTTCAACGTTGAATTTTGGGAGGACACAAACATTCACAACATTTAACTCACTAAAACAAAACTAGAGATGTCTGGGGGTATACAACATTCTTTTTAAAAACCGTGTCTATTATTTTTCCTTATTACAAAAGTAATATGTGACCACTGCAAAATCTTAGAGCTTTATAGAAATATGTATGTGTGTGTGTATATATATATAAAACCTGGATAGTAAAAATCTCTGAATACTTGCCTTCCCCTACTCCTCCAAGAACTCCTGTTAACAGCTTATTTTATTGATTTCTCTAGATTTGTTTTCACGCATTTACTAAGAGAATAAGATCCTCCTCTACATACTGTTGGACAACTTTCTTTTCATGCCGTATAATACATCACGTATGCCTTTTCAGGCCAATACATGCAGATATAGCTCATTTGTTTTAATAATTGTAGAGGATTCTTTTATATGGTGTGCCATGATGTTTTCCTCCAATTATCTAATGATGGAAACTTGAGTAATTTCCACTTGTATGTCTATTTTTATGCATTTTTGCTGGTACCATTATGGAATAGATTCCTGGATGCAAGGTTAATAAATCAAAGGCTTGCCACCTTTGTGGTATGCATGTAGTAAGCAAGCCTATTGGAAGTGTTCCTCTGGAGCTTCAACATTATTTGAATTCCAGCCTGGGAGAAGTCTATTGTTCTCCCTCAGTGTTGCCTTTCTCCTGATCTCGTGCCCTGCATACTTGGTACTATATTTCATTTTCCTATAATTTTGTAATGCTTTTGATACAGGGACATTTCAGAGGAAGAGATGGTCATGGATCGAGCTACTGTAAGTAATTTTTCAAAATGAATCTACTTGTGACCTATCCTATGCCTGATTAGATGTAAGTCAATAGCTCTTCCACCCAAGTGTATATTATCAGGTGAGGCTCTGTTGTGACAATTGGGGGTCAAATTATGTTACTGCCTTTGGGATTGGCACAAAAAGCCATCAAGAAAACCATCCCCTGCTTTTCTGAACTATCCATGTGGCAGCTTTTTGAGGCACATTTTCTGGTCTATAGGAGTGTGGAATGACTCAGGGATTGTAAATGGTAACTGAATTTCTTGGTTATAGATGTCTTGCAAGAAAGCCTAGCTCTTCCAAGAGTGACACAATTGTTTGCAAAACTGGCATTCACACAATAAATCCACCCTCTATTTGTCCAGATTTGAAGCCAGAGTGTGATAAAACTATCTCCCATCATCCTTGCCCCAATTCTCAGTTCTTTTTTAATTGCCTCAAAGCTTTACAACAGCACACTCTAAAATGAGTAGAAAACACACAGCTTTCCAGGTATTTAAGTATGAGGTAAATATTTGATGATACACAGTACAGTCAAGCCCACGGTACAGGGGCCGCGTGCAGTGACTCACACCTGTAATCCCAGAGATTTGAGAGGCTGAGGTGAGAGGATTGCTTGAGGCCAGAAGTTCACAACCAGTCTGAGCAACATGGGGAGACTCCATCTCTACAAAAAATAATTTAAAAATATTAGCTGGGAACGGTGGTGCATTCCTGTAGTCCCAGTTACTGAGGAGGCTGAGGTGGGGAGAATCATATGAGCCCAGATTTCAAGACTGCACTAAATTATGATTGTGCCACTGCACTCCAGCCTAGGTGATAGAGCAAGGTTCTGTCTCAAAAACAAACAAACAAACAACAACGACAACAACAAAAAACTATGGTGCATTCCAAATTATCCACTATCATTAAAAGTATTTTCTGTAAATAACTGAGTCAGAAGTTTTGATGTATACACATTAAAGCATGATATAACTAAAAGTCCTGTCAATAATGGATATAAAATCCTTTTGGTGATAATGTGGTCAAGCTGCCTGGGTTGGAACCCCTGCTTTTCCACTTCCTGACTATGAGACCTTGGGCAACTTAATTAACCTCTCTGTGCCCTGTTTCCTCATCTGTAAGATGAGGGCTGTTGGAAGGATAAAATGAGATGATCTATGTTAAGCGTTTAGCACTGGGCTTAGAACATAGTAAATGTTAGATAGTGTTTACAATTGTCGACAGCATGTTAATATCTAGACCCAGAAAGCTTCGATTCTGCTCCTAGTTCTGTGACTTGTCAACTGTGTGATACTGGGCAGACCATTTAACTTCTCTGTGACTCAGATTCCTCATGTAGCAAACAGGGTGACAATCCCTGCATTGCTGACCCTACACGGTTGGCGTGAGGAGTAAATGCATTGATGTTTTTGAGGGTAGTTTGTAGATGGCAATGGGTTACATAAATGTAAAGCATAATTATATAATTGTTGCTAACAATAAGCCCTGTACTCAGTTATGACATTTGTTTAAAGATTTCACTGACTATGTACTTTTCTTTTGCATTAGTTGGAACAGAGAGAAGGACAAGAAATGGCTACAATTTCCTATGTACCATACAGGTAGGAAGTAGGAACTGAGTTTATTAATAGCTGGTACACTTAGTTCTGATTTTCCTTCCATTTAATTCCGTGTGTGTGGCCAGTTGGCCAGAGTTGTCAGAAGGAGATCAAAGTACCCAGTGATTATTTCACATATGCTGTAATTAGGCCCTTGCCCTCATGAAGTATGTTGTTTCGGTTGGTGATGGCTCAGGCTAGCAGCCAGCCTGCTGCCTCTTTGTAGTGAAGAGAAAATGGGGTGGTCATAATCTTGGATGGGGGAGTGAAGTGTTTGTTGTGGTCAAAAAGGTCCACGAAATACTTCGCAGGGAAATTGGAAACAACAACAACAACAACATGGAAAGTAGCTTCGGTTCTGTTCAGACTCTTGGTCCAGCTCCTCCCGGAATGCTGGCTATTGTTGATCTGTTTGATGCACATCAGGAAGAACATATAGACAGAAAAGGCCCATGAAGAGGTCTTTGAAGTGGAGTAGAGGGTCTGTTACAAGCAGGAGGAGAGATTTAAAATGAAGACTCCTCTTTGGACTGGAAAGATGAAAGCTGAGAAGAGCTAGACTCCAAAGGAAGGAGGTAGGATGAGCAGGGACCTCACCAAATATAGTTCAGGGGAGGGGCAGACATCACTTAGGTTAGACATGGAGATAAGTTTTGAGCAAGTACAGGTATGCCTAACTTGCAACAGCTGGCAGGAGACTTAGCAAATATGTTCTTCAAAAAGCCGTATCTACAAATGGAAATGGAAAAAAGATATAGGTAAGGTTTTGTATCTGAAATGTGCTTCCTAATGGAATATTAGAGGAATTCAGAATATTTGAGGATCTTGCTGTAGAGGATAGAGGATGAAGTCAAGGATGGCCCTATCCTTTCGTCAGTGATCTTTTAGTGGACATAAATACTGAGTGAATCTTTGTGACCATGGGAAACGTTATTTCCCTGAGGCTGAGTTCCATCATCTGTATTATGGGAATAATAATAGCATTACCTCATACGGTTGTTGTGAGAAAAAAGTGAATCAGAACATGTGGAGGAAGGGCTTCACAAATGTTAGCTACTATCATTATCATTATCATCATTATTACTTGTTATAGAAATAAGCCTTCTTCAGAACACTTCTTTATAGACTAATTGAGCATCACATGCCTATTTGCCTGATTTCAGTAATGATGGGTAAATTGGAGACCAGAAGAATAAAAGGTTCTCTCTGAAATAATAAATCCTGAAAACTCCATCTTCTCTATTAATTATTACAAACTCTTAGAGAAATCTCAAGGCTAGCAATTTCAACACAATGCATATGTTACTGACTATTCTTTTGAAAATAGGTTTTGCATTGTCTGTTTTGGATAAGAGAAAAATTATCAGAATATTTCAGTATGCTATCTTCCATCACTTCTTAAGATTGGCCACTTAATAGCTGTAAAATGTTTGACATTTATGAACTACCAATTAAATCAGCTGTACAAAATTTCAGCATTGCAGTCCAAGTTGCACTCCTTTGACATAACTGCAACAATCTTTCTTTTTTATTCTGCTTTGTAGCTGTGTTTGTCAGGTCATCATAAAAGCCAGCTCTTCCTTAGCATCCTCAGAATTGATGAGCAAAATCAAAAGTAAAATACGTGGCAACTTCACGCATGGAAACTTCACACAAGATCAATTGACGTTATTAGTAAACTCTGAGCATGTTGCAGTGAAAAAACTAGGTAATTTTTTTGGGGGGGTAGATTTTGCAGTATGAACTTACTTCCTTTATTATAGAACTCATAATGCATACCTGGTTAAGAATTCTGAGTTCAGAAAGGAGAGAAGTTACCTTTATGCTTTTTCCATATTCTTGGTACCCACTCGATCTGATGACCTTTCTACCTTTAAGAACTTATGGAAGAACGGAGTGCTAGAGGAGTTACCAGAGACTGCTGGTCAGCTCTGGATATTAGCAATGGTCAGTCCGTCAATGGAATGGGAGGATTTTCCCTCTTGCATAAATACTCAGAGACCTGAAGAGCTTCCTTATTAACACACAGTAGATGCCCAATAGATAATTGCTGATTTATTGATTGACTCAGCCATCTTATTCATCTTGGCAAGTGATCTGGGAACTGTCCCAGATTTCTCTCGTGGATATTCTCTGATTAGCAAAGCTTTATTGGTAAAAGTGTGAGGTTACCAGGCCACTCCACTTCCTTCCCAGCGCAGCTTTATTCCTTTTCCCCAATAGACTGCTGTAGAAATCATTGAGCTCACACAGCTCTAATGCCAGATAACACACACAGGCATTAGAACGCAAAATCCTTGGCAACATACTGATTAAGTATCAGAGGGCAGCCTGTGACAGTGCAGGGGTGTCAGTGAAATGGAGGGCAGAAACATGTTGAAGCCACAGGCAGAGCCCACCATGTAAATGACATTAATGAATGTGTCCTAAGAGTGAGAGGAAGGCACCTTTCACTCTCACTCAGAATGGAGACTGGGATAGCTGAGCAAAGCTGGCTGGTCCACTTCTCACACCATTCTCTCAACACCTGAGGGAAATATTTCCAGAATTAGGGCCATGAAACCCAGTGAGTGCTCAGTAAAAACCGGGAACTTATCATATAGACTTAGCCCAGGTCACATCTCCCTTCAAGTGACAGCAAAACCTTGCCTTAACAGCCCTCTGTGAAAGTTTGCCCTGTCCCTCAGCACCAATATCAAAAACAGAGCCCTAGACTGTGTGCAGTGGCTTACACCTATAATCCCAGAACTTTGGGAGGGTGAGGCAGGAGGATCACTTAAGGTCAAGAGTTTGAGACCAGCCTGGGCAACAAAGCAAGACTTTGTCTCTACAAAAAATAAAAAAAAAAAAGTAGCTGGACATGGTGATGCATGCCTGTAGTGCCAGCTATTCCCGAGGCTGAGGCAGGAGGATAACTTGAGACCAGGAGGTTGAGGCTGCAGCGAGCCATGATCACGCCATTATGCTCCAGACTGGGTGACAGAGTAAGACCTCAAATAACAAACAAACAAAACAGAGCTCCCCTGTCTATATTGATCATGTCAGATACACTGAGTTTACTAAAACAAAATCCATCTCACAGTCCGTTAAGAAGGGGGCCATCCCAGAGAGAGAAATTGGCCTACAGTCTCCTATCTTTGGACATAAAACTGATAACAGTGGGTATCTCAGAAGCTGGGCAATTGGTAGGTGGGAACTTTTGACTCTACACTCCACCGTGTGGCTTGAATTTTTTCAGTGCATATGTACTGTTTTAAAAACAAGACAAAACAATGTCAGGTGAGGTGGTTAATGCTTATAATCCCAGATCTTTGGGTGGCTGAGGCGGGAGGATTGCTTGAGGCCAGGAATTTGAGACCGGCCTCTATAACATAGCAATACGCTGTCTCTACAAAAAATTTTAGAGAAACGTATCTCATAAACTGGTTGTTTTAATGAAAAGGACTAAATATGTCGTTATACTGGGTGGTTTGTTATTTAAAAAAAAAAACACTCCATATAATGATATTTTCAATAAGGCTTGGTCCAAATGGCTAGATAGAAAAAGTTTTGTTTTTTATTTGCTGATCTTTACGTGCAGCGTAATAATGACGTTCATAATAACATATAATATTATATTATTATATAGTAATAATAATAATGGATGTTCGTAATACTTTTAAGTGCCTCTTGCCCTTTAAAATGTGCATACATTTTCTCTGTAGAGCCTGGAAATTGCAAAGCCGATGAAACAGCCTCTAAATACAAAGGGACTTATAAGTGGCTATTAACCAACCCTACGGAGACAGCCCGAACTAGATGCATAAAAAATGAGGATGGAAACGCCACAAGAATCTGGTATGTACAGGCCAAGTTCTAATTGCTAATTCAGATATACAAAGATCTGCTTAATTGGGGACATGTTTCTATGTCATTTGTCTGAGCATGCGCCCTTCCTCCACCTCTAGTGCCGGTCTTTCTTTCTATTACCTTTTGGACCTGTTTAAACATATGCATGCAACATAATAAGAAAAATTTTCAAGGAGACAAAAGATAAAAGTTATCCATCATCCCAGAAGAAAATTCAAGAAGACAAAAGAGAAAAAAGTCACCCATAACCCTACTGCCTGAACATAGCTGTTTTTAGGTTGACATATATTTTTTTCATCTAGCCTTTCTCTGTATGCCTTTAAGTTTTCTGTAGCAGTAATCACTGTCCTTGTATCAATAATGTAATTTACCATTTCATTCAATGGTTTATCAAACATTTTCCATGTTTTACATTTATGATCTTAATGTTCATTTCAAAAAACAACCTTGGAAACTGGTCTATAGTTGATGGGCTAGAGTAATTTACTAAATCACTCTTCTATTGTTGACTTTATCATTTTCCTTTTTAAAATCATCAGCCCTCTTTTCTTACTCTCTGCTGTTCATGGTTTATGCCATTAACTTAAGTGGGCAAAACCAGAGGGGCAGCAGGTTTTGACAGAGGCTTAAAAGCACTCTTTTAGAAAGCAACATTAGGGGCTTTCCTTTTCCTCCCTGTGTCTAATCAGTCAGCAAGTCCTGCAGCTTTGACAGTCATAGTCAGAGCTTACATCTAGCCTTTCCTTTCTAACCCCCCTGCCAGTACCCTGGTGCAAGCCCTTATTGCCCACTATTAGAGCTGTCTCCTTGCCATCTAACTTAACGGTACGCCTTACCCACCTCCGCCAACTATACTCTACACTGCTGCCAGCATGATTTTCCTGAATGGCTGCTGTCATGCCACGGTCCTGCTCCAGCTCCACATTGCCTCAAGAATTAAGTCGAAACCCCTAAATATAGTCCTTCAGACCGTGGACTTCCTCTCCTGCTGTCTCACTCAGCATTCTCCCTCCCTTTACCATACGCTCCAGTCAAAATGACCGTTTGCTGTTCTGGGCTCAATGGGCGCTTCCCAGGTCTCTTTCTCTGCTTGTGCTATCTGCTCTTGGAGTTGGGGGAAGAGATTTTTCTCTACCTCTGTCCTTTCAGTGCACAGCTCAGCTCAAATGCTGAAAGTAACGTCTCTTTCCTTGGTCGTTTGATAGATTCAGTTTTGTTTATACAGCTTTTCATCTTATATTTGCCCTAAGTTTCAAGTAGTTACATTTAGAGTTTTAAACCCCCTATTTACAAGTTCCTTGAGGGAGGGATGAAGCCCTGCCCTGTTTGCCTGTGCTACCTATTACCATTCCTAGAATGGAGTGGGTGCCCAATAAATGTGTTAGCTGACTTGAAATGAACTGGTTTGAATTGGGTGAGACACAGGGGAGGGTGGATGATGAGGGCCAATGAGCTATCGAGGGCTCTATATTAATTGTTTTAGGTTAATATGCTGGATAGAGACCACATTCCAACAGGAATTTCCCCTTAAAAGAGGGGTAAGAAGTGACAGTGAGAGTAAAGAGTTATGTCTAGAGGGCCGGAATCTCTGTCTTGACGCTTGGTCAGCAGGACATTCCCACGCCCCATTCCCAGCTCCCTCGCCTGTTTATCTTGCTCCCTAAGAGCAAAATTTCTTCATTTCACAAAGAAGTACTGGGCTCCCACCTTTGCTATCTATGCCAGGAAGCTGGGGGCAGGTGAGGAGAAGGCATGCTAGGGATACTCCCACTATTTGCTTAAGATTATCTTTGCCTCATCCTCTGATGAGAAAGCTCTTTCCTCTTTTTTTCAGTTCAATCAGCATCAACACGGGCAAGTCTCAGTGGGAAAAGCCAAAGTTTAAACAATGCAAATTGCTTCAAGAACTTCCTGACAAGATTGTGGATCTTGCTAATATTACCATAAGTGATGGTAAGATTGTTTTGTACATATAAGACAAATTATGGAACTTCGATTACTTTGCCTACTTGACCTCAAACCAGAGAGAGTATAGGCAAACCCCACTTAGGAAAATCTACCTTACGACAATGCAATTTCAGAACAAAGGTAATTAATGTTGGTGGAGGTGGTGGTGGGGCATGAGATGTTAGGACTATCAGTGTTTCAGTGATTTTTGTTTGGTTTTGCTATATACATATTTTTTTCTTTTCTTTCCTTCTTTTTTTTTTTTTTTTTTTTTGAGACAGAGTTTCACTCTTGTCGCCCAGGCTGGCGTGCAATGGCGTGATCTCAGCTCACTGCAACCTCTGCCTCCTGGGTTCAAGCAATTCTCCTGCCTCAGCCTCCCGAGTAGCTGGGATTACAGGTGCCTGCCACCACACCTGGATTTTTTTTGTATTTTTAGCAGACCATGTTGGCCAGGCTGGTCTCAACCTCCTAACCTCAAGTGATCCACTTGCCTCAGTCTCCCAAAGTACTGGGATTACAGGTGTTAACCACTGCACCCGGCCTTATTTTACTTTTTTGGCTAATTGTTGTTTTTATTTTATTTTAATTTTTAAAAAGTTTTAATAAGTAATACTTCACCAACTTCAATATTCGAAAAAAAAAAAAAGGGTATATGTAAAACATCTCCACCCCACTGCAGACCTTAGCCATTCAGTTACTATCCACAGAGATATTTTGTGGATCCATTTTATGGATCCATAATGAAATATGTATATATGTACACACACACATTTATATATGTGTGTATGTATATATATACACACACACACATACTCTCCCTCACTTTTTGTACACAGAGTGGAGCATGCTATACACACTATTCTTCACGTTGCTTTTTTCTGTTAACAATATATTGCAGAGATTATTATATCAGCATATAAAGAGTTTTCTCATTCTTTTTTCCCCCTCTGCACTCTATTATATATACCACAGTAAATGTGCCACAGTTTATTTAACCTGTTTCCTATGGATGAGTATTTAGGTTGTCAGTAACATTTTTCTATGAAAACACGACTGTACAACTATTTTTGTGTTTTTTTCATTGTAGGGAAAATAGTATAACATACTTTAAAAAATACTCACATTTTTGGTAGTGTATAAGATGTTTTAGAGTTAGCATTGTCTAAGCAGCTGATTTAGAAGGTTGCATTTCTTTCAAAAATACATTTGTAGACCATGTTAGCTTTTATTTTCGTTTGTGACGCTGTTAGCATAATTCATACTGTTAGGTAAAAGAGATTCAAAATAAAGAGTATCTCTTTAAAAAAAACCACTGCTTTGATGAATATTACACATATGTCACAATTTTGAGAAGGTAGGGGCATACCTAAAGCATAAATCTTTGAATGTGGAATTGCGGGGTCAATCATACTTTTGATGGTGTCAAAATGCTCTCTGTAATAGTTAGAGCAATTTAGATTCCCACTTGCAAGGTATGAAAAGTGCCTTTTTCACAACTCCTTCATCAACACAGCATGTTTGTTATCAGACTTCTGGATCTTTTTGCGATATGATAAGCAGAAATTGATATCTCAATGTAGTTTACAAACTTTTTAATGGAGATATTCGCATATCATAAAATTCACTCATTTAATGTGTACAATTTAGTGGGTTTTTAAAAGCATATTCACTAGATTGTGCAACCATCATCACTGATTCCAGAATATTTCATCACCCCAAAAAGAAACCCTGTACCCATTAGCAGTCTCTCCATTTCTCCCCCATCCCAGCTCCTGGCAGCCACGAATCTACTTTTTTATCTATGAATTTTGTCAGTTTGGGGCATTTCATGTTTCTGAGGTTCATCCAATGTTGTAGCATGTATCATTGCTTCATTCCTTTTTATGAATGCATTATATTCTATTATATATATATATACCACATTTTGCTTATTAACTCATCAGTTGACGGACATTTCTTTTCCACCTTTTGGCTATTATTTAAAATCTGGTTATACACACTTATGTACAGATTTTATGTAGACATATGTTTTCAATTTTCTTGGGTATATATTGACGAGTAGAATTGCTAGGTCATATGGTAACCCTATGATTAGTTTTTGAGGAACTTCAAAACTGTTTTCCACAGCAGTTGTGCCATTCTACATCCCTGCCGACTCTGTATGAAGGTTCCAATTTCTTCATATCCTTGTAAACACTTATTACTATTGTCTGTCTTTTAGATTATGACTGGTAGTAATGCCCCCCAACACACCTTTATTCTTTTTTTTTTTTTTTTTGAGACGGAGTCTCGCTCTGTCGCCCGGGCTGGAGTGCAGTGGCCGGATCTCAGCTCACTGCAAGCTCCGCCTCCCGGGTTCACGCCATTCTCCTGCCTCAGCCTCCCGAGTAGCTGGGACTACAGGCGCCCGCCACCTCGCCCGGCTAGTTTTTTTGTATTTTTTTAGTAGAGACGGGGTTTCACCGTGTTAGCCAGGATGGTCTCGATCTCCTGACCTTGTGATCCGCCCGTCTCGGCCTCCCAAAGCAACACACCTTTATTCTTGGTGTTAGTAATTTGTGTCTTCACTTTTTTTTATCCTGGTCAGTCTAGCTAAAAGTTTTTAAATTTTATTAATTTTTTTAGACTCTATTTTTTAGAGGAGTTTTAGATTCCCAGCAGAATTGAGCAGAAAGTACAGAGCTCCAGCATATGCCCTCCCCCAACCACATGCACAGACTCCCCCACCATCAACATCCCCCACCAGAGTGGTACGTTTATTACAATTGAATGTACACTGACCCATCGTTATCACCAATAGTTCATAGTTTTATATTAGCGTTCACTCTTGCTGTGGCACATTGTGTGGGTTTGGATAAATGTATAATGACACGAATCCACCATTACAATATCATATGGGATATTTTCACTGCTCTAAAAGTCCTCTATACTCCACTTATTCATCCCTCCTTCTTCTCAACCCCTGGCAATTACTGATCTTTTTACTATCTCTCTGTTTTTGCTTTTTCCAGAAGGCCATATAGTTGGAATCTTACAATATGCAGCCTTTTCAGATTGGCTTCTTTCACTTAGTTATGTGCATTTAAATTTCTTCCATGTGTCTTTTCTTGGAGTGGCAGCTCATTTCTTTTTGGCACTGAATAATATTCCATTGTCTGGATGTACCACAGTTTATTTACTCATTCACCTACTGAAGGATATCTTGGTTTCTTCCAAGTTCTGTTAACTATGAATATAGCTACTATAAACATCTGTGTGCAGGTTTTTATACAGATGTTAAGTGTTCAACTCATTTGAGTAAAGAACAAAAGGTGTGGTTGTTGGATTGTGTGATAAGAGTATGTTTAGTTTTGTAAGAAGCTGCCAAATTGCCTTCCAAAGTGGCTGTACCATTTTGCATTCTCATCAGCAATGAGAGTTCCCGTTGTTTCACATTCTTTCCAGCATTTAGTGTTGTCAGTGTTTTAGATTTTGGCTATTCTAATAGGTGTGTAGTGGTATCTCATTGTTGTTTTAATTGGCAATTCCTTAACGACATATGGTGTTGAATAGCTTTTCATATGCATATTTGCCGTATTTATGTCTCTTTTGGTGAAGTGTATTCTATAGGTTGAATGTTTGTGTGCCCCAAAAATTCATATGTTGAAATTCTAACCCCAATGTGATGGTATTTGGCAATAAGGCCTTTGGGAGGGGATTAGGTCATGAGGGTGGAGCCTTCATGAATGAGATTAGTGCCCCTATAAAAGAGGCCTCAGAGAGCTTCTTTGACCCTTTCACCATGTGAGGTTACAGTGAAAAAATGACGGTCTGTGAGCCAGGAAATGAGCTCTCACCAGACACTGAATCTGTTCTTCATAGACAACTTGCCAGACATGGTTCTACTGCATAAAATGGGTCCCTCCCATAGTGAAATGTCAGAAATTGAGGCACAGGCATTCCAGTGCCTCTCAGAAGGACCAGGGAATTGGCCTTGAAGCAGTGAACTTCTCAGACTTGTTTTCCTTGCAGAGGATGCAAGTTTGAGATCCTTGCTGAGGACTATGTAGAAGAATTAGGAAAGCAAGCACAGCTCTGATTATTTCTAGATCAGAAACCAAGAGTCAGGGCAATAGGAAATGTTACAGCTTGAAGTGAGTGGGACGAAAGTTAGAGGGTTTGTGTTTCACGCTGACCTCCCTCCTTCTGAGTGACACATTTTCTTTAGAAATGCTAATAGAATTTTCTCTTGTGGAAGAAAAAGTTAATAAACAGCCATAACAACAACAAAAACACTGCACTGGGTTGGGATTTTTAGAAAATTGACTGTGAGAAGTCATTTTATATATATAAAGAAACTATCGCGGAGTAAAGGAGCAGTTGGATGATGACTGTAATGTATATAACTGAAAAGTAAACTATCAAATTTATTATCTTTGGAAGAATCCTTCTATTCTACTTGTAAATTAGGGGCTTAATGAACAATGAATACAATATAAAGGAAAGAAAAATGTATTCACGCTGAAACAATTTATTTTCTTTTGCTTTCAATCTTGCTGACAAGCATTAGATATCTTGGTTGAAGAAAAACTCTTCAGCTCTCTCACTTAAATGCTCCTTTTTCTTAACTCTTTAATATCACAGAATTAGAAAAGGTACCTTTATTTCGAAGTTCTTTGGATTCTCTTCTGTGCTCAATGTTTGTTACCTCCATGATATTAAAGATGCATCAGGCTCTAGTGAACTTGACTAGAACTTTTCACAAAACTATTTCCTGTCTGTGTCCATTCCACCATCAGGGTAGGATAGTGAGTGCTTAAGAGAAAACAGTGGGATTTCCAGGAGGTCAGGTAGAAAGACTGCAAAGCACAGCTGTCCCAACTCCCAACACAGTGGAGAAAAGGGCCAAAGGCACAGATGCTGTAAAAAGTGATATTGAAGAGCTCAAGCTTTGGAGTCAGCATTGGGTTAGAATATTTCAATGTTTTAACTTCTTCATCTATATAAAGGGAATAATGTGAGTACTTTCATGACTAATACAAAGGTTATTGTGATGAACAGATGAGAAAATGCATGTATAATGCCTTGCTGTTGTATCCTATCTCCAGAAAGCCCACCAACTCATTCCCTCTTTGTCAATTGGGAGTTGAATCAGGGCTGGCTTGTGACTGCTTAGCCCAGTAGAATTTGGGAGAAGCGACTTTGCCAATGATGGGACTAATTTTTAAGGGGACTGGAAGTTTCTGCATCCTTTCTCTTGGTACACTCTCATTTGAGATGCTTCCTCAGAGCCAGACACCATGCTGTAAGAAGCCCAAACAGTGGAGTGCTGAAAAATATTTAACAACCAACTCTACCCAAAGAAGGTACTGATTTGTAGCTTTTGCCAGTTTTCATGATATAATACCCTCTACTCCATGGCTGAATACAACCTACAATGTAATGTATAGTGACTGAACTATAAAGTTGGTAAGAGATGCATGCGCAGATACAGTAGATATGCAAATAATCACAAGAGCTTAGATTAGTAAAATGTAGCAAAATAATTAGAAAGTGAAGATGTTTCAGCATCATTTTAAAATATAATTTATGCAATTGTAAGTTTATATAATTTAATTTTTAATAATGGCCATGTTTAACAACTAGTTCACAGAATTCCTGAAAATTTAACAATTGGTTCTCACCAGCTGGTACAAGTTAGCTCCAGTACATCACAAGCCGGATCCACATACTACTGAGCCCACACCACTGGGGGAGGCCATGTGTAGGGAGTGCAGCCAACAGCCCCAACTGAACAGTCAGCATCAATTGCCTGCCATGTGAGTGAGCCCTGTTGGACATCCAGCCCAGATTAGCCTTCTGATGTATTCAGCCTCAGCTGCTATCTGACTTCAACTGTATGAGACACTCCAAGTAAGAACACTCAACTGAGCCTAGTTAACGCACAGAATCATGAAGGATAGTAATACATTATTGCTTTAAGCCATTAAGTTTTAGGGTGATTTGTTATGCAGCAATAGATAACCTGGAGCACTGGCTCACAGAAATTGCTCAGTAAATAGCAGATATTATTATTTTGAATGTTGTAATTACTGGCAGATTAACTGTAACAGTATTTCAAGGAATGAGGATCAATTTATTTTGCAACAAATAAAGGAGAAGTCCCTTTATTACTTTTGCTTGAGGACCAGGAATTTTTACACGATGAGTGTAATTTAGCTTGAATTTTCCTTAAAAATTATACAACTCCAGAGAAAAAGTCTATAATTACTTTCCACAGTATAGCTAGTCTCCCATTGGCCTGCTGTTTACTTTCATTCTGCCACAGCAGGGACTACGTGAAAGTGAAATTGCACCACTGAAGCCCAAAGAATCATGACTAGGTAGCTCTTGCTATTTTCAACAAAGTCTGAACAATTTAATAAGAGCAGTAGAAAGACCCGTGAATGAGCTCACTATCTTTTTCTATCATGCCTAGTCTTAATATTTTCTCAGCTTTTTTAACTTACCAGAAGATAGATGTTAACTGGGACAAAATATTAGTTCAGAAACAATTACAACCTTGTTTAATCTCCTTTCTGCCTCCCATCTCCTCAGGGAGAACTCTGTCTTTGCTAGTTCAGTTCCCATGTGAGGCATTGTTGGACAAATTGGGGTAATGGTTGGGGAGGAATTGAGAGGATCTTTTATGATTGCTGAATTTACATTGATGAGAACAGAAAGTTGTTTGCAGAAATAAAAGAGAATAAAGAAAGAAAATAAAGAGGAAAAGGAGAAAGCAAAAAGTAGCCTGTGTAGGCTTTTGAAGGTGTTAAGTTGTGGGGAACTTGGGATAGGAGAGAGATTTGAGGAGACACTGATAACTGTGGAGGTCATTGAAAGAGAGAGAGGAAGAGAAATACAGAGAGAAAGAGAGAGGATGAATTTTATGCTGAATTATTTTGTTTTCTGAAACAGAGTTGACTATTTGTAATATAACCTGGGTTAAGTGTGTTATGAGTGTTGGCTCTCTCGGGAATTTTTCTTAACAAATTGTATTTTTTATTATTTTCCTTTATATTTTGGTTACTGGACTTGAATATGAGTGCTTTAAGCTAGGAAGACACCACAAGAAAGCTCAGCTTTATATGTGTTATATTTAACTAAAATCGAATTTGTGCTGTATTCGTTTAACAAAGCTCTTCACTTTAAAAGTGAGTCATAATTCAAACAAAACAATTATTTAGAAGAAGCATTTATGAGACAAGAACTTTTGGGCACTGACAGGATATTTGATGATTTTGAATATTAATGCTAATTTTAAAATTTAATTTGTTATTGTCATTGTGACATGTAAAAATCATTTATTTTAGAGATACATACTAAAGTGTGGATAAAATGATATCATATCCAGGACTCGCTTTGAAATAATATGGGGTTGGGGAAAAGGTGAGTGGAAGTGTAGAGAAAATGAGATTAGCCATTCATTGACACTTGTTGAAGTTGGGTTATTCATGAGGAACATGGAGATTCATTATACAATTCTTTCTACTTTTGTGTATGCTTGAAAATTTCCATAATAAAAAGTGAAGAAAAAAGTGGGTGAGTTAATATCTATTGTTCTTACTCTCTGGAAAATCTAAATTAACTGCTTTTTATTATGACATAGTCCATATTTGCTTTTTTTTTTCCTGTGGTTTGATGGTTCTTGACAGGAAAATGTAACCATCACCCTTAGTTATGAAAACATAGACTGAGTGTTTGCTGATATTTGAGTATAAGGTGGGGTCTACTTAACACAATCCAATACTCAAAAGTCTCAATTTAATTAGAATCAAATTTCAAGATAATTCTTCAGGGACAAAACGATTTCCCTGGTGCATATGAAAAATGATTTAATGAATGAAAACTTTTTAATGAATAAAAACGTGACTTATGTTCTACTTTCTGGGACTACGCCTATTGTAGAAACGAAGGGCCAATATTTTCCTTCTGTAAACATGTTACCTTGGTAGGTATTCTCATCTCACCCTCTTTACTCTTTAAAGGGAAGGAAGCACACCAGAATGGCAGAAGACTAAGTCATGCAGCTTTTATGTCTCAACTTTCTTTCCCCAGAGAATGCTCAGGATGTTGCAGAGCATATTTTAAATTTGATAAATGAATCCCCAGTCCTGGATAAAGAAGAGACAAAGATTATTGTTTCTAAAATATCAGATATTTCACAATGTGATGAGATAAGTATGAACCTAACCCATATTATATTACAAATAATCAACGTTTTTTTGGAAAAGCAAAACAATTCAGCCTCTGATCTGCATGAAGTAAGCAATGAGTAAGTACTAATACTTTGGTGAAAGACATTATTTTTAAAAAATGTAAAATGCAGTCGGCCCTCTGTATCTGTGCATTCTGCATTTGTGAATTCAAACAACCACAGATTGAAAATATCCTTAAAAAAATCTTGTGTCGATACTGAGTAAGTACAGAATTTTTTCTCGTCATCATTCCCTAAACAATACAGCATAACAACTATTTACATAGCATTTACATTATATTAGGCATTATAAGTAATCTAGACATAATTTAAAATATACAATGATGTGCATAGGCTATATGAAAATATGACCCTATTTTATATCAGGGACTTGAGCATCTGTGGATTTTTGTATCCATGGGAGTCCTGGAACAGATCTCTCAAGGATACGAACGGACGACTGTATATATTATCAATTTATCGGCATACAGTCATCATAGATTTTAAAAGTCAGGCAGTTACACATTGAAAGCTCAGTTAGTACAATGCAATGGGGTCACTTTACTCGAACGTTCGTTGTGAAAGGATGTATTCAAATTCTAATCGAATCTTAGTGATAACAAGTTTTCAAGTAAACAGTTACCCCAAACCAAACCCCTAGTCCATTCCCCCAACTTTTGTGCTCCCTCAGTGTTCTTAATGTCTATAAAATGTATCCAACCAGTGCTAAAGTGGAAAACTTGAGAATAGTACTAGTTACCTCCCTCTAACTCACAACCAATTAATAACCAACTCTTGTATTTGTCACTGTACATCTATTTTTAAAATCCCTTAAATATTCCGGTGGAATTCATTTACTTCTCTCCATCTCCGCCACCACCACCCTATTCCTAGTCCCATTTCTCTCACCAGACTGTCTATAATAACCTCCTAAATGGTCTCTCTGCCTCCATTCTTGACCCTCTATGGGTCATCTTCTACATAGCACCCAGAGTAATCTTTTAATGTATGTATCAGATCATGTCCTTACTTTGCTTTTAAAACCACTAGGTGGCTTTCCATTACACGTAGAATAAAATCCAAACTTCTTATAAAGTCCTACGAGGCCCTGCAGGGTCTGGCTTACGTGTAACAATTTCATTAATTTTCACAACAATCTTTTGAGATTATTGTAATATTACTTCTAACTTTGCAGGTGAGGAAACTGAAGCTAAGTGAGATTATTTTATTTGTCCACACAGTTAGAAATTAGAGGAACTAAGATTTAGATGTCAACTTGTCTGATTCCAAAGCCAGTGCTCTTATTTAATAATTCCTAAACGATATAAAGATAGCGATTAAAACTCAAAGAAAAGTCTTGCAATGAGGAAATCTTGCAAGGAGGATGGGTTTTTTACTTTTAAAGGGTAGGATGCTCTTCTCCATCTGTGGTTTCTTGCAGAATTCTGAGGATAATTGAGCGTACGGGTCACAAGATGGAGTTTTCTGGGCAGATAGCAAATCTGACGGTGGCCGGGCTGGCTTTGGCTGTGCTGCGGGTAGACCACACGTTTGATGGCATGGCCTTCAGCATTCACTCCTATGAAGAAGGCACAGACCCTGAGGTGAGTGCAGCTCAGGGAACTGAGAGCCAATCAGCCAACCACTGTTTCAAGTCTTCATTCATTTACTCCTTGGGAGAGAGAGAGGGCACTCTGTTAAGGTTTTTTTTTTTTTTTTTTTTGAGACAGAGTCTCGCTCTGTCGCCCAGGCTGGAGTGCAGTGGCGCGATCTCGGCTCACTGCAAGCTCCGCCTCCCGGGTTTACGCCATTCTCCTGCCTCAGCCTCCCGAGTAGCTGGGACTACAGGCGCCCGCCATCTCGCCCGGCTAGTTTTTTTTTTTGTATTTTTTAGTAGAGACGGGGTTTCACCGTGTAGACCAGGATGGTCTCGATCTCCTGACCTCGTGATCCACCCGTCTCGGCCTCCCAAAGTGCTGGGATTACAGGCTTGAGCCACCGCGCCCGGCCTCTGTTAAGGTTTTAATCTTCAGGGGACCTTATGGAAATACAGACATCCCAGGTAAGATTCATATATAATCTTTAGTAGTCTAATACCTTGGTTGGAATGGTGTCTGGGAATTGTGCAGTGATACCACCTTTGGCCCTGTTACCCCAAATTATCTCAAATGTCAGTTTATTATTGGCCACCATTTAAAGAACACATTATATGTTGGACATTGTGCTACTGCCTCCTTTGTGCAGATAAGGAAACAGAGAAGTAATTTACCCAAGAACACATAGTCTAATGGTTAAGCCAGGATTGAAACTTATGTCTGTCTGGCTTTAAAGCTTGGGTCCTTTCCACCATATGATACTACCTTAGCCTTTGGCATGTTATAGGCTGCCAACCCTACTCAAAACAATTTCAGGGGTTAGATTTTTTTAACATTAAAAAAAAATAAAGTGTACATATAAGAAAATGCACAAATCCTAAGTATACACCCTCTGAATTTTGACAAATGCATACATCTATGTAATCCAAACCCCTATTAAGATATAGAATGTTGGCCAGGTGCAGTGCCACACCTGTAATCCCAGCACTTTGGGA
The DNA here is from genome assembly GCF_000951035.1 of Colobus angolensis palliatus. Lineage (NCBI taxonomy): Eukaryota > Metazoa > Chordata > Mammalia > Primates > Cercopithecidae > Colobus > Colobus angolensis. The sequence goes on from NW_012116077.1 coordinate 2,058,318, forward strand.
GGTCTAGGTGGGAGGATCACTTGAACCCAGGAGTTTGAGACCAGCCTGGGCAATATAGTGAAACCCCATCTCTACAAAAAACTAAAAAATTAGCCAGGCATGGTATTGTATACCTGTGGTCCAGCTACATGAGAGGCTTAGGCGGGAGGATCGCTTGAGACCAGAAGATCAAGGATGCAGTGAGCCATGACTGCACCACTGCATTCCAGCCTAGGCAACAGAGCGAGGTTCTATATTTTTAAAAATGATATAGAATATTGCTATCACCTCTGAAAGCCCCTTTGTGCTGTTTCCAAGTGAAGCTCTGAAACTACTACCTGAAGTGGCAATCACTGTTCTTACATTTTTCTGACAGTTTTTCCTGTTCTACAACATTATATAAATGAAATCTTATAATATGTACTGTCTTGTATAAGGCTTCTTTCATGTAGCATAATTTTTTTAGTCATCCTTTTGTTTCAGTAGTTTGTTCCTTTTTATTGCTGAATAATATTCGAATGCATGGATATACAACAGATTCCTTGTCTATTCTCCTCTTGATGGACATTTGGATTGTTTCCAGTTTGGCTATCATGAATAATCCTGCTATGAACCTTTGTGTATAAGTCTTTATGTGATCATATGTTTTTGTATGTCTTGGATAAACACCTAGGAAAGGAATTGCTGGCTCATAGGTATATGTTTATTATTTATTATTTCTTTTTATTTTTTGAGATGGAATCTCACGCTGCTGCCCAGGCTGGAGTGCAGTGGCGCTATGTCTGCTCACTGCAACCTCTGCCTCCAGATTCAAGCGATTCTCCCACCTCAGCCTCCCATGTAGCTGGGATTACAGGCACTTGCCATCTTGTCCAGCTAATTTTTGTATTTTTAGTAGAGACAGGGTTTAGCCATGCTGGCCAGGCTGGTCTCAAACTCCTGGCCTCAAGTTATCCACCCACCTTGTCCTCCCAAAGTGCTAGGATTACAGGCATGAGCCACCTCACCCAGCCTGTAGGTATATGTTTAAATGTATTAGAAACTGTCATAGTGTTTTCTAGAGTGGCAAATGAAGTGGAGTAATTTTCCCTGTTCATATTGGTTATTTGTTTGTCTTTGGTGAAATATCTGTTAAAATCTTTTGCCTATTTTTAAATTGGGTAGTTTTCTTTTTATATTGCAATAGTTTTTGGGATACAGGTGGTTTGGGGTTACATGGATAAGTTGTTTAGTAGTGATTTCTGAGATTTTTAGTGAACTCGTCACCTCAGCAGTGTACACTCTGTACCCAATATGCAGTCTTTTATCCTTCACCCCCTACCACCCTTTCCCTTGAGTCCCCAAAGTCCATTATATCATTCTTATGCCTTTGTGTCCCCATAGCTTAGCTCCTACTTATAAGTGCAAACATATGATATTTGGTTTTCCATTCCTGAGTTACTTCACTTAGAATAACAGCCTCTAGTGCCATCCAAGTTACTGCAAAAGACATGATTTCATTCCTTTTTATGGCTGAGTAGCATTCCATGGTGTATATATACCACATTTTCTTTATCCACTTGTTTGGTTGATGGACACTTAGGTTGGTTCCATATCTTTGCAACTGTGAATTGTGTGCTTTAAACATGTGTGTGCATGTGCCTTTTTCATATAATGACTTCTTTTCCTTTGGGTAGATACCCAGTAGTGGGATTGCTAGATGGAATGGTAGTTCTAAGTTTAGTTCTTTAAGGAATCTCCATACTGTTTTCCACAGTGGTTGCATTAATTTACATTTCCACCAGCTGTATAAAAGTGTTTCCTTTTCATCACATCCACGCCAACATCTATCGTTTATTGACTTTTTAATTATGGCCATTCTTGCAGGAGTAAGGTGGTATCTCATGGTGGTTTTAATTTACATTTCCCTGATGATTAGTGATGTTGAGTATTTTTTCATATGTTTATTGGATGTTGGTCTATCTTCTTTTGAGAATTGTCTATGTATGTCCTTTGCCCACTTTTTGATAGGATCATTTGATTTTTTCTTGCTAATTTGTTTGAGTTCCTTGTAGATTCTGGATACTAGTCCTTTGTTGGCTGCATAGTTTGCAAATGTTTTCTCCCACTCTGCGAATTGCCTTTGACTCTGCTGATTATTTCTTTTGTTGTGCAGAAGCTTTTTAGTTTAATTTGATCCCTTTTATTTGTTTCTGTTTGTGCATTTGCTTTTGGGGTCTTAGTCATGAATTCTTTGCCTAGGCCAATGTTCAGAAGGGTTTTTTCCGATGTTATCTTCTATAATTTTTATGGTTTCAGGTCTTAGATTTAAGACTGATCCATCTTGTGTTGATATTTGTATAATGTGAGGGATGGGGATCCAGTTTCATTTTTCTCTGTGTGGCTTACCAATTATCCCAGCACCATTTGTGGAACAGGGTGTCCCTTCTCCACTTTATGTTTTCACTTGCTTTGTCAAAGATCAGTTAGCTGTAAGTATTTGGCTTTATTTCTGGGTTTTCTATTATGTTATATTGGTCTACATACCTATTTTTTTTTTTTTTTTTTTTTGAGATGGAATCTCACTCTGTCACCCAGGCTGGAGTGCAGTGGCCAGATCTCAACTCACTGCAAGCTCTGCCTCCCGGGTTCACACCATTCTCCTGCCTCAGCCTCCCGAGTAGCTGGGACTACAGGTGCCCGCCACCACACCTGGCTAGTTTTTTGTATTTTTTTAGTAGAGATGGGGTTTCACCATGTTAGCCAGGATGTTCTTGATCTCCTGACCTCGTGATCCACCCACCTCAGCCTCCCAAAGCGCTGGGATTACAGGCTTGAGCCACCGCACCCTGCCTACGTACCTATTTTTATACCAGTACCATGCTGTTTTGGTAACTATAGCCTTGTAGTATAATTTGAAGTTGGGTAATACGATGCCTCCAGATTTGTTCTTTTTGCTTTGAATTGCTTTGGCTATGTGGGCCTTTTTTGATTCCATATGAACTTTAGAATTTTTTTCTAGTTCCGTAAGAATGATGGTGGTATTTGGGTGGGAACTGTATTATCTATAGATTGCTTTTGGCAGTATGGTCATTTTCACAGTATTGATTCTTTCTATCATGAGCAAGGGATGTGTTTCCATTTGTTTGTGTCAACTATGATTTCTTTCAACAGTCTTTTGTAGTTTTCCTTGCAGAAATCTTTCACCTCCTTGATTAAGTATATTCTTGGTTTTTTTTTAATTTTATTTTAGTTATTTTGCAGCTGTTGTAAAAAAGATTGAGTTCTTTATTTGATTCTCAGCTTAGTTGCTGTTGGTGTATAGCAGTGCTGCTGATTTGTGTACATTGATTTTGTAACCTGAGACTTTACTGAATTCGTTTATTAGATGTAGGAGCTTTTTGAATGAGTTGTTATGGTTTTCTAGGTATACATTCACATCATTGGTGAACGGCAACAACTTGACTTCCTCTTTTCCAATTTGGATGCCCTTTATTTCTTACTCGTGTCTGATTGCTATGACTAGGACTTCCAGTACTATACTGAATAGAAATGGTAAAAGTGGGCATCTCTCTTATTACTGAGTTGTAAGTGTTCTTTATACATTCTGGATACAAGCAATTTATCAGATGTATGTTTTGAAAATGTTTTCCTTATGGCTTGCCTATGTATTTTCTTAATAATATATTTTGATGAGCAGTTTTTCACTTCCTTATTTTCTTTTTTCTTTTTTCTTTTTTTTGTTGTTGTATGAGAGTGGGTCTCACTCTTTTACCCAGGCTGGAATGCTGTGGCTTGAACACAGATCACTGCAGCCTTGACCTCCTGGGCTCAAGCAATCCTCCTGCCTCAGCCTCACATGTAGCTGGGATCACAGGCATGCACCACCATGCCTGACTAATTTTTTAATTTTTTGTAGAGATAGGGCTTCGTGGCCCAGGCTGGTCTCGAACTCCTGGGCTCAGGCAATCCTCCCACCTTGGCCTACCAAAGTGCTGGGATTACAAATGTGTGCCATTGTGCTCACCAAAAGTTTTTAATTTTCATGAAGTCTAATTTATAGTTCTGTTTTCTTTTATGAATAACCATATATGACTTGTATAGGATACTTTTGTCTATCAGGAAGCCATGAAGACATTCTCTTATGCTTTTCTTTAAAAGCTTTATGATTTTAGCTTTCATGTTTAAAACTCAATTAATTGATTTATGTATTCCGTGAGGTAGGAGTTGAGGATCATTTTGTTTTATGTAGATATCCAGTATTTCCAGCACCATTTATTGAAAAGACTTTTCCTTCCCCATTGGCTTGCTTTGGTACCTTTGATGAAAAATCAAATAGTTGTGTAAATGTAAGGCTATTTTTGGGCTTTCCTATTCTGTTCTGTTTTGTTTTGCTTTGTTTTAACTCTTATGTTATTACCAGGTCGTCTTGGTTCCTAAAGTGTTGAAGTCAGGTAATATAAGTACTTCAACATTGTTGCTTTTCAAGATTGCTTTGGTTATTCTAAGCCTTTTGCATGTCCATATAAATTTTTGAATCTGCTGATCAATTTATATAAAAAGCTTGCTGAGATTATGATTTGGATTGAGTTGAAGTTATTGGTCAATTTGGGGAGAATTTGTTTCTTACTAATATCGAGTCTTCTAATCTAGGAACATTTATTTAGTTCTATTTACATTTCTCTCAGCAATGTTTTGTAGTTTAGGTAGGCAGATATTGCATGTCTTTTGATAAATTTATTCCTAAATGTTTTGTTTTTTGATACTGTTGAAAATGGAATACTTTTAAAACTAGATATTCCAATTATTTGCCGTTAGTATATAAAAATGGAATTGATTATATATGAAATATTATTTATATTATATGCTATAATATATATATACACACATTTTGTTTCTTACACACTTGCTAAATTCACTTATTGCTGCTAATAATTGTTTTAGAGATTCCTTAGAACTTTCCATGTGAGCCAACATCATCTGACAATAGAGAGTTTTATGTATTCTTTACTGATCTTTATTCCTTTTATTTCTTTCTGGGGGCCTATTCTGATGTTTAGTACTTCCAATAAAATGTTGAATAGAAGTGGTTAAAGTGAGCATCCTTGTCTTATTTTTAATGTTAGGAGAAAAGTATTCACTGTTTTTCCATTACTGTGATGTTACCCATGTTTTTGTTTTGTTTTTTAAAAAGATGTTCTTTATTTGATTGAGGCAGTTACCTTCTACTCCTGGTTTCCTGAAAAAATTTATCACAAATTGTTGTTGAATTTTGTCAAAAGCTTTTTCTGTATCTCTCGAAGTAATCATTTGGCTTTCCTCTTTATTCTCTTAATATGGTAAATTATATTGATTTTAAAATATTAAGCCAATCTTGCATTCCTGGAAGAAACCCTACTGGTCATGATGTATCATCATGTTTATGTATTACTATTTTCTAAGTGCTTATGTTTTGTGAAGTATTTTTGTCCTTACATTCATGAAGAGTATTGGTCTGAAATTTTCTTTTTTTGTGATTTATTTGTCAGGCTTTAGAAAGATTTTGGCAACATTCTAAAAGTGAGTAGGGAAATGGTTCCTCTTCTACTTTCAGAAAGAGTTTGTGTAACATTGCTATCATTTCATTAAATGCTTGATAGGGTTCACTAGAAAACGCTCTGGGTCTGAAATTTCTTTGTGGGAAGTTTTTTGATATCAAACTAGATTTATTTAGTGGATAGAGAGCCATTCAGATTTTCTGATTCATCTTGTGTCAGTTTTTGGATAGTTGTATTTTTCTTGCAGAGTTGTATTTTTCTAAGAGTTTATTTCATCTAACTTGTCAAGTTTATTGGCAATAATTTATGATATTTTCCTTTTTTTTAACATCTGTAGGATTTATAGCAGGAGTTAGCAAACTTTCTGTAAAGGGCAGATAATAAATATTTTAGGCTTTGCAAGCCACAGGTGGTCTCTGTCTGCTGAATGTTCTTATATTTTTGTTTTTGTTCTGCTCTCCGTTCCTCTTGCCTCTTGCCCTCTCCTCTCCTTCTTTCTCTTCTCCCCTCTTCTCCTTCTCTCCCTTCTCCTGTCTTCTCCTTCCTTCTCTTCTCCTCTCTTCTCGCTCTCTCTCTTCTCCTCTTCATCCCTCTCTTCTCCTCTCCTCTCCTTCCCTTGCTTTCCTCTCTTTTCCTTCCCTCTCTTGTTCTCCTCTCTCCCTCTGCTTCTTTCTTTGTGCAACCTTTTAAAAATGAAATGTATGTTGTGCAACTGTCACCATCATATGTCTGCAGAACGTTGTTCATCTTCCCAAAACTACTGGGGAGGTCAGCCTCCCCAGTAGCTGACCCATTGAATAACAAGTCCCCATTCGTCCCTCTCCTAGCCCTTGACAATCACAATTCTTCCAGTTCGTGTGATTTTGACTACTCTAGGTACCTCATGTATATGGAATCATACAATATTGGTTCTTTGTGACTGGCTTTTTTCACTTTGCAAAATGTCTTCAGGGTTCATCTATGTTGTAGCATGTTAGAATTTGCTAATTTTTAAAAGTTGAATAATGTCCCGTTGCATGTATTTACCACATTTTGTTCATTCATTCATACAGGGGTTCTTTTTGAAGTGATGGAAATAGTCTAAAATTGATTGTAGTGATAGTCGCACAACTCTGAATGTGATGAAAGCCAATGAACTGTATACATTAAATGGATAAAGTATATGGTATATGAGTAAAGTCTCAATAAAGCTATTAACAACAACAACAAAACCTAAAAATGGCATGTAAAATCTATTCTTAGCTTAGAGCAACACAAAAACAAGCCTTAGGAAGGATTTGGCTTGCTGGTTCATTTGTCAACCTCTGATTTACAGTAATAAACCTTCTTTCATTTCTGTGTTGGTAATTTCTTTTTTTGTTCCTTTATTTTTGATAGCATAGGGATTTTTCCATTTTGTTGATCCTTTTAAACAACTTTTGGCCTTGTTAATTTTCCCTATTACTTGTTTTCTACTTTTTGATATCTGATTTTATATTTATTACTTCCTTTCTTATACTTACTTTGGTTTTATTTTTATCTTCTTTACATAGCTGCTGCTGCTCTTTCTCCTTCTTCTTCTCCTTCTTCTTCTTCTTCTTCTTCCTCTTTCCTCCCCCTCCTTCTCTTCTTCTTCTTCTTCTTCTTCTTCTTCTTCTTCTTCTTCTTCTTCTTCTTCTTCTTCTTCTTCTTCTTCTTCTTCTTCTTCTTCTTCTTCTTAATGAAATCTCTCTGTCACCCAGGATGGAGTACAGTGGTGTGACTATAGCTCACAGCAACTTTCAACTTCTGTACTCAAGCAATCCTCCCACCTCAGCCTCCCCAGTAACTGGGACTACAGGCACATACCACCACACCCGGCTAATTTTTAGATTTTTAGTTTTTGTAAAGACAGGGTCTTTGTTGTCTGCTGTGGTCTCGAACTCCTAGCTTCAAGCAATCCTCCTGCCTCAGCTTCCCAAAGTGCTGGGGTTACAGGTGTGAACTACAACTCCTGGCCTGTCTAGCTTCTTAATGTGGATCTGTAGATCATTCATTTTAGACCTTTCTTCTTTTGTAACATAATCCTAAAAAGCTGTAAATATCTTTGTAAGCACTGCTTTAGCTGTAGTTCACAAATTTTTATATGTTGTGTTTTTATTATGTCAGTTCAAAATATTTTCTATTTTTTTCTTTAGTCCGTGGATTATTTAGGAGTGTATTATTTCAATTACAAGTATTTGGAGCTATCTAAGATATCTTATTATTATTTTTTAAGACAGGGTCTCACTCTGTCACCTAGGCTGGAGCACAGTGGCACAATCACGACTCACTGTATCCTCAGCCTCCTGGGCTCAGGTGATCCTCCCACCTCAGCCTCCCGAGTAGCTGGGACCACAGGTGCATGTCACCACACCTGGCTACTTTTAAAAAAATTATCTGTAGAGATGAGATCTCTCCATGTTGCCCAGGCTGGTCTCAAACTCAGCTTCTCAAAGTGTTAGGATGGCAAGCATGAGCCACCCCACCCAGCCTAAGATATCTTATTGTTATTGATTTCTTGTTTATTTCATTTTGGTCACAGAATATACTTAGTATAATTTCAATCCATTTACATTCGTTGAAACTTATTGTATTAGTCAGAGTTATCTAGAGGGACAGAACTAGTAGGATATATATGTGTGTGTATATATATACACACACACACATATATATATGAGTTTACTGAGTATTAACTTGCATGATCACAAGGTCCCACAATAGGCTGTCTGCAAGCTTGAGGAGCAAGGAGAGTCAGTCCGAGTCTCAAAATTGAAGAATTTGGAGTCTGATGTTCAAAGGCAGGAAGCGTCTAGCACAGGAGAAAGATGTAGGCTGGGAGGCTAAGCCAGTCTCTCCTTTTCACATTTTTCTGCCTGCTTTATGTTTGCTGGAAGCTGATTAGATGGTGCCCACCCAATTAACGGTGGGTCTGCCTTTCCCAGCCCACTGACTCAAATGTTAACCTCCTTTGGCAACACCCCCACAGACACACCCAGGATCAATACTTTGTATCCTTCAATCCAATCAAATTGACACTCAGTATTAACCATCACAAATCCATCCCTTTCCAAGTTGAACCCATACACATCTCCTGAGATCATACATAATCTTCAAATAAAGACAATAATAAGGTCATAATTATGCTTAACATAATACAACTATCCTTTGTACAACTGGAAATGCACAAATCCCCAACACAAATACTATTACATAAAATTAACAATACTTAAATGCTGATATGAAGTCAGTAAATCCTATGTCACACGATAAAGGAAAAAAAGAAATAAAATGAAGACATTTTCTTAGTACAAGTGTATACATGCACAAACATGTTTTTAACAAAAGAAGGAGGAAATACTCATGACAATTACAGTCTCTGTTTCTGTAGCTGGTCACGTGGTCGTAGCTGGTATTGATGACTACCTTCTTCTGCTACCCATTCTGTATTCCCTTTGCCTTCAGCAAGCACCTCTGCAGGTCGTGGTTTTTTCCTGGTGGAGTGACCCAAGCCTTCATTCTTGAAAGGTGTGGGCCATTTGTAGTCCTGCCTGGTTGGGCTGTTGTAGTTTCCCATTGACCTTAATCACAGGGCATGGTAACTCTAAGAGATGCCCTAATGGATCTCCTATATTCCATGCGTACCTTACCTCTGTTGTGGAGTAGGAGACTGATTTCATCTTGATAGTCCAGGTCAATCACCCCAGCCAACACTGTAACGCCCTTCTTAGCCTATTGACTTAAAGATAGGAGGAGCCCAAAGTGTCCAGGTGGCAATCTTAACTTCCAGTTTAAGGGGATCGATGTTGTGTCTCCTGGTGGCAGCGTTCCTCCCTCTGGAACTAAGACCTCTAGGCCAGCCGAATGTAATATTGTGGGAACAGGAAGCAAAAATTTTGCTAGTGGATCATTAGGGGTGATGGTGAGTAGTGTCACTTCCACTTCCAACTCTTGATTCCTGGAACTGTGAATCCTGGCTATGGGAAAAACAGTACCAATATTGGACACTGATTCAGAGCACTTATTTTGTATCCCAGTGTGTGATTTATTTTGGTGAATGTTTCACACGGAATTAAAAAAAAAAAAGTGCATTCTACAGTTGTTGGATATAGGTCAAGGTGCCAGCAGTGTTGTTCCAATCATCTCTGTTTTGTCCTAGTTGTTCTCTAGTTGAAAAGGGTGTTAAAATCTCTAACTTTGTGCAACTGTCCATTTCTCCATTTATTCCTTTCAAGTTTTGCTTTGTTTATTTTGGGGCTCTTTTATTAAGCACATATACATTTGTGTTGGTTTGTCTTTCTAATACTAATCCTACCCCCAAACCTATTTATTATTACTAAATATCCCTCTTTATCTTTCATAATACTGTCTTGAAATTATTTTATCTGGTTTCAATATAAAAAACCAGGTCATCCAAGCCTTCTTATGGTTACTCTAAAAGGTACAAATATATATTTTATATTCATTTGCTTTCTAGCTGTCTTTATATTTAAAGTGTACCTCTTGTAGATACCATATAGTTTGTGTTTCATTTTTTATCCATCCTGATAATATCTGACTTTTAATTGGAGTGTGTAGTTTTTTAAACATTTAATGTAATTATTTATGTGGTTAGATTAGAACTATCATTTTATTTTAATTTCTGTCTATCCCTCTGACTTTTGTTCCTCTGTTCCTTCTTTCCTGTTGTCTCTTGCTTTATTTTAACATTTATTATAGTTGAATTTTAATTGTTTACTGACTCTTTAATTATATATATTTGCCTTTCTTTCTTTCTTTCTTTCTTTCTTTCTTTCTTTCTTTCTTTCTTTCTTTCTTTCTTTCTTTCTTTTCTTCCTTCCTTCCTTTCTTCCTTCC